>NC_066582.1:481143539-481463539 GCF_024323335.1 Lathyrus oleraceus | reverse complement strand
CTTCTTCACAACATATGGACCTTCGTAATTAGGAGTCCACTTGCCCCTGTTATCTGTACCGGGAGGAAGGATCCTCTTCAAAACTAGATCACCAGTCTGAAATGTCCGAGGACGCACTTTCTGATCAAAGGCCCGCTTCATCCTTCTCTGATACAACTGCCCATGGCACACAGCTGCTAGCCGTCTCTCTTCGATAAGGCTTAACTCATTAACCCTTGTACGAATCCACTCGGCTTCATCCAGCTTGACATCCAATAATACCCTCAGAGAAGGGATCTCCACTTCAACTGGTAGGACTGCTTCCATACCATACACAAGGGAGTACGGGGTTGCCCCGGTCGACGTACGCACTGAGGTACGGTACCCATGCAAAGCGAAAGGCAGCATCTCGTGCCAATCCTTGTACGTAACGACCATCTTCTGCACAATCTTCTTGATATTCTTGTTTGCCGCCTCTACAGCACCATTCATCTTTGGTCTGTACGGAGAAGAATTGTGATGTTCAATCTTGAAATCTTTACAAAGCTCTTTCATCATCTTGTTGTTGAGATTCGAACCATTGTCAGTGATGATTCTCTCAGGAACTCCATAACGACAGATGATTTCTTTCTTGATGAACCGGGCAACCACTTGTTTGGTAACATTAGCATAGGAAGCTGCTTCCACCCACTTGGTGAAGTAGTCAATCGCAACCAGGATGAAGCGATGTCCATTAAAAGCAGTAGGCTCAATCTTCCCAATCATATCAATCCCCCACATGGCGAACGGCCAAGGCGAGTTCATGACATTCAACGGACTTGGTGGTACATGCACCTTATCAGCATAGATTTGGCACTTATGGCATTTCCGAGCGTACTTGAAGCAATCGGATTCCATAGTCATCCAGTAATAACCGGCCCTCAGTAATTTCTTCGACATTGCATGACCACCAGCATGGGTACCAAACGAACCCTCGTGCACTTCTTGCATCAACATGTCTGCTTCGTGTCTATCCACGCATCTGAGCAAGACCATGTCAAAGTTCCTTTTGTACAGCACATCATCCTGATTCAAATAAAAGCTTCCAGCTAGCCTTCTCAGGGTCTTCTTATCATTCTTTGTTGCACCTTCCGGATACTCCTGAGTCTTGAAGAAGTTCTTGATGTCATAGTACCATGGTTTCTCATCAATCGCAACAACAGACTCGGTTGCAAACACATACGCAGGCCTCTCGAGTCGATTCACCGCAACATGTGGCACATGATTCCACCAATGAACTTTTATCATGGAAGATAAAGTAGCTAAGGCATCAGCCATCTGATTCTCGTCCCTGGGGACATGATACAACTTCACCTTCTTGAAGAACGTCAGTATTCTTCTGGTGTAATCTCTGTAAGGAATCAGATGCGGCTGGTTTGTATTCCAATCTCCATTGACCTGATTGATCACTAGAGCGGAATCTCCGAATATATCAAGAGTTTTGATTCTCAAATCAATGGCTTCTTCTATTCCCATGATACAAGCCTCATACTCAGCTTCGTTGTTGGTGACATCAAAAGTCAATCTGGCAGAAAAAGGTATATGGGCACCTTTCGGATTGATCAGTACTGCACCAACACCATTACCATTCACATTCACAGCCCCATCAAACATCAATGTCCACTTGTCATCAGGATCCGGTCCTTCCTCGACAAGAGGCTCTTCACAATCTTTCATCTTTAGATACATGATGTCTTCATCAGGGAATTCAAACATCATAGGCTGATAATCATCAATCGGTTGTTCGGCGAGATAATCTGACAATACACTACCTTTGATAGCCTTTTGTGACGTGTACTGGATATCATATTCAGTTAAGATCATTTGCCAACGGGCAACACGTCCAGTGAGAGCCGGCTTCTCAAAGATGTATTTCACTGGATCCATCTTAGAAATCAACAAGGTAGTATGGTTCAGCATATACTGCCTCAGTCGGCGAGCAGCCCAGGCCAAAGCACAGCAAGTTTTCTCAAGCTGTGAATATTTGATTTCACAGTCGGTAAACTTTTTGCTAAGGTAGTATATGGCATGCTCTTTTCGACCAGACTCGTCATGCTGTCCCAACACACATCCCATCGAGTTCTCGGTAACTGACAGGTACATTATCAGCGGTCTCCCTGGAACTGGAGGGATCAGGATTGGAGGTTTCTGTAAGTATTCCTTAATCTTGTCAAAAGCTTTCTGACAATCATCGTTCCACTTGATCGCCTGGTTCTTTCTGAGCAATTTGAATATTGGTTCACATGTGGCAGTTAGGTGAGATACAAATCTTGCAATATAATTCAATCTCCCTAAAAACCCACGGACCTGCTTTTCCGTCTTTGGTTCAGGCATCTCTTGAATAGCTTTGACTTTTGCTGGATCAACCTCAATCCCTTTCTCACTGACAATGAAGCCTAACAGCTTCCCTGATCTCACTCCAAACGTACACTTGTTCGGATTCAGCCTCAGTTTGAACTTGACCAACCTGTCAAACAATTTCTGCAAATTAACCAGGTGCTCCTCTTCTGTCTGCGACTTTGCAATCATATCATCCACGTACACTTCAATCTCTTTGTGCATCATGTCATGAAAGAGAGTCGTCATTGCCCTCTGATAGGTAGCACCGGCATTCTTCAGCCCAAATGGCATCACCTTGTAGCAGAATGTGCCCCAAGGTGTAATGAATGTCGTCTTTTCCATGTCCTCTGGCGCCATTTTAATCTGGTTATAACCCGAGAAGCCATCCATGAAAGAGAATACCGAGGACTGAGCCGTATTATCCACCAATACATCAATGTGAGGTAATGGGAAATCATCTTTCGGACTCGCTCTGTTCAGATCCCGGTAATCGACACACATCCTGACTTTGCCATCCTTCTTCGGCACCGGAACGATGTTGGCTACCCACGGTGGGTAAGTGGTTACTGACAAAAACCCAGCATCGAACTGCTTCTGAACCTCTTCCTTGATTTTAACTGCCATATCAGGACTCGTTCTACGAAGCTTCTGCTTGACCGAAGGACAATCATCTCTGAGAGGTAGTCTATGAACCACAATATCAGTATTCAGCCCAGGCATATCTTGATAAGACCAGGCGAATATCTCCATGTACTCTCTCAGCATCTCAATCAACCTGCTCTTGACCTCAGGTTTCAAAGCGGCCCCAATCTTGATCTCTCTTCTGGCGTCCTCAGTACCAAGATTAACAATCTCCAACTCTTCCTGATGAGGTTGGATGACCCTTTCCTCTTGCTTCAACAATCTATCCAATTCTTTCGGGAGTTCACTGTCTTCATCACTCTCCTCTTCAGCTTGGTAGATGGGATTGTCGAAATCATACTGAGCCATAACAGATTTGTTCATAGTGGATGCCATAAGATCACTTCTGCATGTTTAATGCTTTATTTTAGAAAAAGAGCTCAAAAAAGTCACAAAAAACAGAAACATTGCCATTTTTTTATTTGAAAAATGAAAAACAAAATAGAAAGACAGGGATCACAAAATTGTTTGCAAAACGTCCTTTATTAATGATAACCATTGAAAACATGAGGCCCTACAATGAACCACTACGCCTTGGGCAGAACGTAGGGTTTTGTGCAGAATGCAAAAACAAAAGAAAATTACTCTGTCTGAAGAGTAACTTGGACTATATCCTCTGCAGTCCAGTTGTTGATCACTTCCCCTGGCGCACTCGGGCGGACCCAGCAGTCGAGATCACAATCACTGTCGACATCTTCCACATCGGTTGCAAAGACGGCACCGTGATTCATCAGCCCCGCGCTGGTAAAAGTACTAGGACCTGCTGCCCCCTGCTCTGCTCGGAGAGGCTCATAACCGATGCCAAATTTATCCTCTTTGACTGGCAAGTCCACCATCTTGCCCCAGCCCTCGGCCTTACCAGAGTCAACAACCTCCTTAGCTTGCTTGTAAGAAGTGATCGAAGCACCTGGCTTCCTCTGCTCAGCGTAGGCCACCTTCTCAAGAGCCACTGTCTCAAACGCCTGGCATAGAGTCTCGTGGATCTCGCCATCCACCTCGACATACTTGAACGAGGACAGATGACTCACCAAGATGTCCTCTTCACCGCACACGGTCACAATCTGACCGTTCCAGACGTACTTGAGCTTCTGATGGAGAGTCGACGAGACTGCCCCCGCTGCATGGATCCATGGACGTCCCAGAAGACAACTGTAAGCAGGCTGGATGTCCATGACATAGAAGACAATGTCAAACTCCTCCGGACCTATCCTTATAGGCAAAGTGATTTCACCAAAGACAGAACGCTTGGATCCATCAAATGCACGAACAACTAGGTCACTCGGCGTCAGCACAACCCCTTCAACCGGTATCTTCTTCAGGATTTGCTTAGGCAGCACGTTCAACGAAGATCCGGTGTCCACCAAGACATGAGACAGTACAGCCCCCTTGCACTCCATGGTGATGTGCAAGGCTTTGTTGTGATTCCGCCCCTCAGGTGTCAAATCAAGATCCGTGAACCCCACGCCGTGTCGGGTACTCACGTTAGCAATTACACCTTCCAGTTGATTGACCGAAATCTCCTGAGGTACATACGCCATATTTAACATCTTCAGCAAGGCGTCTCTATGTGCCTCAGAACACAACAGCAGAGAAAGAATGGAGATTTTGGAGGGAGTTTGATTGAGCTGATCTACGATCTTGTAGTCACTCTTTTTGATTATCCTCATAAATTCTTCCACATCCTTTTCAAACGAGCCACCAGGCACATTCGCTTGAGCAAGAACTTCATCAACTGCGGCCTGTTTGCCCTTGGCTCTAGCAGATGCCTCAGCATTGGCATCCCTCAACTGTTGAGGCGCAAACAGCCGACCACTGCGAGTAAAACCTCCTGGTCCACCCACACTGTCCACAGCAGGACTCGCAACCACAGGAGCTTTACTGGATGGCGCACTAATTGTCACAGGCGCTTGATTAGAAGGATTGACCCTGTTCTCAGCCCTCCTGTTGCTTCGGTAGGCACTGTCGTATTTCCACGGCACAACTTTATTATCCACGGCCCTTCTAAACGGAGCAACGATCGTTGTAGGAGTGTTGGCAGCAACTGGTGCGGATATGGTAACTGGATTACCACTGGTTGTAGGCGCACGCCCTTCAGATGGCTTGAAAAAGATGGTGACAGTAGACACTGCCCCATGATCTCTGTTATCGGCCCTACCAAACTGAATACAGCCTCGATCCATCAAACCCTGGATACCAGCCCTCAGTAGTTCACACCCATTCTCTGACTCTGCACAACCCAAACAAGTTTCAGCACAACCCGGATGAACACCAGCTCTCAGCAAACGGTCTTTAACCACAAGCAGAGAAGTCTGAATCTCTTCAACGTTGACAACCAAATCTTCAGATTCGACCCCTTCGATACAGTTTACCCTATGAGTACCATGCGTAGGCATAGGATTATTAACAACATTCGGCACGGGAGCAAAGTTGATCGTCTTGGCGTCGATCAGGTCTTGGACTTTATGCTGAAAAGCCCGACATTTCTCTATATTATGTCCTGGTGCTCCAGAGTGGAAATCGCACCGGACATTTGCATCGTACCCTGGTGGCAAAACAGTTGGCGGAGCCATCGTTCTCAATTCTACGAAACCCAATTTGAGCAACTCAGGTAGAAGCTCAGCATACGACATGGGCAACGGGTCAAACCTTCTATCAGGCTGCAGCCTCTGCCTCGGCTGATAAGGACGTTGCTGCTGTTGCGGCTGTTGTTGTCTAGGTTGTTGCGGAGGTTGACGTTGTTGCGGTGCAGGAATGGTCACTGCAGCAACCTGTCTATATTGATGCTGATTTCTGTTCTGACCTCGGCGGTGCTGAACAGCATTGGTTTCACCTTCTCTACGGCGAGGTGCCCCAGAGAAAGGTTTCTTTGATGAAGAGGAACCCACATCGTTGATCTTTCCAGCTTTGATCAAACTCTCGGTCCTTTCACCGCAGATCACCACATCAGAGAAGCTTCCGAATGGGCAACTCCCCATTCGGTCCATGAACACTCCCTGAAGTGTGCCAATGAACATATCTGTCAACTCCCTTTCCAGCATAGGGGGTTGAACTCTTGCAGCAAGTTCACGCCACCTCTGGGCGTACTCTTTGAAGCTCTCATTATTTTTCTGGCACAGACTCTGCAGCTGAGTCCGGCTCGGTGCCATGTCCATGTTGTGCTTGTACTGTCTGAGAAAAGCTTCTCCCAGATCCCTCCAACACCGGATAGAATCTCGCTTGAGTTCCATGTACCAATCCAACGATGCCCCAGATAGGCTGTCTTGGAAAAATACATCCACATTTTCTCGTCATCTGTATATGCCGAGATCTTCCGATAGTACGCCTGCACATGAGTGCGAGGGCAAGAAGTACCGTTGTACTTGTCGAAGGTAGGCGCTTTGAATTTGTGGGGAATCCTCAGACCTTCGACCAACCCCATATTAGTGACATCGAACCCAAGAGAGTTCTGGCATTCCATCGCCCGGATTTTTTCAGCTAGGGCATCGACCTTACGATCCCTATCTTCCATTCTAGCAACATCACCATCATCCTCACTCATCATCGTGAACATGTCTTCTTGTCTGTCGACAAGAGGATCCGGATGACGCGCCGGAGCCCGGGTGGCTCTGACATTAACCTCTGCAGCAAGAGGCTGACCATCAACTCGTATTCCCCTAAGTTCATCTCCCGTAGCATAACCATGAACGGGAGCAGCAGCAACGTTGACATTCTCATATCCAGGTGGAGCAACAGGTGAACCGCGGTTAGACGCCTGAATAATCGTTTCCTGTCTCCGAACCAGAGCACGGAGCTCCTCCTGACCTTGAGCAACCCCTTGCATCATCGTCAAAAATTGGGCCATGTTCGCCCTCATCTCAGCCAATTCAGTCTGAACCTGATCCATGCTTCGTCGCTGATTAAGTCTTGTAGAATACCGGTGTGGTCGCTGATCAGCTATCCTGCCTGACACAGGAACCAGAGTGAGAAGTCGGCACAAGAACACCTGTTATGCAAAATGATATGTATATGATGTGCGTGAGGTGTATGCAAGTTAACTCTTTTTCTTTTATGCATTATTTTTTCTGGAAAATAAACATGCTATGATGCAAGTTATGCAGACATGACTGGTCAACTGCGTGTCATACGACACAGGATCGAAGTTCCGGCTTGAACTCAGAATCACCCATTCATCAGAAACCCAAAGCCCTCTGCAAGTCATCTGAACCCGATCTGAAGAACCAATTCATCCTCTGAGCAACCTTAAATTCGGCCCAGGGATCCGAAATAAACGGAACCCTCTGATCAATACCGTCAAACCTCCGGCGTCCAGAAATAGATCCATAAATCCGACTCATAAATAGGACTCTGATCAACGGAACCATTAGTCACCATCAAAGTCACCATCTGAACATGCATCTGAACGAATCACCCTCCCCTCACAGGTAAATTCTAATCAGGTCATCCTAAGGCGGATAATAGTCTCGACAATCGGGCAAAGATACTCAATGGGTTTGCCCTCTCGGGTGTGCCATTGTAGCTCTCTTGAGATCGTCTAAACCAAAG
Source organism: Lathyrus oleraceus (assembly GCF_024323335.1). NCBI lineage: Eukaryota > Viridiplantae > Streptophyta > Magnoliopsida > Fabales > Fabaceae > Lathyrus > Lathyrus oleraceus. The sequence continues at coordinate 481,455,958 of NC_066582.1, read as the reverse complement.
ATCCGGGAAATGATCGGTCACCAGAGTCAACAGCTCAAATGAAGTAACTCAACCAATGTGGAGTACCCCACAATGGAAAGCACTATCAAATGAACCTCGTCCGGCTTGTGGTACATCATGCTGCCAGGCACATATTGACCTAACATGAAGGAGGCAACATGAGACCACACTAATCCTAGGTGTATACTCGGGCCTGGGTTTTAGCCCCACTCAGAACACCCACCCCAAACAGAGGAACCACCTGCACAGAGAACAGCTCAATGATAGTATGATGCATGCAAACATAAATGCAAACAATAAATGCAATGAATGCAATAAATAACAGCAAATAGCAACCAAAGCCCTAACCTAGAGAGCGCTAGGAGAGACTCGCTTAGGTAAGAAGGACCAGCACAGGTTAACTTCTGTTATCCCCAGCAGAGTCGCCAGCTGTCGCATTACGCGAAAAACCGGCGGGAAAACAAGAACAACAGAGCCGCCACCGTGCGTTATTTATCCCAAAAGAGGGAAAGGAAACGCTCAGAGTAAACCTGGAAAAAGCATGGTCTCGCGACCAAAGAGAATGGGATCGGGAGTCGGTTATGCGAAGGGAAGGTATTAGCACCCCTACGCATCCGTCGTACTCGACGGGATCCACGCACAAAAGGAAGGAAAATGGTTGCTAAAACACTGCTCAAATAAACATCTACACAGGCTGAAAGAGACACAAGGAAACAAACAAGACTGACTCGGCAGGATATCGCATCCGGGGCCTACTTAGTCTATCAAGCATAGACATCAGAGTCTAAGTAGTTCGGACTGGGGAAACGACACATGCTCGCTAGGATGTCGCATCCTATGCATACGTATCTCCTTTGGACGAAGGAGAATCAGAGCATCCGTAGCTCGGCTAACACGCACACAAACAAACACAGGCAAAGGCAAACGTGGAGCCTGAATACCAATCACTGGATTTACATCAGCATCCGAACCCAAAACAAACAAATAAACAAACAACAACATGCTACGGAGTCGGGGACTCGAGCCTAGCATTTGTCAAACAACGCACACAATAAAAGAAAAAGGCGCCCGGAGAGATCAGCTCAATCTCCTGCCTACATACTTCATCTGGTGTGAAGATCAGGGCGATGTAGTTCCCCTACGCAGGGACAAAGGTTCTAGCCTAACCAGATAACAGAGGGAGACACAACACTAGGGAGACTACGACTCGAGCCTAGATGTTGTCATGCAAAGTCAACCCTAAGTTAAGGTTTCTATCCTACTTGCATAAGCAAGCCTATCCTAACCAGGAAAGAAGCAAGCACACAAGCAAACAACATACAAGCACACATCAAATGAGAACAAGCATCTCAAACAAACATGTCAATCAGATATCCACATAGCACACGCTATAACCAAACAAGGGGTCTCAATCAATAGGTTTGACTGCCTCAGCAAGTCATCTGTACAGGCTGTTTTTGCTCTTAACCTTGCCATTGAGGGGCTAAGGTGAAGCAGATGAAGGGTGAAGTGAGGATCAGACCTCACAGCTCTTATCCCTGACCAGGGAGAGCTTCTGACAAATGAGCATGGGTCCAGAATGGAGGGACCCTTCTATACTCAGAGACTCTGACACCATGTGCACTGCACAAGATCTTGGGCTTGTGATCTCAATGCTACAACCATGTAATGGGAGCAAGGAGAAGACTCAACTGAATAGTGGGGGATAGATTGCTTATCCCTAACTTCCACCAATTGCCTCTTTTAGAGGACTTTCACCTGCTTGGCACGAAAAATAAACAACCACAATCATTGCCTCTTAAGGAGGACTTCAGACAGTTTGCCCGGTCAAATAACAGACCGGGTCTCCAGACTACATGAAGTTAGGAAGTTATACCTCAATGCAAGTTGCTTAAGCAAAGCAAAGCAAAAGTTCACAAGGAACTGAGCAACTAAAAGTACCTGGAAACAGTCAAACACAGTTAGTACTCAGACAGACAAACATAAACAGCAAGTATTAATCAGTCAGTCTATACAGATCAATGCACAACAAAGCAAGTTCAAAGCTCAAGCCCAAACTTCACAACCTACAAAACAAAGTTATGTTAGTGTACAAACATCAAACAACATCAGTTGCATTTAACTTGGATCATTCTCCATGAGCATTGTGCTATTGATCCTGAAAAATCAATCAAATGTTAGCAACTAGACCACTAGGCCAAGCCTAGGGTCCAAAGGCAAGAAAAATTCCTAAACAGCAAGGTATCTCTAACCAAACTCAAATTAATGCCAAACAAGAGCCAACACAATTAGTCCCATGTTCATATCATTCATTATATTCATTCCATACACAAAACAAGGCAAACTAGTTCAAATGGAACACCAAACATCCAAACAGAACTATTGCATTCAAATCCATATCACAACAATTCTAAAAATTCTCAAATAATTTACACCTAAACATGGGATATTCCAGGTCTAGCATGTCAAATTTTAGTCTAATTGGACCAAGGGAACTATGTCAATGAAAATCAACAAAAACAGACACAATTACATGCTCCAAATCACAACATCAACACATACATTCACTTCAAAAATTCACAAGTCAATTAAAACAGTAAAGAAATGAGTGGGACCAAAACAGGGATGTTACATCGTGTGTCTATTACAAGCATACCAAGTTTCATGATCATTCAATACCATATGAGCATTTCACATCCAAATTACAAACATGTACCACATGGACTTGCATAATCAACCACCAGAGATGAAAAATAGCAATCAAATTAAAAATGCCACATAAAATTCCACAAAAATTCACATAGCATCTTAACATGTTAATGAACATCCATGCAAAATTTCACATTAATCCAACAAGTATAGGTCACTCAAAAAAATCCAGCAAGTTGACATAATGAGGTGTGACACAAATTGTCACACCTAGGTTCCAAAATTTGTAACTCAATGACCAGGAATCCAAAATTCATAAAATGCACATGTAAATCTCCATTGATATGTCTAGAATCACCACAAAAATTTTCAAGCATTTCTTTGTAAACATGAGGATTTCACCATCAAAATGGTAGAATGTATCAAATTTACATACATGTGAAACATCCCTAGGTCAAACACAATTTCCACCGTGCACAACTTCAATCAATAGGTCAAATAAATTCTACAGTCAATTAGAAAGTCAACACAAAAACTCCTACATTTTTCTGATTTTTTAATGATTTTTTATGAATTTTTAAAGTCATTGTGATTTTTTTATGAATTAATTAAATTAAAATGATTTTCACCAGTGGCATTCCTGTAATTATAAGGCGCGGGGGAGGGAAACAGGTTATTTGAATTTTCAAATGGATTCATGGATCAAACGCTCTAAAATTCCAGAAATCATCATCTTCATCACTCAGCCACTCAAGAACACGTGATTATCAAATCACCACCAAAACGAGCAAACGAATACTCGTTGGAACCGTATGAACATGTGGAATCCAAATATGAACTCGATTTAACCTAACAGTTGCTATATCACGCGAATCGATCATGTTAGGGTTTTGGATCGAAACTTCAAACTAAGATTTCTTAGCCTACAGTTCATCATTCACAAATCTAAAACCATCACGATACTCTACATGAAGAGTTCTACCAAACGCATATAAGCAATCAAAGAACCATGACATTCGAAAAAATCAAATACCTGGAATGCAGCGATGAAATTGGTGTTCTTCGTGCGTGTTTTCCACAAACAGATGTAGTAGTGTGATAAGGAAAGTGATTGATGCGCTCAGGTTCGAACAAATCAGCTCCTAATGCTCCAAATCGCGATTTGCCATGAATGATGCTTGTATATGCAGTCACGATTCAAAGCTCCTTTCCTTCCAATCTTCAAAAACAGATGGAGATGATGATGAATCAAGACCAATGCTAAAAGAATTTCGCAAATTGAGCAAGAATGGAGGAAGTTTGATGAATTTGAGTGTGAAGTGTTCTTGAGAGGTTCTTGGAGGGAAAGTTTGTTAGATCTGAAATTGTGAAATGTCTTTTTTGCAATTTCTGTTACAGTTAAGGTTATATACCACATCCTAATCCACTCCTTAATCACAATTAACAAAATGAAGTGAAATTAGTGAAAAATGAGTTATGTGAACAAAATCTGGAAAATAAGTAACTTAACACCCAAAAAACAGCTTCACACAGTGGAAAATGCCCAGAAAACTGAGTTTTCGCGCGAGCGGTCGACTCATAGCCTGCTATGCGTCGACCCGAGGCCTATGCGCTGACCCTTATGGTCGACTCAAACATGCTATGCGCTGACCCTTATGGTCGACTCATAGCCTGCAAATTTTTTTTTTTTTTTTTTTTTTTTTTTTAGAGAAGAGGAGGGCAAATTTTGAGATGTTACACACCGGTATCAATAATAGCAATCAAAGGCGTATTATTAATATAACATATACCTCTGATCAACCTGTCATCACTGGAAGTTTGAGTCCTCGTCAGAGCTAACACCTTTCCTCTAGTTGAAGCTTGCTTAGACTTCGGGAAATGAGTGATGATATGTCCTGGTTCACCAAGTTGTAGCAAGTCACCATATTCTCTTTGCAATCAGTAACCAAATGTCCTGACTTCCCACACTTGTAACACTTTTTTATATCACTCTTGCATTCACTGACACGACGACCCAACTCACTGTACCTATAGAACTTAAGAGGAGTAGGAGCACCTCCCCCACTTGGCCTCTTAACATCAATATCTCGTTGTTTACCTTTATCAGCTGGAGAACTATATGGCTTCCCACGGTTCAGATTTTGCTTCCCTCTTCTCTCGTTCATCCTCTTGTAGTGAACCGACCGAGCCCTACTATAATCCTAATAAATCCTACAATTGTTCACCAACTCTTGAAACCTCCTTATTTGTTGGTATCTAATTGCCTGCTTAATCTCGGGACACAAACCATTCTTGAATTTTATACACTTCAAGAACTCAACAATCACTTCACTGTAATGAGGGTAGAACTTAGCAAGTTCCACAAATCTGGCCGCATACTCAGTAGCCGACAAGTTACCCTGCTTCAGCTCCAGAAACTCAATCTCCTTCTTCCCACGAGCATCCTCAGGAACTTACTTTCTCAGAAATTCCCCACTGAACACATCCCAAGTAACAACTTCAACTGTAACATCCAACACCTGATGAGTGTTGATCCACCAGTCATTAGCTTCCTCAGCTAGCATATGCGTACCGAACTGCACCTTATCTGCTTCAGAGTAATCCATCACTCTGAAAATTCTCTCAATCTCCCTGAGCCAAGACCGCGCTTCATCAAGATCGTACCTACCCTTGAAAGTAGGCGGATTGTTCCTCTGGAACTTCCCCAATGTCAGAACTCATCGTTCCCACCAGCATTAGGCTGATTCTGCACAGCCTGTACAGCAGCAACAATAACAACATCGTTTCTTCCAACCATTTTCTGTTTCACACCACCAACAACAAAAACAATGGTTAAAGAGACAACATCGACAATATTCAACTGTCACACTGTCATACGGTGAACTGGACTTTTTGTGGTTTTAATCGCAATGTCGCGGTTAGCAAGAGTCGCCACCGACTTTTCTTTTATCCAATAAGGAAAGGTGGAAAAGAACAGGAAAAACCTTAATTTAGATTTTGGGTTCGGGAGGTACATTATACAAAGGGAAGGTGTTAGCACCCTTTGTATCCATGGTTATCCATGGGCTCTTAATTGCTCGATCACTTATATTATTTTTGTCTAAAAAAGTGTTTGTGAATTGTTTAGAAAAATTGTTTTGAAAAGAGAATTTAACTTTGTAATGATTCTTGTATGAATGTATACAAAGTGGTTATCTCGTTTAGTTTTGAAAATTGTTTAGAAAAATATAACTCGGTAATGATTCTAGTATGAATGTATACCAAGTGGTGATTTTCTAAAGGTATTTTGAAAGGTGTGAGGTGCGAAAAAGTGTTTTAAGTTGTGAGCCAGCAATTAAGAGTTATACCGACCCAAGGTCTTTACAGGCATTTCCTATCCTTATGAGGGTAAAACTGTCCTTATTATTGAGAAATAAGTAGTTTTATCCTTTGGATGTAAAAGGGTCATCGTAGGGTCATCGATTGGTCATTGAAGGCAACAGTTATGAGGATACCTTAGCATTCGAAGGGACTATCATCATTTAACCGTAGGCAACATCGGAGGGTCATCGAGGGACAAAGTTGTATATTCGAAGGCAACATCCGAGGGACTATAATTTATTTTATGATGATTTAACCGAAGGGTCTTTGCTAAGGGTATCCCCACATTCGCGGGACATGACCGTAATATCGTAATCGTAAGGCAACAAAGAGAGGTCCAAGATCACTTATTCAAAGGCAAAGTTTTACAATTAATTATATAATTAGGATGAAACTCCACATTAAAATTATTAAAAATAATATATTAAAAAAAAAATTAATACATTAGAAATTAATACATTAAAAATTAATTTAGGGTGAAACTCCACAAGGGTATCCCACAAATAAAGTGGAATACCTAGCCAATAACCTTTTCCTGGGATATGTGAACCTTTACGAAACTAAAAAAAAAAACATGTCAGAATACCAAATCAGGGTGCAATCGAAGATTACACCGGAGAAATATCACAACAATAAATAGGATAGGATGAATAATGCATGGCCATGATAAAACATAGAAAAAAAACAGAATAGGCCACGGATTTTGAATTTGAAAGCAGCCCCACGTTAGGAACTTTGAATTTTATGGCATTTTATCACAGGAATAACACGGTCAAACATTCAGGGTATTCAGGCATATTTAAATTCACATACGAAAGCAAATTATATATCAACATTTAATCATGATGCATTATATGTGTAGATATGGCCAATTGAAAGTATAAGCAATAGAGATACGCAAACCTGTTTGCCAATTCAAGGTTGAAGGGATTGACCACTTGTGGTATCGGAATGAGTTAGGCGGCGGGAATTGGGCGGCGATGGCTTCGGGGCGGATGAGCTGCCTTCAGGGTTTCTTTATTCTGAATTCTCCGGGTTGGCAGGGTTCCTACGCCAAAGTTTCTATCCGTCCTTCTCTGTTCTCTCACTTTCTTTTTCCTCAAGGTTTTGTTCCAAGGAAACCTCAGAGTGTTTTGCTTCTCTTCCTTCTTTCTCCAGTGAATCTCCCAGTGTAAACTCTAAGTCTAACTCCCCCTTTTCCTCTACTGAAACTTCAGTATTTATAGACTAATTTTGTGGGTAATGGGCTTGGAATGAGGGAGACCCAAGTCCAAAATAATTTGTTATATTTTATTTATTTATTTATTTTAATTATTTAATTAATTAATTAATTAATTAATTAATTAAATTTTTTTTTCTTTTTTTTTTTTTCGTTTTTTTTTTCGTTTTTTTAATTTTTTTTTTTTTTTTTCAGGAAAAATGATGGGTAAATTTTGGGGTATGACAGCTGCCCCTGTTCAATATTCTTGAACCGAGAGAGTTAGGATGGCGTGTATGCCATTCGTAGTCTGGAGGTGGAAGATTATTGAACACTAGAATGCCCCAAAAATTTGCACTTGAGGATCGACAATTGGTCTTGATGGAGATGGGCTTAAAGATGCCATCCGGGAGGTTTGATGACGAAAGCTTCAGATCGAGCCGTACATTAGGCCAATTTGAAGACATGGGTGCCACACTGGGTCGTACATTAGACCGAATAATGAGTCATCCATTAGGCTGCCGACTTCGCTGGGGAGTCGGAGTGTGTCATATGCTGTTGGGGATAAAGGATCAGAATGGACCATACGCTAGATCGTATCTGAGTTGAAGAGAGAGCCGTCCGTTAGGCTGAATCTGATGATGAAAGGGGTAGTCGTACACTAGACTACACTTCAGAAATGTACCGTACACTAGGTAGCATCTGAGTAGTTGAGGATCCGAATGGGTCGTACGTTAGACCGCATTGGAGTTGCTGGAGCTCAGAATGGATCGTACATTAAATCGAATCTGAGTTGCATAATGAGCCGTCCAGTAGGCTGAATCTGATGGTAAAAGGGAGTAGTCGTACACTAGACTACACTTCAGAAATGTACCGTACACTAGGTAGCATCTGAGTAAGGGAGTAGCCGTATACTAGACTACCATTCAGAAATGTACCTGTCCGAAGGTAGCATCTGGGAAAGGGAGTAGCCGTATACTAGACTACCATCCAGAAATGTACCTGTCTGAAGGTAGCATCTGGGAAAGGGAGTAGCCGTATACTGGACTACCATCCAGAAATGTACCTGTCCGAAGGTAGCATCTGGGAAAGGGAGTAGCCGCATACTGGACTACCATCCAGAAATGTACCTGTCCGAAGGTAGCATCTGGGAAAGGGAGTAGCCGTATACTAGACTACCATCCAGAAATGTACCTGTCCGAAGGTAGCATCTGGGAAAGGGAGTAGCCGTATACTGGACTACCATCCAGAAATGTACCTGTCCGAAGGTAGCATCTGGGAAAGGGAGTAGCCGTATACTGGACTACCATCCAGAAATGTACCTGTCCGAAGGTAGCATCTGGGAAAGGGAGTAGCCGCATACTAGACTACCATTCAGAAATGTACCTGTCCGAAGGTAGCATCTGAGTAAGGGAGTAGCCGTATACTGGACTACCATCCAGAAATGTACCTGTCCGAAGGTAGCATCTGGGAAAGGGAGTAGCCGTATATTAGACTACCATTCAGAAATGTACCTGTCCGAAGGTAGCATCTGAGAAAGGGAGTAGCTGTATACTGGACTACCATCCAGAAATGTACCTGTCCGAAGGTAGCATCTGGGAAAGGGAGTAGCCGTATACTGGACTACCATCCAGAAATGTACCTGTCCGAAGGTAGCATCTGGGAAAGGGAGTAGCCGTATACTGGACTACCATCCAGAAATGTACCTGTCCGAAGGTAGCATCTGGGAAAGGGAGTAGCCGTATATTAGACTACCATTCAGAAATGTACCTGTCCGAAGGTAGCATCTGAGAAAGGGAGTAGCCGTATACTGGACTACCATCCAGAAATGTACCTGTCCGAAGGTAGCATCTGGTCAGATGAAGGTCTAACTTGGTCGTGCATTAGACTGTACTTGAGTTGAAGAAGGTCAGAATGGATCGTACGCTAGATCGTATCTGAGTTGTTGAGGGTCAGAATGGATCGTCTGTTAGATCGTATCTGAGTTGAAGAAGGTCAGAATGGATCGTACGCTAGATCGTATCTGAGTTGTTGAGGGTCAGAATGGATCGTCTGTTAGATCGTATCTGAGTTGAAGAAGGTCAGAATGGATCGTACGCTAGATCGTATCTGAGTTGTCGAAGGTCAGAATGGATCGTATGCTAGATCGTATCTGAGTTGAAGGAGTCATATGTTGAGCTGAATCAGAATGAACCGTATGTTAGGCTGTATCTGTATACGTTGTACTTGCAATAAATGTCTGGGATGGGCTTAAAGATGCCATCGCTAGGAGGATATCGAAGTGTTGTCAGAATGAATGTTCCCATGAATTGCATCTGGAATATGTATCTGAATCTTGTCTGTGATTGATAAAGGCGTCTGCCTGAATGAGCCTTTTACTTTGACTATATCAGGAGGATAATTAACCTGCAAAGAAAAGTTAGCTTTATGCCATGTCATGACGCATGAGATGTTTTATGCTTTCGAAAATAAATGCGAATGTTGTATGCATGCGTATGCTGTGAAATGATGCAATGAATGAGTTATGCGTATGAGAAGTTCTGCTTGGGGACTCTACTGGGGAAAATAAATCCCCATCTACTGATTGGAGATATTCGTGTTGAGGACCCTCTCTCGGCTGGGGGTTCTGATTTCTGTCTGATGGTAGAGATATTCAACAGAGCCTGGCTGGGGATGGATGAGATGATCAATCTGTCTGATGATGCCGACCTCTGTTGGGGAATAGCTGGCTGTGCCGGGGAATACTGCCAACTTCTTCTGGGAAAAAAAAACAGGCTTGCTGGGGGGAAGAGAATTGGTAGTGGATTCATTGGAAGCATGATTAGACCTTTTACTTGATCCTGAAGTAGGGTAGTAATTGCTATTGCTATTCTATGCATGTATTTTGGTAAACATTGGTCATATTCAAATGCACATATTAATTCAAATTAAATCAATGGACATTTACGCAACCAAAACAGAAAAAGTAAAAAACAAAAGCATCTTTTTTGAAAGAGGGTTGTATTGATTTTTGAAAGAAGGCCTATAAACAGGCAAATTGTGTACAAGGAGACAGAAATCCTAGTAAGAGGAAATTGTCAAAAACAAAGAGAAAGCTATGCAGAAAAAGTCCTATTGATTTTAAGTCTACTACTGCCATTATGTCTTCAAGCATCTCATCCCCTGCTGTCGGATAGAAGTGATTGGCTTGGTCAGTCCCTTGAACTTGGATGAAAGTTGACTGAGAACGGGACATAGTCATACGCTTTAATCCCTAATTTTTGCCTGGACCGCCTTTTCAGGTTTTCAGTCCACCAGGATACCCTTTTTTGCCCAAGCCACCTTTTCAGGTTTTCGACTTGCCGGGTGTACATTTTTTTATATATATCCCTAATTTTTGCCCGAACCCTTTTGGTTCGCCGGGATGCCCTTACTTTTGCCTAGATACGTCGATCTAGCGGGTCTTTTTCATGCGTAGTATTTTTTAACTATGTCCGCGTTCACGGGATGCGGGAAATCTTCGCCATCCATTGTAGCAAGTATCATGGCTCCACCAGAGAATACCTTCTTAACTACAAATGGCCCTTCGTATGTGGGAGTCCATTTGCCTCTGGGATCAGTTTGCGGTAGCACGATACGCTTGATTACCAAGTCGCCAATTTGATACACTTGTCGCTTGACCCTTTCGTTGAATGCCTGGGTCATGCGTTTCTGATATATCTGCCTATGACAAACAGCCGCGAGTCTCTTCAATCAAATTTATCTGATCGAGTCGAGTCTGAATCCGTTCCTCTTCATCTAAGCCCGCCTCTTTCATGATTCTTAGCGAGGGAATCTGAACTTCCACTGGTAAGATGGCTTCCATTCCATAGACTAAAGAGAACGGAGCTGCCCCTGTCGAAGTGCGTACTGAAGTGCGATAGTCATGAAAAGCAAATGGTAACATCTCATGCCAGTCTTTGTACATTACTGTCATCTTTTGTATAAGCTTCTGGACATTGTTAGCAGCCTCCACGGCGCCGTTCATCCTTGGCCGGTACGGAGAAGAATTAGAGTGTTTTATTTTGAACCGCGTGCAGAGTGCAGTAACCATCTTGTTGTTCAAATTAGCACTATTATCAGTGATAACTCTTTCAGGAGACAACAAGTTTCTCGAATAGATATTTGATAGAACCCATCTTAGAAATCAATAAAGTGGTATGATTCAACATGTACTGTCTTAGTCGGCGAGCAGCCCAAGCCAAAGCGCAGCAAGCTTTCTCGAGCTATGAGTATCTTGTTTCACAGTCGGTACCTTTTGCTAAGGCGGTATATGGCATGCTCTTTTCGACCAGACTCGTCATGTTGCCCCAACACACCTCATTGGATTTTCTAACACGGTCAAATACATGATTAGAGGTCTTCCTTCAACTGGTGGTGTCAGAATTGGAGGTTCTTGGAGACACTTCTTGATTTTATCAAAAGTTTCCTGACATTCATCATCTCTTGACTGTCCTCAGTAATTTGAAGATAGGTTTGCAAGTAGCAGTCAAGTAGGATATAAACCGGGCAATGTAATTCAAGTGCCCCAAGAGGCTTCTGACTTCTTTCTTGTCTACTTTTAGTACTCAGATCGACAGTTTCAATTGACTCCTCATGCGGCTGTATAGTCCTTTCTTCTTTCAGTAACAGTCTGGCAAGTTCTTCAGGTACTTCACAATCTTCCTCACTTCCATCTTCGGCTTGGTAGATCGGATTTTCGAAGTCATAATGAACAGTAGCAGAACTATTATCAACAGGATCCAGAGTGGATGTGGATACGCAATTTGTTACGTGAGTGTGTGCAAGAAAGCATAGCTTATTTGAAAAATGACAGGAAAGATAAAGAGCGCAATATTTGAATGCAAAAAGTCCATTGATTTATTGAATATGAATATGCTTATGAGAATGACAAAACATTTAACCAAATTCGATACATTGAATAAACAACAAACAATTACTCCTGACTAAAGGAAGTTGGAATAGTGTCTTCAGCCTTCCAATTATCCAAGTTGCAATCGCTATTCACATCTTCTACAGCATTAACAGTCTTGTCATGATCGGGCATAGGAGCAGTGATGACATTAGGAATATCCAGAGGATCAAATTCAAATTCCCCAGCGTCGATCATATCCTGAATCTTGTTCTTCAGCGACCAGCAATCATTCGTATCATGCCCGGGGCTATCGGAGTGATAGGCACACCTGGCGTTGGGATTATAACGAGGAGAAGTAGTGTTGGGTTTTGCAGGAAGATCTCTGAGGGTAATTAATTTTACTTTTTAGCATACCCTGCAGTGCTTGTGCTAAAGTCATATTGATCTTCGTAAACTGCCTTCTTCCCGGGTTAATGTGCCTCACAGATTTCTTGTCCTTTTTCTTCTTGAGCAAGAGAGTCTTTAGTTCCTTCTGCCCCTTGGATAAGTTCAAGATCATCTCCTGGAGTTGAGCATTTTGAGCCTGGAGATCTTTGACAGTTTGTTCGAGGTCCATTTTTCTGTTTGAAGGAAAACCGTGAGAATACTGATCCTTTTAGAGTACCTGTTATGCAATGTCATGTTATGCTATGCAATGTATGAAATATTTTCAAGGACTTTTGGAATTTAATTTTGCATAAACTACCAAAAAAGAAAGCCACTTTTATTAATAATATTTGATTAATATTCATTATAATAAGAAGTAAAATACAATAAAAGCTCAGGTCTCCCAGGGACGGCTTCTTTTTGGGCGAAGATATGTATTGAGTCTTCGTTCCTCATTAAGCTGGCCGGTGAGCTCTAACACCTTCTTCCTTGTAGCACAGAGCTGGGCTTCAAAAGTATCCCTTTCCTCTCTCAACTGGATCCCGGACTTCTTTAACTCTTCAACATCGGTAGGCATATCTGGATAAGGAACGATCTGAGGAGTACCTCCTTCAGCTTCTGGTTCAACAATCAGTGGTCCGACTGCCAGATATGGCATGACAAGTTCATGAGCTCTTGTGCGGACCCATCTGAGATAAGGTTCCATAGGAATAGAGTTTTTCTGTCCTAAAGTACTTCTTTTCACCATGCCCCAAGCTCGCACAAATCTTTGACGGAGACCTTGGGAATCGTTATCATAGTCAAACACCGTGCCTTGTATAATTATTTCATGTGGACCATCTCTTCGAGCACAACCAAACTGACGTAGGGCTAAAGCAGGATTATAAGTAATACCTCCTCTTATCCCCATGAGTGGTACATTAGGGAATTCTCCACAACGGTCAATGATGATATTGTTTTCTTTGAAATGAGGACGCCAACGGATGTCTGAGTGGGAGAGCGACATTATCCTTTGAGACCATCTCAAACTTTGCTTATTCTTCAAGACTGACTGAGGAAGGTGCGAAATAAACCACCTGGATAATAAAGGTATGCAGCACATGAGAGTCCCTTGCCTCTTCATAGTACGAGTGTGAAGGGAATGCAGAATGTCGCCGAGCAAGGTAGGCACAGGGTTACGAGCGAGAAATATCTGAATAGCATTCATATCTATGAATTGATCTGGATTAGGGAATAACACCAAACCATAGATTAGTAATGCTAGAATCTCCTCGAAAGCATGGACATTCATGACTTTTAAGAATTCTCGGGCCTTATTCATCAGAAATTTGGCAAGTAAACCCTTAACTCCACTTCTTGTTACCCAATTAGCTTCAATATCTGACTTTGTCATGTGTAAAGCTGCGGCAACTTTTTCGGACCTCGGAATCTTTTCTAAACCACTGAAAGGTATTTGATCAAGAATAGGTATCCCAAGCAGCTGGGAAAATTCTTCTAATGTGGGCACCAACTGATAATCTGGGAATGTGAAGCAATGATGTTTAGGATCGAAGAACTGGAATAGGACTCTCATCATATCTTCTTTGAAACCAGTGGTAACCAAATCGAGGAGAGAACCATGCTTTTTGACGAACTGAGCCTGATCAGGAAGTTCTGACACTAAATCCTTGAGTTGAGGAGAGATGACTACAAAATTTATCTGGATAGTCTTCCTGGGAGCCATAGCCTTACAAAATAGAGCCAAGTTAAATCCCTAAGTCCTCGAAGTGATTAGTGCAATGTCATAATGTTATGATGTTATGATGTTATGATGTTATGATATTATGATATTAAACAAATAACAAGCATAAGCAAGTCATACAACAATCATTCCTAGGTTTTAAGGCTTGCATGAGTTCCAAAGGTAAGTACCCTCCCCACTGAAGTTTGGTGGGTTCAACCTGTCTTAGAATAGTAACCGGGTTCTAGAAGGATCTCAAATCATTGACCTTTCCTTAAGTCCACTTCAGTGCAACACCAAGTGGTTGACCGAAGCTTCCCTAAAGTCCAATCTCAAAGAGTGTAGTATCGAGTCTCAACCAACTCCAGTCGGAACCGAAGCCAGTTATCTCACTACTTTCTAATGGCCAGGACGAGTCAATTAGGGTTCTAAAGGTCTGGTTAATGCTTTTATGACACCACGCGAATGCCAAATATTTCCTCAACTAACATGAGGAACATCAGGACATCCAAAGTGCCACATTAACCGTAGCCATCATTTTGACCATTCCAGTATACGCCGGACAGTCGCGATGATCTCTTGCTACTTACCTAAGGTACACTAGATCCGGGTGTAGGATCTTTCACTCAAGCCTAACATACCCAAGCAATCCCTTAAAAATAAATCAGACAAATTGAATAAGTGATCTTGTTTTTAAGGTAACCTCTCTTTTTAAATATTCCCCAGTGGAGTCGCCAGTTCTTTCATACGGTGAACTGGACTTTTTGTGGTTTTAATCGCAATGTCGCGGTTAGCAAGAGTCGCCACCGACTTTTCTTTTATCCAATAAGGAAAGGTGGAAAAGAACAGGAAAAACCTTAATTTAGATTTTGGGTTCGGGAGGTACATTATACAAAGGGAAGGTGTTAGCACCCTTTGTATCCATGGTTATCCATGGGCTCTTAATTGCTCGATCACTTATATTATTTTTGTCTAAAAAAGTGTTTGTGAATTGTTTAGAAAAATTGTTTTGAAAAGAGAATTTAACTTTGTAATGATTCTTGTATGAATGTATACAAAGTGGTTATCTCGTTTAGTTTTGAAAATTGTTTAGAAAAATATAACTCGGTAATGATTCTAGTATGAATGTATACCAAGTGGTGATTTTCTAAAGGTATTTTGAAAGGTGTGAGGTGCGAAAAAGTGTTTTAAGTTGTGAGCCAGCAATTAAGAGTTATACCGACCCAAGGTCTTTACGGGCATTTCCTATCCTTATGAGGGTAAAACTGTCCTTATTATTGAGAAATAAGTAGTTTTATCCTTTGGATGTAAAAGGGTCATCGTAGGGTCATCGATTGGTCATTGAAGGCAACAGTTATGAGGATACCTTAGCATTCGAAGGGACTATCATCATTTAACCGTAGGCAACATCGGAGGGTCATCGAGGGACAAAGTTGTATATTCGAAGGCAACATCCGAGGGACTATAATTTATTTTATGATGATTTAACCGAAGGGTCTTTGCTAAGGGTATCCCCACATTCGCGGGACATGACCGTAATATCGTAATCGTAAGGCAACAAAGAGAGGTCCAAGATCACTTATTCAAAGGCAAAGTTTTACAATTAATTATATAATTAGGATGAAACTCCACATTAAAATTATTAAAAATAATATATTAAAAAAAATTAATACATTAGAAATTAATACATTAAAAATTAATTTAGGGTGAAACTCCACAAGGGTATCCCACAAATAAAGTGGAATACCTAGCCAATAACCTTTTCCTGGGATATGTGAACCTTTACGAAACTAAAAAAAAAAACATGTCAGAATACCAAATCAGGGTGCAATCGAAGATTACACCGGAGAAATATCACAACAATAAATAGGATAGGATGAATAATGCATGGCCATGATAAAACATAGAAAAAAAACAGAATAGGCCACGGATTTTGAATTTGAAAGCAGCCCCACGTTAGGAACTTTGAATTTTATGGCATTTTATCACAGGAATAACACGGTCAAACATTCAGGGTATTCAGGCATATTTAAATTCACATACGAAAGCAAATTATATATCAACATTTAATCATGATGCATTATATGTGTAGATATGGCCAATTGAAAGTATAAGCAATAGAGATACGCAAACCTGTTTGCCAATTCAAGGTTGAAGGGATTGACCACTTGTGGTATCGGAATGAGTTAGGCGGCGGGAATTGGGCGGCGATGGCTTCGGGGCGGATGAGCTGCCTTCAGGGTTTCTTTATTCTGAATTCTCCGGGTTGGCAGGGTTCCTACGCCAAAGTTTCTATCCGTCCTTCTCTGTTCTCTCACTTTCTTTTTCCTCAAGGTTTTGTTCCAAGGAAACCTCAGAGTGTTTTGCTTCTCTTCCTTCTTTCTCCAGTGAATCTCCCAGTGTAAACTCTAAGTCTAACTCCCCCTTTCCTCTACTGAAACTTCAGTATTTATAGACTAATTTTGTGGGTAATGGGCTTGGAATGAGGGAGACCCAAGTCCAAAATAATTTGTTATATTTTATTTATTTATTTATTTTAATTATTTAATTAATTAATTAATTAATTAATTAATTAATTTTTTTTTTTTTTTTCTTTTTCGTTTTTTTTTTTTTTCGTTTTTTAATTTTTTTTTTTTTTCAGGAAAAATGATGGGTAAATTTGGGGTATGACAGCTGCCCCTGTTCAATATTCTTGAACCGAGAGAGTTAGGATGGCGTGTATGCCATTCGTAGTCTGGAGGTGGAAGATTATTGAACACTAGAATGCCCCAAAAATTTGCACTTGAGGATCGACAATTGGTCTTGATGGAGATGGGCTTAAAGATGCCATCCGGGAGGTTTGATGACGAAAGCTTCAGATCGAGCCGTACATTAGGCCAATTTGAAGACATGGGTGCCACACTGGGTCGTACATTAGACCGAATAATGAGTCATCCATTAGGCTGCCGACTTCGCTGGGGAGTCGGAGTGTGTCATATGCTGTTGGGGATAAAGGATCAGAATGGACCATACGCTAGATCGTATCTGAGTTGAAGAGAGAGCCGTCCGTTAGGCTGAATCTGATGATGAAAGGGGTAGTCGTACACTAGACTACACTTCAGAAATGTACCGTACACTAGGTAGCATCTGAGTAGTTGAGGATCCGAATGGGTCGTACGTTAGACCGCATTGGAGTTGCTGGAGCTCAGAATGGATCGTACATTAAATCGAATCTGAGTTGCATAATGAGCCGTCCAGTAGGCTGAATCTGATGGTAAAAGGGAGTAGTCGTACACTAGACTACACTTCAGAAATGTACCGTACACTAGGTAGCATCTGAGTAAGGGAGTAGCCGTATACTAGACTACCATTCAGAAATGTACCTGTCCGAAGGTAGCATCTGGGAAAGGGAGTAGCCGTATACTAGACTACCATCCAGAAATGTACCTGTCTGAAGGTAGCATCTGGGAAAGGGAGTAGCCGTATACTGGACTACCATCCAGAAATGTACCTGTCCGAAGGTAGCATCTGGGAAAGGGAGTAGCCGCATACTGGACTACCATCCAGAAATGTACCTGTCCGAAGGTAGCATCTGGGAAAGGGAGTAGCCGTATACTAGACTACCATCCAGAAATGTACCTGTCCGAAGGTAGCATCTGGGAAAGGGAGTAGCCGTATACTGGACTACCATCCAGAAATGTACCTGTCCGAAGGTAGCATCTGGGAAAGGGAGTAGCCGTATACTGGACTACCATCCAGAAATGTACCTGTCCGAAGGTAGCATCTGGGAAAGGGAGTAGCCGCATACTAGACTACCATTCAGAAATGTACCTGTCCGAAGGTAGCATCTGAGTAAGGGAGTAGCCGTATACTGGACTACCATCCAGAAATGTACCTGTCCGAAGGTAGCATCTGGGAAAGGGAGTAGCCGTATATTAGACTACCATTCAGAAATGTACCTGTCCGAAGGTAGCATCTGAGAAAGGGAGTAGCTGTATACTGGACTACCATCCAGAAATGTACCTGTCCGAAGGTAGCATCTGGGAAAGGGAGTAGCCGTATACTGGACTACCATCCAGAAATGTACCTGTCCGAAGGTAGCATCTGGGAAAGGGAGTAGCCGTATACTGGACTACCATCCAGAAATGTACCTGTCCGAAGGTAGCATCTGGGAAAGGGAGTAGCCGTATATTAGACTACCATTCAGAAATGTACCTGTCCGAAGGTAGCATCTGAGAAAGGGAGTAGCCGTATACTGGACTACCATCCAGAAATGTACCTGTCCGAAGGTAGCATCTGGTCAGATGAAGGTCTAACTTGGTCATGCATTAGACTGTACTTGAGTTGAAGAAGGTCAGAATGGATCGTACGCTAGATCGTATCTGAGTTGTTGAGGGTCAGAATGGATCGTCTGTTAGATCGTATCTGAGTT
This sequence comes from Lathyrus oleraceus, assembly GCF_024323335.1. Classification (NCBI taxonomy): domain Eukaryota; kingdom Viridiplantae; phylum Streptophyta; class Magnoliopsida; order Fabales; family Fabaceae; genus Lathyrus; species Lathyrus oleraceus. Next base: position 481,437,321 of record NC_066582.1, on the reverse strand, counting down.
GAAGAAGGTCAGAATGGATCGTACGCTAGATCGTATCTGAGTTGTTGAGGGTCAGAATGGATCGTCTGTTAGATCGTATCTGAGTTGAAGAAGGTCAGAATGGATCGTACGCTAGATCGTATCTGAGTTGTCGAAGGTCAGAATGGATCGTATGCTAGATCGTATCTGAGTTGAAGGAGTCATATGTTGAGCTGAATCAGAATGAACCGTATGTTAGGCTGTATCTGTATACGTTGTACTTGCAATAAATGTCTGGGATGGGCTTAAAGATGCCATCGCTAGGAGGATATCGAAGTGTTGTCAGAATGAATGTTCCCATGAATTGCATCTGGAATATGTATCTGAATCTTGTCTGTGATTGATAAAGGCGTCTGCCTGAATGAGCCTTTTACTTTGACTATATCAGGAGGATAATTAACCTGCAAAGAAAAGTTAGCTTTATGCCATGTCATGACGCATGAGATGTTTTATGCTTTCGAAAATAAATGCGAATGTTGTATGCATGCGTATGCTGTGAAATGATGCAATGAATGAGTTATGCGTATGAGAAGTTCTGCTTGGGGACTCTACTGGGGAAAATAAATCCCCATCTACTGATTGGAGATATTCGTGTTGAGGACCCTCTCTCGGCTGGGGGTTCTGATTTCTGTCTGATGGTAGAGATATTCAACAGAGCCTGGCTGGGGATGGATGAGATGATCAATCTGTCTGATGATGCCGACCTCTGTTGGGGAATAGCTGGCTGTGCCGGGGAATACTGCCAACTTCTTCTGGGGAAAAAAAACAGGCTTGCTGGGGGGAAGAGAATTGGTAGTGGATTCATTGGAAGCATGATTAGACCTTTTACTTGATCCTGAAGTAGGGTAGTAATTGCTATTGCTATTCTATGCATGTATTTTGGTAAACATTGGTCATATTCAAATGCACATATTAATTCAAATTAAATCAATGGACATTTACGCAACCAAAACAGAAAAAGTAAAAAACAAAAGCATCTTTTTTGAAAGAGGGTTGTATTGATTTTTGAAAGAAGGCCTATAAACAGGCAAATTGTGTACAAGGAGACAGAAATCCTATAAACAGGCCTATATCACGCGAATCGATCATGTTAGGGTTTTGGATCGAAACTTCAAACTAAGATTTCTTAGCCTACAGTTCATCATTCACAAATCTAAAACCATCACGATACTCTACATGAAGAGTTCTACCAAACGCATATAAGCAATCAAAGAACCATGACATTCGAAAAAATCAAATACCTGGAATGCAGCGATGAAATTGGTGTTCTTCGTGCGTGTTTTCCACAAACAGATGTAGTAGTGTGATAAGGAAAGTGATTGATGCGCTCAGGTTCGAACAAATCAGCTCCTAATGCTCCAAATCGCGATTTGCCATGAATGATGCTTGTATATGCAGTCACGATTCAAAGCTCCTTTCCTTCCAATCTTCAAAAACAGATGGAGGTGATGATGAATCAAGACCAATGCTAAAAGAATTTCGCAAATTGAGCAAGAATGGAGGAAGTTTGATGAATTTGAGTGTGAAGTGTTCTTGAGAGGTTCTTGGAGGGAAAGTTTGTTAGATCTGAAATTGTGAAATGTCTTTTTTGCAATTTCTGTTACAGTTAAGGTTATATACCACATCCTAATCCACTCCTTAATCACAATTAACAAAATGAAGTGAAATTAGTGAAAAATGAGTTATGTGAACAAAATCTGGAAAATAAGTAACTTAACACCCAAAAAACAGCTTCACACAGTGGAAAATGCCCAGAAAATTGAGTTTTCGCGCGAGCGGTCGACTCATAGCCTGCTATGCGTCGACCCGAGGCCTATGCGCTGACCCTTATGGTCGACTCAAACATGCTATGCGCTGACCCGAGGTCTATGCGCTGACCCTTATGGTCGACTCATAGCCTGCAATTTTTTTTTTTTTTTTTTTTTTTTTTAGAGAAGAGGAGGGCAAATTTTGAGATGTTACACACCGGTATCAATAATAGCAATCAAAGGCGTATTATTAATATAACATATACCTCTGATCAACCTGTCATCACTGGAAGTTTGAGTCCTCGTCAGAGCTAACACCTTTCCTCTAGTTGAAGCTTGCTTAGACTTCGGGAAATGAGTGATGATATGTCCTGGTTCACCAAGTTGTAGCAAGTCACCATATTCTCTTTGCAATCAGTAACCAAATGTCCTGACTTCCCACACTTGTAACACTTTTTTATATCACTCTTGCATTCACTGACACGACGACCCAACTCACTGTACCTATAGAACTTAAGAGGAGTAGGAGCACCTCCCCCACTTGGCCTCTTAACATCAATATCTCGTTGTTTACCTTTATCAGCTGGAGAACTATATGGCGTCCCACGGTTCAGATTTTGCTTCCCTCTTCTCTCGTTCATCCTCTTGTAGTGAGCCGACCGAGCCCTACTATAATCCTAATAAATCCTACAATTGTTCACCAACTCTTGAAACCTCCTTATTTGTTGGTATCTAATTGCCTGCTTAATCTCGGGACACAAACCATTCTTGAATTTTATACACTTCAAGAACTCAACAATCACTTCACTGTAATGAGGGTAGAACTTAGCAAGTTCCACAAATCTGGCCGCATACTCAGTAGCCGACAAGTTACCCTGCTTCAGCTCCAGAAACTCAATCTCCTTCTTCCCACGAGCATCCTCAGGAACTTACTTTCTCAGAAATTCCCCACTGAACACATCCCAAGTAACAACTTCAACTGTAACATCCAACACCTGATGAGTGTTGATCCACCAGTCATTAGCTTCCTCAGCTAGCATATGCGTACCGAACTGCACCTTATCTGCTTCAGAGTAATCCATCACTCTGAAAATTCTCTCAATCTCCCTGAGCCAAGACCGCGCTTCATCAAGATCGTACCTACCCTTGAAAGTAGGCGGATTGTTCCTCTGGAACTTCCCCAATGTCAGAACTCATCGTTCCCACCAGCATTAGGCTGATTCTGCACAGCCTGTACAGCAGCAACAATAACAACATCGTTTCTTCCAACCATTTTCTGTTTCACACCACCAACAACAAAAACAATGGTTAAAGAGACAACATCGACAATATTCAACTGTCACACCATACCGACTCAACAACTTGGTCGGACAGACCAACCTGCTCTGATACCACTATGTAACACCCTAAATTTTCCCGCGTAAAGTTAAAACATTTATCAGAGTAAAACAAATCAACATGCAATTTAGGATGCTACACTACAACATTCAATCAATCTGGTCAATCGAAAAGACATGTAACACTTTGCAGTTATAAAAGTAGTAGTAATAACCACATGTCTGAATGGTAACTTTTATTAAATCGCAGCAGAACAACAAAAATAGTAGTTAATTCAACATACCCAATCATCACCATAACATGTCATATATAAATGTTAAAACATAAAGAAAGACGCAACACTCCAATTCCCTAGTGTTACACATCAGAGCAGACACTGACACTAAAATAAAACGAAAGACTTCATCTTCCACTCATATTTGAGCTCCTACTGCGGATTATCTACACGTTACCCACGTGGAGGCAACATTCAAACCGAAGGGGTGAGATATCATAATTATAGAAAGGAAATCATGATAATAAGTAAGCATTAGATTATCACATGCACATCACCCATTTCACAATACAATTTCACATAAATCCTCATAACAACTATTCATAACATAATAGCAAAATAACAACCATCCAACATAATAATGATACCGTCAATCATACACACAATAACAACTGCAACCAACGTACAATGTAATGTGATTCAACGACTCGGCTCAATGCATGTGGTACCATTACACAAACACTCAGGTTCACCACTTCGATCCTCACCTCCTAGGATCAAAGTTATCAATTCGTTACGATCAGCTTTGATAACATCTCACTGATTCCATCACCTCCGAAATTAGTTACTGGCCCAATCCACACAATGGTATTTGAGGCTCACCAATAACTAACCATTTGTCCAACATCATGAATGCATGCAACAACAACATCATGCACAATGACCCACCTCCATAGTCAAAGTACACCGTCAATACTGGCCATCATGCATCAAAAAAAATTTATACAGCTCAACAACATCAACATAGAACATAATAAGCAACACCAATGCATTTAAGGTTATGTCACACCACCACATAAATATTTCAATTCATATCAACACCATCACAAATAAAAATATTCAATTACAGGTATTGTAACCATTTTTAAATGATAGTACACGCTCTCATCTTTCCAACGCTTTGAACGGCACTCGAATCGGACACTCGGAACAAAAATTATGAATTTTTAAAGTTTTTAAGAAATTGCTCCCAGTGTAATCGGTTACCCCAAAACCAGTAACCGATTACACCACAACTAGTGGCGTAACCCACACTGTCACACACACACGGTAACCGATTACCCAAAAACTGGTAACCGGTTACACCCCTCATTGCAGCCCCTATGTGGCTTCTGTTTCACAGGGTAACCGATTACTCAAAAACCTGTAACCGGTTACACTCCTCAAATTTTGCTCAAAAACGTTATTTTTAAGCAGTGCAACTGGTTACTCCAATTCTGGTAATTGATTACATTATTACAGAATCACTTTTCTCCAACTTTTTCAAAATGAAAATCACCCATAATTCATCCCCAAACCCCCATTTTTCTCCCAAATCGTTTATACCACATTTTAATCAGAAAATCACTTTTTCAAAGTTCAAAATCCCCACTTATTTACCCAAAAACATTTCTAACTTTGTTCTGGCTCTGACCCGAGACAACATCAATTCACACAACATTAACAACCAACAATCCAATCAAATTTCATGATTCCAACAGTAACAATTCATCATTCACACAATTCAACAATTATCAATATCACACAATTCAACATAGAGAAGAAAACAGAAAACCTAGATGGCATAATCTACTCATCATCATCATGTTAACCCTTAGATAATCAGAATCTCACCATTAACTTAGAGTTTCTAGCAATAGCTTCTTTAACCTTCAACAATGGTGAATCTCCCCCTAAGCCCTAGCATATTCTTCTCCCTTTCTCCATTTCTCCTTTTTTCTCCCAAAATCCACGTTCTCTAAGTTTCTATCCCAAATCCCATTTTCAATTTTTTATATTATAAATCCTATTATTTTATTAACTTATTATATTATCACTATTTTCTTAATAATAATAATAATAGTAATAATAATAATAATCCACTCAAATTATATAATTAAATTAATATTCATATAATATTAATTAATTAAATGAAAAATAACTAATATGATTAATTAGTTTTACTCACCACACCGCCCTTTCTACATTATTGCCCACACACTCCCTAACACCTTAATTTCTAAGGCAACTATCCCACACCAAGGGTACACAATACATCAAAATACCAACCAACACAGCACACCCACAACCATCACATAATTAAATTACAAAAAATAATTTAAATAAAATCGAGACGTTACACTTGGAGTGCAAGAGCTTGGTTTACATTGGCCATGTAAAATGCTATGGAATTATAAATCAGAGCTGCTTGGAATATGCATTGGATTTGATGATTATGGAGCTACTTGGGTCATGTATTGAAGCTATATGGATGCTTGCTGGAATTTATAATAAAATAATTTGGATGTAACCATGACTAGTTGTATGTAGGATTGAATTTGTATTTGAATGTAATAAGAATGACAGTGTATGGTTTTATGGAATTGAATGTTGAATGGTTTATGGAATTGAAATGCACTAAGGATGTATTGGTTGAAAACGAAAGGTATTGAAAATGGTTATTGGATTGACTCCAATGCTTTATGTAATGTAATTTCAAAATTGAAATATTATAATATGAATGGATTGAAAATCTAATTGGAATGAGATTGTTTGTAGTTTGAATTTGGTTTATGGAATTTTGAATGTGATTTTTGGAATTGAAGATTGTATGGAGTTTTTGGTCAAATTGAAATGGACTTGGTTCATTGTCATGTGATGGTTAACAAAGTGGTTTAAAATGTGAAAATGAATCAAAATTAAAATGGACTTTGTAATGAACATGGTTTGGAATGGACATGATGTGAAAATGAATCATGGATTAAAATGGATATAAATGTGAAAATTAATCATGGATTATGTGATTAAGGACTTAAGGGTAGATGGTTGACTTTGATCAAGGGATTGACCAAAAAGTCAATAGTTGACCAAAAGTCAACTTTGTCAGAAAGTTTAGTTTTTGTATAAGCTCTTATGGACAAATGAATGTGGACCATAATACCCTGAAACAAATAAAACATATCACGCTATGAATAAAACCAAATGAACACCAATCAAATTAAAAGTCAAGAATAAGTGAAGCGTTGAAGGAACCCTAAATAATGAATCAGAACCGTGAATCTTAAGCAAGCAACTGAATCCATCTATAATGGTTCAGATGAATCCTCAAACTTGAATGCACACATCATAGATGATAATGCCATAATCATAAACTAGGGTCTTAGGGACTTGAATGATCACGATGATGCTTACACCCCACCAATGAATTAGGGTTTTCACTATGCTCCATGATGAATATCTACAAGATGAAAAGTTTCAATACAAGCATGGCCAATACAATGAACCCTAGCTTGGGACTCAACCACCCTTCTATGCTTTGTATGATCAAGACCCTTAAACCTATGATTTCGAGTTCCTCAATTCAAATGGAATACACATGATGATATGGGTATATAGATGAGATCCTAAACCAAATGTTATGTAGAAATGAAAAGGGGAGGGAAAAATTTGGGGTATGATAATCAACATTAGAATATCCTTTGTCCAGAACCTTCAGTCCTGCAATAAGAGTTTGAAACCTTGAGGACATGTTCTCAACAGTTTCATCGTCTTCCATCTTGAATGCTTCATATTTCTGAATCAAGGCAAGTGCCTTAGTTTCTTTGACTTGGATGTTTCCTTCGTGAGTCATCCTCATAGAATCAAATATGGACTTTGCAGTTTCTTTGTTGGTGATCTTTTCATACTCAGTGTATGAAATGGCATTCAACAAGATAGTTCTAGCTTTGTGATGATTTTTATAATCTTTCTTTTGTTGTTCTGTCATCACTCTTCTTCCTATTTTATTTCCACCAGCATCTACAGGGTGTATGTAGTCATCAACTACCATATCCCATATATCTACGTAATGACCTAGAAAGAATATATTCTATCTTTACATTAATCATATCTTTCTTCATCTAAAACATGAGGTTTAATGTTATAGTGATCTTTATCATTTGTAGGAGCAACTGGTAGTGGGAGAGCAGCCATTGTGTTTCACAAACTGGATCTTTATCTGACATGGTTAAGTGTTTGATAATCTTATCAAGACTAGAACCAGAGCTCTGATGGTAATTGAAGGTGACAAGAAACACAAGAAAAGGGGGTTTGAATTGGGTTTCCAAGATCAAAACTTTTTCAAGCCAACACAATCAAACAGTAAACAACAAACAAAAATAAATAACACCATTATTTTTATCCTGGTTCGCTGTTAACTAAGCTACCTCCAGTCCACCCATCAAGGTGATTTCACCTTATCAACAAGGACTTAATCCACTATAACCAAACTGATTATAGACACACAAAGATTATTCGTCAATGTCTTCTTAAGTATTTATGACTAAATGTTAGTCACTCAAGGAATACAACTCAATAAATGTGATTATAAGACTTGTGTTTACTTATACTGTGTGGAAGGAATATTTGATCTTATACTGTGTACTATTTTCCTTATGCAAAACCTTTTGATCTTATCTTCTAATCTTCAGAGGTTTTGAATAAATGATGTTAAAGAATGTATATAAGGATCAAGAGACTGGTTGAGAGAATCTTCAAAACCTTGGTCTTCAGAGTCTTGACACAGTTCCTCAAAACTTGATCTTTAGAATCTTCAAAGCTTGTTCTTTAGAGTCTTCAGAAATTGAGAGCGCATAATCTTGAAGGCTTGACAAACCTTCAGAGGCCCTTCTATCAGAGTCATAATCAGAATCTCTAACACAAACGTTCATCAGAAGGGTTGTATAAGAGCGTTCAAGAACTTGACGTCATCTTGTAAAGCACTTTTGTATCTCTTTAGAGTCAAAGTATGTTGAGTTCAGAATATGATAACGTCACACGCCAAATCTTAAGAATCAGAACCTGTTAGAAAAAGTTACACACTAGAGAAAACTATTAGGGTACAAAATTATTCTCTAAGAAACAATGTATTGTTATCATCAAAATTAAAGGTTAGATGCAAAACCAAATCTTGTTCTTACATGGGGTACCTGCAATTAGGGGTGGGAATAAGCTGGGTCGAGCTAGGCTTTACAAAGCCTGAGCTTGGCCCAGTAAATTTTTCAAAGCCTAAGTCTGACCTGTAGAATATCATATGCCTATTTTTAGGCCCGAGTCTGGTCTTTTCTAAGGTATGATTAGTCTACTAGCCTATTTAAAAGCCTATTTCATTTGAATATTTTTAAATAAGAAAATGTTAAATAGACTAACAAATTAAAATATCAATGAGACAAAAATTTTGTTTTCATTGATTCATTCAACTTTACTTATTAGCATAAGTTATGTGATACTAATTGTTGCATAAAACGTACGAAGAAAACATTTGTCGACAACTTATGACATTGTTCATAATATTTTTTTAACTTATTTTCATAAGTTCTTGAAGATAACTAAGCTTTATTATCGTATTTTAATTCAAAATACAAAATACAATATAATAATAATAATAAATTTATTCAATTTTTTTAAATAGGTCGTCCTGATAGGCTTAAAAGGCTTTTCTTACGGCCCGTAGCCTATCCTCTTTAGCTAAATAGGTTTATAAAATAGCCTAGGACTTTACTATTTAAGAAAAAAGATGGCTTGAGTTTGTGCTTGTGTAGGCTAGATCGTAGGCTTCTGTTAGTTGGTATGGCCTATTCCAACCCCTACTTGCAAGGTTAGCACTCCAACATCCAAGTGAATATATGGAGAAGAATAGTGAAATAAAACTGTTATATATATATATATATATATATATATATTATATATATATATATATATATAATATATATATATATATATATATATATATATATATATATATATATATATATATATATATATATATATAAGAGAATAACGAACTAGTTATTTGTTCGCAGCCCTTTGTGGATGGTCGTTAGAAGTACTTTACGGTTGATATCTCTAGGGATCATTAAAGTAGTTACCTTTATTACTCGAGAAGATTCTAGTAAGAGTGGAACTTTATAGAATTACATGTCATATCATAATGGTCGACTTTATTCTTCCAGAGTCTTTGCACCCAGCCCCAAACAAAATGAAATTCACTAATTCAAGTAGTCAATGTTACACCATTATCTCATTTGGAATATTTTTGTTTAGTTCCATTTTCCTAATACTACTTGTTAATTTCAACTTAGGTTCCCCCTGAATCTGAAATTCCATCACTTTCACTCAAACACTTTCCCAAGTGTTTACAATAAATAATTGTATATGGAGTGATTCAAATTACAGTTACAAACCAAATTATATATATCCTTATAAAATAATAAATACTCTGAAGATAGAGTATTACACAAAAAAACCACGAAGAATCTACTAAAAACAAAAATACGACACCCAAACACAACATTTTGATGACTCCTTCACATACACATTTTCTAGCAGTGGATATGGGAATAATTTTCTGCAGAGCTTTGGCTTCATGGATTAGTTCCTTGAGAATATGACTTCTCACAAGCCTAGACAAGGGAGAACCTGTTGGTGTAAGCCCTAGAGGTCAATACTTTTGGTATTTGTATCGAATTATTTATTAATAATAAAAGGCTTTTTCTTTATTATGTTTGTTTAATAAAGTCCATAGAATAGCTAGTCCGTTTAATGTATCAAGTGTGACTTAATCATGAGATCCCATTAAACATAAGGACACTATTCTTAAAGTATCCGTAGTCGAGATTTGTTGTGAAGTGGGATAACATTAAAGCATTAAGACTATTGTGTATATAGACTGATGATCACATCTCATAGATCATGGATAAGGAGTTATCAAGTCTTAAACATAAGTATGAATATTTAAAGTAATATTTATACTGGATTGACCCGCTATGAGAATACTATATAGAATTTTATGCTAAGTGTCATAAGTTATTCTCATGGTGATAATGGTGTATACCACCCTTTGACCTGAAACCACTATGTACCCTAGATGTAGAGTCGAGTGCCTTATTGCTAATCAAACATTGTCCGTAATTGGATGACCATAAAGACAATTGATGGGTACTCCACGAAGCATGCTAAGGGACATGAGTGACCTAGATGGAATTTGCCCATCCTGCGTAACAAGATAAATGTCTACGGGCCTAATATTGAACTAGACAAGGATGACACGGTCTATGCCTTGTGTTCAATATAGACATAAGGGCAAAAAGGTAATTGTACACATAAGTATTATCACAAAAGGATTTTTCAGATCACATGATATTTTCGTGTCTTGGATAGCAGTGATGTGTTGCTAGATACCGCTCACTATTTATTATGTTAAATATGTGATTTAATATAATTGCTAATGTCGCGAAAACCTACAGGGTCACACACAAAAGGACGGACTGGTGAGAGATAGAGTAACTAAGGAACACCGTAAGGTACGGTGCACTTAAGTGAATTATAGAACATCGTAAGGTACAGTGTACTTAAGTAGAGTATGAAATATGGTAAGGTACCACACGCTTAAGTGATTTTGGCATATCATAAGATATGAGCCACATACACTTAAGTGGGATTTTTAGCTTGCAGCCCACACAAGTGGTTCTATAAATAGAACCCTTGTGCAGAAGCATTTGTATAGTTGCAATTTCGTTTCTCTCTCTCTCTCTCTCTCTCTCTCTCTCCTCTCTCTCTCTCTCTCTCTCTCTCTCTCTCTCTCTCTCTCTCTCTCTTTCTCTCTCTCTCACTCAAAGCCTTCATTCGTAGCAGCTAGCACTGAGATTGAAGGAATCCGTTCGTGTGGACTAAGTAGAGGCGTTGTCACCATTCAACGTTCGTGATCGCTCTGTAGATCTGCATCAAAGGTTTCAATTGCTACAAGAGGTAATGATTCTATCACTGATCATGCCCATTCGTAAGGATCACTAAAGGAGAAATTTTAAATTCCGTTGCATTATGGATCGTTCTTCTCCTTCAGAACCATCAAGTATATCTTCATCAATATCCAAATCAGATTCATCAAGAGTAGAAATATTAGGAAGAGAAATGTCAGGGAGATGTTTCCTAACAAACAATTTTTAATTAAAGTTCAACAACCCGGGAGTAGTATTAACTTCGTTTTGACTAGCAGTAAGATATTTCTTTTGAACACTTAAACTACCACAAATTAAATAAGGAAACTCAATTAGGAGTTTAATAGCACACGACTAATCAACATGATTAATTACTTGCTTAAATACATACTCATAAATCAAAAGAAGATCGAGTAACTATCTGATATAAAAGACCAACAAGACTATGGGTAATACCTAATCCATGGAAGGAGGGAGCCCGATTTTCTACTCATATCTTGTACATAATTGCATACTTCACACTAAGATTGTAAGAAACTAACAAGCCTTTAAAAGGTCAATCTTTATGCATATTCCTAGTGATTTATCTAGAAAGGGTCTTCATGGATGGAAGACGGCCAGGTGTAATCATACTTCCTCTAGAAAGATATTCATTGATATTATCAAGAAAAAAATTAAAATAGTTTCCCCTCACATGGACCTTCCTATAATCACCACTACTAGCATCATTAAATCCTTTAGGCATATTTATGTTGAATTCCTTCACTAGTTTTAATAAAACAAACCAACATGCATCACGGTTTTTAATAATTGAGCATCACTAAGGAGTGCAATGATTTCATGCGTTTTTTAGTTTCAACCAAAATTTACCTCTTAAGAGCGGATCTTTTATGGTAAACAAATTCCACTTGGGCACACTCTCTTTATAATGAAATGTGACATTTTCTAGGGGAACAACATGAACATTTTTGGGAAAGTTCTTCCCACCAATCACCTTTTTAACTTTTTTTCTTCCGATGGTTCTACCAAATTTTCTTCATTGTCAATCTCATATGAGATGTCATCAATATGTCTTCAACATCATCCTCTTCAGGACCAACAATAGTTTTTGTTCTTTTTACTGCTTTATTCTTATCAGCCTTCTTTCCAGTATTCTACTTATTCTTGTTCTCAACATCTTTCTTCTTCTTACCATTGTTTTCTTCTTGTTGTCATTGTCATTCTTTTTCTTTTCCATAAAAACAAAAACCTTTTCTTTCACCGAGCTATTGTTCTTCTTTTAAATCACATTTTGTTATTAATAATGGTCTTACTACTTTTATTCTTTGACTTACCAACAAACATAATCTCTTCAGTTACCTTCTTAGTGTTCATGGGTGTTTTCCTCATAAAATTTACTTCATGAACAATGTCATTACCATAACCATTCATGAATTTACTAACCTTATCATTCTCCACAATTACATCTACATTATCATTGACATTGTTGCTAACATTATTTTGAACATCTTCACTCATAAATTTTTCAACCATCACAATAACTTCTCCATTGTTGTTGACTTCATGAGGAACATCTTCATTATCTTCACTAACAACCTCATCATTCGTATTAATGATACCTTTAATGTCATTAACATATTCATTATCTTAACATTAAACATCATCATCCTTCTCAATGACATCTTTAAGCCATTGACATCTTCACTAACATATTGATTGACTTCTTCATTTTCATTTTCTCGGTTATCATTACTAACATTTTTACTAATTTCTTCAGAGATGTTAACCTAGATTTTCCTCCTCTTTATTATTAACATCATAAATGACATCTACATTGTCTTCTTGACTACCTTCACCATTTTCATCCTTATTGTCAACATCTTTACTAGCATATTTGCTAACATTTTCACAATAAGCTTCATGAACAACATTAGTGGAACTATCATGAAAGGGTTCACTAAGACCAATTTTAACATTAGGGATTTTATCTATAACATTATCACTAGTTGGATTATCATTGTTATTGATAGTCTCAATAATTTGATTCAGATCATCCACCTTATTAATCACATCATTTCTAACCTCTTTCTACTCATACTAATTTACATTACCAGCATGCGTAAGGTGACTAGGGATCACAGGGTTAGAGGACTTACCTTAGTCACTACTTGGAAGCACTATATTAAGAGGAGAAATGTTGTCGGGAATTTCATTATGGAATATCTCAATTGATGGAGTCTTTCAAGATCCTTAGCAACAATTATGTTATCACGAGACTTAGAACCATCACCAGTTAGGTCAAACATGGTAAGGGGAGAATAATCAACAACTTTCTTAACATCATGTGTTTGAACTCTTTTATATTGATGATATAAGGAATACCTTCAGACTTACCATAGGTTTTCTCTCCAATTATAATTCCTTTCATGCAAACACCATGGACATTTGTAACAACTTCATCCTTTTGGGGTTTTTTTTTCTTCATGGTCTTCGTGTCCTTCCAAAAAGTATTGGTACCTTGACTAGTTCCAACCATGGTGTCAAATGGATTCATAGTGTCAAAGGGAGATGAAGGGTTAGAGATATAGATAAGGTGCAAAAATGAAAGATTGATACTTCTTTTTAATATTAATGAAATGAAGCATTTTTGTGTTGGACTGAAGGACATAAGAGATATTTTTCTTGATACAAGTGGGCTTATAATATTTTCATAGGACCCACACACTCTTCAACCACATGCCTTCTAATTTCTATAAGTCAATAGTGAACTTACCTAAAGTTGATTTAAGATTATTAAATTGGATAACATCAAGAGATTTTGTAAAAATTTCATCTTTTTTTTTGTTCGAACATGCTCAAGAGTGATTTTCTTTTCTTCCACCACTTTCCTGATGAAGTGATGTTGAATGAATATGTTTGGGTTGTCTATGTTGAATATGATTTTTGGAAATATTGATAGCACTCAAGTTGTCACAGTATAATTTCATGTCATCTTATGTCACATTGTATTCTTTAAGTATTTGTTTTACCTATAGAAGTTGAGTACAACCAGTTCCAACAATAATATATCCAGATTTTGTAGTTAAAAAGGGAACACAATTTTGCTTTTTACTAAACCAAGATATTAATTTGTTCCATAGAAAGTAACATCCACCAGAAATACTTTTCCTATCCTCAGCATTATCTACCCAGTCAGCATCACAATATCCAACTAGAGAAGAATTGGTATCAAAATAGTACAAAAAGATCATAGTTAGATGTTCCACTTATGCACTTGATGATTCTCTTGGCTCGAGTAAGATGACTAATATTAGGATTTTCTTTATAGCAAGCACACACACCAACAAATAAAGTAATGTCATGATGGTTGGAAATGAGATATAAGAGGTTACCAATCATACTTCTGTATAGGATTTAATCAACACTCACTCTTTGATAATCTTTAGAGAAGTTGACATTAATAGAAGTTTATGCCTTGCATTCTCCTGCCCAAATTTATTTGTAATAGTTCTATCATACTTTCTCTGGGAGATAAATGCGCCATCTTCATTTTTTCACTGGAAAAAAAGGTAAGTTCACCTACTAAGCTCATCTTGAATTCAGATTGCATTTGTTGAATAAAATGATCTACTATCTTGATTGACATCCCTCCAAACATAATGTCATCAACATAAATATGATTTATCATAAGCTTTCCATCGTCCTTCTTCAATAATAGATTTTTTCAATTTCTCCACAAGCATAACCATGCTTACTAATAAATTTTGTGAATCTTTCATACCAAGCTCTATGAGTTTGTTTGAGCCCATAAAGATATTTTCTAAGTTTATAGATATGATTGGGAAGATAATGATCAATGAATCCTTTTGGCTAATAAATGAAGACTTCCTCATCCAAGTATCTATTGAGGAAAAAACTTTTCACATCCATCTGGTAAAGCATGAACTTGAGGATACAGGAAAATCCTACTAACAATCTGATGGATCCAAGATGGGAAACATGATCAAAGGTTTTATCAAAGTCAACCCATTTAATTTGAGTATAGCCTTGAGCAACATGACATGCTTTATTTCTATTAACATTCTTATTTCCACCAGTCGTGTTCTCGTAAATCCATTTTTTCATAATGATGTTTAGGAACAAGTTCCCATACTTCATTTGTTTCAAATTTAACAAGTTCTGCCTAATAGCGTTGACCCAATATTCATCATTGAGGGCCTCTTTCACATTTTTGGATTAATTTTTAAAATGAAACACATATTAGCTATCATCTCTCTATAATTAATTAGTTATTTTCTTCGTGGAGTGATTCCTTTATTTATATTTACAATAATGTTTTTAATATGATGATTCTTTTAAATTATCGGTGATGGTTCTTTACTTTCAGTAGAACTCTCTTTTTCAGAATCTTCATCTTTTTCAAGAGACTGAAATTTGTTAGCTGTATTGCCTGGAACATCTTGCATAACATTTTGACCAGGAATAGTGGAATTTTTTTCTTCATGTGGGATCACTTCATTTTCATCATCATCATCATCATTAACAATAAAATTTATGGATTCCATCATAGATTTTATACGCTTATTAAACACACTATATACCCTGTTGTTAAAGGAATACCCCTAGAAAGATGTTGTCGTCACTTTTTGGATCAAGTTTTCATCTTTATCCTCTATATGCAAAAATGTAGCAACTATCAAACACATGAAAGTATTTAAAGATGGGTTTCCTCCCCCTCCATAGTTCATAATGAATAGCCTTGATACCTAGTCAAACTGTTACTCGATTATGAATATGACAAGGAGTATTCTTTGTTGTTTCCCAAAAATAGTATTGAATATTTTCGACATGAATCATAACTTTATCCATTTATTGCAGGGTATAGTTCTTCCTCTCAACAGCGCCGTTCCGCTGAGGTGTAATCGAAGCAGAAAAGTCGTGACCAACTCCCTCAAATGTAAATGATCTTCCTATTTTTTTATCCTTTTCACGATCCAAGCGATGAAACGGGCCCTCAAAGATAGTGAATATATGAAAAATATCATGCATGATGCCGTACGCGATAAAAAATAATTGAAAATTTTAATTGCAATATAGTAACAAAGTGGTTAATCTTGGCTATTTCTCAAGGACCTATGAATTCCAATAGCAGGAATAAGAACCATAATAAAAATAAATTGCAGGTCGTTCGTAGAAAATAACTTTTGATGAAACATAAAAGAATAATTGAGTTAAGACAATTGATTCATTAATTACAACAATTGTCATGGAATATATCACATATTCTAAAAGAGATTTCGTTGTTAATCTATTACTGCTTAAGTATAAGCCTACTCAACCAACCAATATGATTAGTCTTACACAAATTCAAACTGAATAACCATTATAGATTGGTTCGGATTTTTGCATAATATTTAGAAGAAAATTTCTTAAAGCATCTTAGATCTTTCTACTGTACCACGTGAATTTCTACAAATATCCCCCATTTCCGGAGATGCATCTCTGGATGCACTTCTTACACACTTAAGTAAGAATATTCTGAGAGGCGCCCTATATGTTAGATAATTTTTATTCCAGAGATGCATCTCCAGAATATTATAAGAAATTTTGCTCGAATTGGAAGCGACGCTATAAAGACCGGTCATATATATTGTGAAGATGTGCAAACGTCCACCGGGATATTGAAATGTAATATTGTAGTTTATATCGAAATCATCATTGCAATGCTTATTTTATGTTATGAATGTCAATTTCATTTTTAAAAATTACTTTTCTGTTGATTTTGATATTGATGTGTCTCCGGAGATGTAACTACATAATCATTCTAGAGATATATCTCCGAAATAAAATAAACAAAAAGAGACGTAATTCAAAATGACATATGTTGAGTGTGTATTGGGGTGCGTCCAGAGATATATCTCCAAAATCAATGAGTATTTTTGAAAATTCACATGGTGTATTAGAAATATCTAGGGTACTATAAAAAATTATCTATTTAAAATAAAAAATAGATAAAATTAGGACTATTTATAAGCCTAAACTAATACAAAATTATGGTTCTAGGAATATTGACCCTTTTCAATTAAGTGGCCCTAGCTCGCACTCAAGTGCAGAGCTTCAGAAATTGGTGTTTTTCGCTATCAATATGTTTAAATTGGGCTTTGGGTTCTAAAAAAAATTGTAGCTTTGCTTCTTAGATTTCCAATGAATGGTCACATGCTCCAACTAGATAAATGCATCCTAAAATATATCTTAATAGAGTGAAATAGGATAAAGATGAGGTTAAATCTAAATATTATCTAGTAAATTTATTAAATCTCAATTAAAATCTAAAGTTTGTAAACAATCTAACAAAAGTATTTTTCATGAGAAGTGCTCAAAAATATCCAGTAGAATGTTATAAAAGTCTATAAAAATACAATAATCAATTATATAAAAACTAAAACTCTCAATCACACTTTCATGAAAGGTGATTGGGATAAATGAATTTGGTTTCACTCCCCTTTAGGGATTAAGTTTGACAACCTCAACCATAAATATGCATACTTCAATTAAGGGAGTGTGTGCTTTTGTAGAAGGTTAGTTATTTTTTGAAGTTGTTTGCTAACTCAAGTGACTCATACTTTATGCTCCAAAGCTTTGGTCGTGACAACTATGATTCTTTCAAATATGCAATATATTCTTGCAACTAATTCATCTCATTAAAATGCACAAATTCTAATATTTCTTCATGTAACCAAAAGTACCTGTAAACTAAGGAATCTAATGATCTAATGAATGAACACTCTTCTTTAACTTCAAGAGATACTTTATAGTATTAAGTGTTCGAAAAATTCACATAAAATAAATAAAGAACACAATCACAATACAAAAACATAATTTGGAACCTGCAAAATAGAATGAAAAAAAGAATATGTTCATTTTTAAATGATAATCATAGAATAATATTATGGGAGAATTATTACAACATATAGATTAACCTCAACCATCCCCAGAGTCCTCAGTGTACCCATACTCTCCAAAGTAAACATTTAATTACATAACACAATACTAAATTACTATAAATATTATATTTTATGACAAAGTTTTCACGTCACTCAACAAAAAATCAAAGTAAAATTCCATGACGCGCTATGTTATTTTTTTCAAAAAATTATCATCTATTCCCTCTATTTAAGAAAAAAAATCGAAGGGTAAACTAATTTATGGTACATGCTTCGAGTCCCGACAACTGCGACTTTTATTTATTTTTCTTTAAAAATGACGTCTTTCTTATTATTTAAGATTTTATTTTATTATTAAATATTCTATTCCATCGATTTCTCAAATAACCGAGGGGTATCATACAAATCGTTGTTGTCCATTTAATGAGTATCAATGCTCAAGACAATGTAATTAGTGATCTGCATGAAACCTAAAAGACATTCATTCAGAAGGTGCATGTCACATTATAAAAGCATTTTAAATATCAAGAGTTGATCATGAACGCATTTGTTAAAAAATATTGAAACTTAATATTTGGTTTATATCATAAATATTGAAACATTGTTCTCTATGATCGATTGCAAGAGTAGAAAAAGATTTGAATTTAAGGATCAAATGTTTGGGCTTATGGTTTGTGTTCTTAAATAATCATAACTGAATATTTAATTTATTTATCTAATTTTTTTTTTGTTTTATATCAGAAACAAATACTTAAAATAACTAATATTTGATCTTCTCCAAAGTTTAATGAAATGAGGAACATTTACTTTTCACATACAATGATGACAATGAATCAGATATTTTGTGTAAACAATGTAATTTGTATTTAAAAAAGTTATTTTCCCCTCGGCTTTGGTCATAAGCCGAGAGGTATGTGGCGTTAGTTTTGAAAATATAAAAAATGTTATCGTTAAAGATCGAACCAATGACCATTTCAACTATACCCTCAGTTATTAAGAAACTGAAGGATAAAGTGATATATATATATATATATATATAATTATATATATATATATATTATATATATATATATATATTATATATATATATATATATATATATATATATATATATATATATATATATATATATTCTCAACCCTCCTTTTCCTTTATAATACTTATCAACGTAGAACTTTTTCAACATGTATATTATCAACCAACACTAACAATCTTCATCTTAGTTGAAAATAATACATTGATTTGCATTATCGTCCCCGATAATCGCAGTTAAAAGAACTATCATTCTCCATCATAAATAGTATAATCACTTGAAGATATATCGCTTCAAGAACTTTCACATAGTCTTCCCCGATAACCATTGTTCAAAAGAAATGACATACTCCACCATAAAGAATATAATCATCTTAAGCTACATCACTCTTAGAATTTTCACATTGTCTTTATCGACAATCATAGTTCAAAACTATCATACATCACCGAAAAGAAAAGTATACTTTACTTGAATCTAAATCACTCCAAAAATTTGCACATGTAAAAAATTATGCTGAAAATTTATGATGCAACTTCCATGTTGGTGGGAAGTTCTTCAACCACTGAAATAATCTCACAACACACATTGCATCAATGTCAATCAATACTCATGTGCTAATTAACACCTTGTTTAATTTTGATTGTGTCAACACATCATTGCCTCAAACTTTCTACAAGACAAAAATGGTTTTTCCATCAATTTTCTCTAGTCCACATTTCATTCCAGAATTTGTGCTTGCGGCTAACAACATTTTCACAAAAATCATTCTTATATTTTGACGTGGAAGATCAAACAAAATTTCAATCATTGATCATATTAAGAACTCATATATCTAATTAAAACTAAAAATTCGAATACTAATTGTTAAGAAAAATCAGCATAAAAAATAAATAATACAATCACAATACAAAAATATAATGTAACCAGGAAATAATAGTAGGCAAAATTTATTACAAATATATAGATTACTATCAATTACCATTTTAAACCCATCACACTCACACTTAAAAAAAAATATTTAACTTATTTTAATACAAAAACAAATATTCAAATGAAAGTTTCACACACGCCCGATTATCATGTTTTACTCTTAGTTAATGTTCTTAAGTTTTGCAACATCATGTAATAATTCTTAATTAAAATGATTGTATAAAAAATACCATTGATTAAAATGTTGAAACAAAATCAATTAAGACTAGAAACAAATGGATAAGTTAAAGGTAAGTCACAAAAAACCTCTAGTCACGAGAATATACATCTAATGAACTAGTGGAAGAACACACTTGTGTATAGTTGAAACAAAAAAAAAACAAAAAAAGAGTTGGAAGTAGTGACCCACAAAATCTACACATCATCGTCGTCTTAAAGGATAAGAACAAAATATACAATAGTATTATGAATAGAATACTATACACCACAAATAGTTTTTTAAAAGTGATTCGGCATAAGCACTTATTGAAAAGGAACAAAAGTTATGATACTCCTTTGTAATGTTGTTACCTTATTGGCATGGTATTCATGCTTCATTAATTCTAAACGTGAGGTTGACACATTTTATGGATAAGTCCAACTTTGATCTTGCCCTTAATTCTCGATCAGTAACTTCACACGTATCCTCCTGTGACTTTTCTACTTCTTATTTCAATTGTGGATAGACCAATAAAAAAGCAACGAAACTTCATTTATTTATTTTTTAAATAAAACGAGTATAGGTTAGTTGAATACGAAAGTCCATTGAGATAAATATATTATAATTTTATTTAATCAGTCAGTAACAATTGGTTCAATTAGTTGAATATGAAGGTTCATCAAGAGATATCGGTTTGAAAAAAATGTCATTTTTATTATTATGAAATCTCTAACCATAAAAGTATAATGTCTTTTTTATTATGATGAAATCTCTGACCACAATGTCGTAATGATGAAATCTCTAACCATAAAAGTAGCAATGCCAATTTTATTATGATGAAATCTCTTTACCATAAGAGTATAAGTTATTGAATGTAAATTTTTTCTTAATTTATAAAATAGTAAGTCATAGCAAGTAATCATGTCTTTTACAGTGGGATTTTAATTAAGTTTTTAGAATTTTAATTTGCAAATTTTAAATAATTGAATCTATTTTAGTGTATTTAACTATTTATATGTGTTTTTTCTTATTTCAAACTAGAGTCCAAACGGGTACGGAAACGGACCCTCCGTGTTAGTTTGTCTGTTTTTTAAATATTCACATGCGTCAAAATATAAACATATATTTATTATTTAATTTTGATTTTAATATAAATTATTTTTGTAAAACACTCTCCTTTCTCTCTCTCAACTTATGACAGTAAATAATTTACTATATGCGATTAAAAAAAGGTTACAATAAAAACTTCTAAGCAGTGGACATGCAACGATATATATATATATATATATATATATATATATATATATATATATATATTATATATATATAATATATATATATATATATATATATATATATATATATATATATATTATATATATATATATATATATATATATATATCTATAATATATATATATATATATATAATATATATATATATATATATATATATATATATATATATATATATATATATATATATATATATATATATATATATATATATATATATATATATATATATGGTTACATAACAATGTTTCCATCAAAAATAAAAAACAATTCAATTAACTTTTATAAGTGAAAATAAGATTTTATATACACTAGTAACATAGATATTCTTAAATATTTATAAATATCTCTTTTTCTCTCTCTCACACACCAATCTACATAACAACAACATCAATAAATGTTATCTTATAATCTATTATAGAAAATTATCACATATTTTAAAAATAGATGGAAGAGAAAAACCCTAATATTTGGCATCAACCTCCTTCTGTTGTAATCCAAAAATAAAAATCCAATTGGATTGTTGATTCAACAATAACACAATCCAATACATAAACTTACAAAATCATATATCCTTCACAAAATCATCAACTCCACTAAGATCTCTTGCACTTTAACGTGTATTGTCTAAACTTTCTGTTTGTTAAAGTCTTTAAAAACATTAATAAAAAATGATATAAAAGTATCAAATATATTAAATTTTATCGATATTTTTGTGTGATTAATTTAAATAAATATTTTACGCACATAGACGTACTATCATTTTATATTTCTATTCTATTAATTACATTTGGATTCATATTGATTGGTCTTATAAGGATGCATTAATGGATACATTGCATATATTAAAACATGTATTTCAATTCGAGTAGGCCTAAAATTATTTTTGACTTTTTCATTTGATTTCATTGAGATGATTTTTAAACTACAATTGAAAATATTGAAAAATAAATATACGAAAAATGCAACCAAAGTTGGGGGAAAAATCTAAATTAAGTTGAAGTATTATAAAGAAAAAAGAAAAGATAGAAAGTGACAAACCTACAATTCTTTAGTCATTATCTAGAAAATATTCTCCTATCAAAACTCTCGTCTATCATTCAACTGTTTCAAATAAACAATATAAAGAATCACAAACAACAACAATAACGTTGTTACTTCACTTTTAATTTTTCAAATGGAAAATAAATAAAATTTTAAAAAGAGAGAAAGTAGAAACAGAGAGATAAAAAAATTAGTATGTTCATTGAGAAAGAGATGAAATTTATAAAAAGAAATAAACAAAGATTTTTAACTTCTATCACCACTCAATAGTTAATGGAAGTTACAGATATATATTTTTTGTGAGAGATGAAAGTTAACTTTTCAATTGGTAAGCAACAAAAGTTGGCAAACACTCAAGTTATTTATAAAAAAGATAGATGATAATTTTGAAATAAAAATAGACCACTCCAAAAACTTGTATTCCATTTATATATAGTTATAGATGAAAAGAACGAAACAAAATAAAATAGAATGGAACTAGGATAAATTATACGAAGATTGTACAAAGAAGGAATTTCTGATATAAAAATCAAAGCTCACTATAACCTGGTCATAACATATACTACGGTCCGTAATGGGAGTCCACTCCTTTTCATTTTTAGCCCTCATACAAAAAAACACAGGGCATTACGGTCTACTCGTAGGTAGTACTATGACACATAACACACCAGAGGTTGATCTCAGATTTTATTTTTATAGCTGCTATTTTAATGGCCCATTAATTTCCAATTGTTTCAGCAGTTTCTTTTCATCATTAAGGCCTCCTTACACGAATTTATATCATTCTTTATAGATGGAGACTAATATAAAGTCATGTAACATTTATTAGTGCTTGAGGCACTTTTAGTGAGGAGAGAAAGAGAGAATAAGGAAATAAGGATTGTGTTATGGAATTGAATGATAATACTGAATTACAAAGTGTCTATTTATATATACCTAAGTTACTTGAATACTAAGTAAAATAACAAACTAAGTAACAAACCCTAAACCTTAATTAGCTTTGGGCTTGGGCCACACAACTCAACTTGGATTATATCTAATATCTCAATATACCCCTCTATAATCCATGTTGTCGAAACACGCTAATCATTGTCGATCTGAACTATTCCTAATTTCTTTATTAATGTTAGGAACCTGTCGATCTTCAATCATTTGGTGAAAATGTCGGCCAATTGTGCTTCACTTGAGCAATGCCTTACTTCGAGTTCACCTCGATTTACCTTTTCCCTTAAGAAGTGAAATTTAAATTCTATGTGCTTACTTCTTCCATGCAAAACTGGATTCTTCACAAGATTTATGGACGACTTGTTGTCGATCTGCAGTACCAGAGATTTCTTCACTTCAACCTCAATCTCTTCCAGCACAGATCTAATCCAAATTGCTTGACACGCAATATAGGATCCTATTATATATTCAGCCTCACACGATGATAATTCCACCTCATGCTGCTTTCTCGAGCACCATGAGATTGGGGTACCAAATACTTGAAAGGAATATCAAGTAGTGCGTCTTCGATCTTCCTTATCTCCACACCAATCAACATCTGAATAACAAGTAACTATAGCTTCTTTGCTTTTAAAGTCTCGTCGAAATAAAATTTCATAGTTTGTCGATCCTTTTAAGTATCTTAGGATTCTTCTTGCAACCTTCAAGTGTGACACCCTTGGTTCACTCATATATATGATCATTAATCCGACTGAAAAATATATATCAGGTCGACTGTTGCACACATATCTCAGAGATCCGACAATTTATTTGAACAAAGTTGCGTCAACTTTGTCTTCCTCTCCATGCTTCTCCAACTTCAAATTTGGTTTGATAGGTGAAGATGTAGGAGTTGAATCATTCATGCTATATCTTTTGAGTATCTTGTTAACATACTTTCCTTGATGTAGCACCATACCTTACTTCGATATTTGAAATTCCATGGCTAGGAAGTATGAAAACTTTTCCATATCTGATATTTCAAATTCCTTTTTCATTAGCTCTTTGAACTTTGATAAGTTCTTCAAGCTATTTCCAGTTACTAGCAAGTCATCGACATATAAGCAAATGAATGTTATATCTTGTGCCACAACCTGAACATAGACACCGTACTCAGATTTGCATTTGACGAATCTCAATTCGACTAAGTATGAGTCGATCTTCTTGCTCCATGCCCTAGGTGTCTGCTTGAGACCATAGAGCGCTTTGTGTAACTTGTATACTTTCCTTGCTTCCTCCTGAATCACAAACCCAGAAGATTATGTGGCATACACCTCTTCATCTAAAGGTCCATTCAAAAATGTAGATTTCACATCTAAGTGAAATATCGACCAACCTTACTTGCATTTATATACCATTTAGTACAAGTTCACTCATTTTATGAATTCTTAACCTAATCTTTTGTGTCTATGATGACATGTACATAGGCGAAAATGTCAACAACACTTAAATGTGCTACAAAATCATGTAAAATAAATTTTTACCATTGAATAAATTATGGTAAACAATTTAAATAATGACCACAAAATGAAAGAGAGACCACAAAGACCATTCTAACATCTAAATATGTCATCAAAGTAAATAATTTAATAAATCAAGGGGACCAAGGAGGAACATGAAAATGAAATGGACCATAAAAGCAAAAGGGAAGTCAAACTTAAAGGAACCACCAACATTTATAAAAAAACAAATCACGAATTAAAAAATACAAAAGAGTCGACAAAGGTTAACATACCTAACGTCGAATTTAGTTTATTCTTTTTTGTTCCATAACGTCGATGAATTATTTATCTTTGAACACTAACTTCATTGAGGAAGATGAAAACTGTATTCATCAACAAAATAAGAACATGAATTGAACACGAGTTTCGATTTCCAAAAATATATGTTTTGATTTATGGATGAATCTAGTTTTTTTTTTTTTTGTATTTTTAATTTTGGAGCAAGGAGACTAATTTGAAATGGAACAAAAGAAAGATTTAGGACTTGTTTGATTCAATTTCAACTTTTTGTTTTTAAAAACTGTTTTATAAATTAGTTTTAAGAATTGCTTTTAGGATGAAAACAAAACAAAAATTTATTTGGAAGCTGTATTTTGTAAAACTATTTTTGAGGTAATAAAAGAAAAAACTTGTTCGGTTGATTTGTTTTTAAAAACTAATTCAAATATTGTTTGATTTTTAAGTGTGATGATAAGTAAATGATAAAATATTATCTATATTAAATAGTTATTAAAAAAAGTATAAAATCATTTCTTTCAATCTAAATAATAGTAATCAATTAAACTAATCTTGTAATTTAAAATTTTAAACAATTATTTTACGATTGAGAAAATGGATGAACACTTATACTGTAAAGTAATTTTATACTTTCAACCAATAGTTAAGTCATATTGAAATTTTTAAATTTTTTTATATGATATAGGAAAATGATATATTTTTATTGGATGATTGTGTAATTTTTTTTACATATATCTCATTAAATTCTTTATAATTTACTTGAATTTATTGTAAAATAATATTTGCGAGTTACTCCCTTCGTTCCTTTTAAGTGTCGTTTTTTTTACTTTTTATACATATTAAGACAATTAATAATTTTTGTTACTTTTTAAGCAATGATTATGTTTTTTCCTACGATACCCTTAATTTTTTAATAATTTATTTAATCTTTTTCTGTCTATATATAATTATGGGTAATTTTGATAATACTACAATTAATACTATATTGAACTTTGAAAACACTTAAAAAGAAACAATTTTTTTTAAAAGTGACACTTAAAAAAATGGAGGGAGTAATTTTATTCTAATTGTATCATTTTACTTGTGTTTTTGTTAATTTAATTTGTTTAAAAGAGATAAAATTTACAAATTTTTATTTTACAATTTTATAAATTTTTATTTGTTCTCTATAAATTAAATATTTTTGAATGTAATTTCACATAGTGCTCATGTAAAAAAGACAACAATCACAACAAAATGAATACATGAAAGAATGATAACTAAATTTTATTAAAAAATAAAACGTGGACAAAATATATAACGTATATGTTATAAACATTAAAATGTGTTGCCTTTACAAACACAATATTTTTCATTTGTTGAATTTTTTGTGTGCAAAAAATATATTTTTTATTATAAATTCATATTTAACAAATCAATGTAACTACAATCATGTCATTAATGAAAGTTTATAATTTTCCGTCTGTTTTCAATTTTAATGTTTTAAAAATTCAAAATCAAATAAGCTTTTATAAGTTTTTAAAACTAAAAATAAAAACAGTTTTCAAAACTATTTATTAAATGAGTTTTTAGTTTTTCAATTTTCAAAAACTAAAAAACTGTTTTTGAAAAGGGAACCAAAAAGACCCTTAAAATTTCATTTGAGAAAATTCTAATTTTAAAAAATTATTATTATAATTTTTTTATTATTATTACTAAAAATAAATATTGATAAATATAATAATGATTTGAATATATATATATATATATATATATAATATATATATATATATATATATATATATATATATAATATATATATATATATATATATATATATATATATATATATATATATAATATATATATATATATATATATATATATATATATATATTATCATTAATACACTGACACTTCGTCAAATTTGAGAAAAGACAAAAAAAAATCACAGAAATTACTTCATAGAATAATAAAAATGATGACTTTAAAAATAGGAGAACTAAAATTTTATTTTAGTTAA
Source organism: Lathyrus oleraceus (assembly GCF_024323335.1). Classification (NCBI taxonomy): domain Eukaryota; kingdom Viridiplantae; phylum Streptophyta; class Magnoliopsida; order Fabales; family Fabaceae; genus Lathyrus; species Lathyrus oleraceus. The sequence continues at coordinate 481,410,039 of NC_066582.1, read as the reverse complement.
GATATAGGACCTAAAATACATTTAAGTTTTAAAAATATAAGTTATAAATTATATTTTAAACCCAATAAAAATGGATTTGTATATTGCAATGAATTCACTAATAATCTAGGGATGAAATGATATATATTTCTCCCATTATTGTTAATGTGTAACTTTGGTTCAAATCTCACTCTAAAGATATATTAAAACTCATGAAAGAGAAGTATGCAACTGACATGATCGACTTAAATAATTTCGAGGTTCTATTCTAATTTTAAAAAAAATTCTAATAAAAATAAATGCAGAGAATATAAGAAGAGGCGTCTTTTAAAAACAAAAAAAAATGATCTATAAATATTTCAACCGAAATTAAACTCATACAAAAAGACTTACGATATATATATATATATATATAATATATATATATATATATATATATATATATATATAATATATATATATATATATATATATATATATATATATATATATATATATATATATATTATATATATATATATATATATATATATATATATATATATATATATATATATATATATATATATTATATTATAAAAAATTAATTATTTGAACTTTCTTTATGATGTTTATAGTAAATTTTAATAAACAACTAAAAATTGGAGTTGTAAAATATGAGAGTACTTCATGTCCTTTTGTTTTTGTCCAACACAATTACTAGAGAAATTGTAACCATGTATCAATTCGATCACTAGAGCAATTGTAACCATATACCAATCCATACTGATATAAAAGTATAAGCTTTCAGAGATTTATATTTGAAAACTATTCTTAAAATAATGTTTCAAAATTATGAGACATCGTGATAAAAGCTACTACAATTAATATAGTAACACGAAGAAAGTTGAACTATTTATAAAAAATTATAAAATTTCATAAATAAATATTGTGTTACTCTAGACTAATAATATTTTTTTTATAAAAAACAATAGATTAAAATCTTTAAATATTTAATTATGAAATATAAATATTATCTAAATTTTATATTATGCTTATTTCAAGGTTCCATCACACAAGTTCAAATTCAATTAGGGATGACAATGGATAGGGTTTGGGCAGAGTACTATAGTATATGTCTTTATACTCTAGTTTAAAAAATTCTCGTACTCGAGCCCATACTCGCGTGGACACCAACATTTATATGTGTGTTCGTATCTTATGGGTAGCTAAGTACTCATACCCGTATCTGTTACCTGTATTTTTGATAAAAATATTATTGATCATTTATAATTTATCATGTCATTTTAAAATTTTGACAATATTAAAAATAATTCAATGATATTATTGTTGAGTTAACAAATAAACAAATAAACAAATACTTATATTGAAATGCATCAAATTTAATACATATTTGTGATAATCATATATTTATAATAATAAATATAAAAATATATAAATATATGTAATGCGAGTTTAGAGCGAAGTGAATACTAAAATACTTGTATCGTGCTTATAGTCACATATTTTAATGGGTAATTGCATCTGCTCATGCTCGTAACTATTTTACGGATTTTTACTCAGCCTGTTATGAGAATGAGTCAAATTATCTTCTCTAAATTCAATGCATATAGTCATTGTGATGCAATCGTAACATTGTCAATTTTTTTAACAAACATTATATAGGCATTTTACTTTTATAATTTATATATTTGAATACCTAAAAAATTAAGGTTTTTATTTTTAGTTTTTATGGAAGATTTGTACGATGGAGCATGTTATATAGACTAAAAATAGGCCTTAGCGACTCACAACTCTATTTAATTTCAAAAAACCATTTTTTTAAAAGTAGATTAAATTATAATTTTGATCCCCATATTTTATTTTATTTACAAAAATAGTTCTTTTATTTCAAATTCAAACCGTTTTGTTTCCGTTTCAAAATTTTCACTCAGAATTCAAGACGTGCCCATTTGTTGATACATGTAATTTGATTTTTCATCTTTAAAGATCCACGCAGGTTTTGTGGTCTATTTCTCATTTTTTGCATTGAAAAATTGATGATGTGTCTATTTTTTAATAACTTATACTTATATATTTTATTTTTAAAGCTTTACATAGGTTCATAAATGATACTTTGACATGTTTCACAAATATTATGTTATTTAGAAATAGACAAATCATTTATTTTAATTGCAAAAATACGAAAGAAAATCATAAAATGTTTGAATTTGAAAAAAAAAGAGATTATTTTTATAAATGAGATAAAATAGAATGACAAAAAATGTGATTTAGTCTTTAAAATATTTAAATAATATACAACAATAAAAACAATCATATATCATAACATAACAATATATTTAGAGACGTCATATACAAAATAAATTTACAACAACACCCTCCTATACTTAATATGTTTAAAGATACTTGTTAATTTTTCTACAATTTTAGTTATTTTATTTATGATAACATAACAATATCTATTATTTTGTTTATGACATATCCATTATTTTAGATATATTTTTGGTTAATTTTCTTAGCAAGTGTACTAATACGGTCGAAGTAATAAAAATAAATTCGTCTTTACAAGAATTGCAAATTTAACAAGATTGTAATCAAGCGATTAAAGTAATTACGGAGGATTTTCAAATTGGTTTTTGTGGAAAATAATTACGCAAATAAAAATGGATAGAAATTCAGATAATAAAAAAACGGTATATTCCCTTAATTTTTCCTTGTTGATTTTTAATTTTATAGCGAATTAACAATACCATTGTACTCAATTCCTTTTTGGACAACTCACTAATTTAGACAACAACTCTCTAGTTTTCTAATTACTAGGTTGCACAATTGCTCTATGTCAAATCGATAGACTTACAGTCAATAATCTCTACTCGTCAAATTTTACTTTGTGCGTCTGTCAATACACAAAGAGCATTAAGAATAAAAGTAATTGAATAACAACTATAAAATCAAAACATTCAAATAACATCAAACAATCATATAATCTAATAGAGTAAAATCAAGAGAAATCTAGTTACTCATGGTTAAATAACGAAATACCATGAGTTTAGATGAAGAAAACATGAAATCAACCAAGAATAATATTTTCAATGGCTCCAAAGCTCTCTAAAATCGCACTTGAGAACTCCTGGTTGTCACTTTCTCTCATCCAAAATCCAGAACCCTTGTAAAAGTCTCCTCTTTCTCCTTTTTAAGAGCTAAAAACTTCTAAAAAACATCACCTATCTTGCACACGATGCTCTAGATGGTGTTGTTGAAGCGGTAAAGCAACAAGAAAACGTAAGTATTTTGATTTATCGTCTCTACAAGGATTAGTGCGACATCAAATGTTGTTTAACAGTCTGTATGTTTCTAAGCTTATGTTTGCAAGAGTTTGAAAGTAAAAATATGCGGAAAGTAAAACATATGCACAAGTAATTAAAGTAACAGAGAGAACTCGCCGGGCATGAATTTCATCCACTTATCTAATATGCAAATATATCAATCAGTTATACACAACCTAAAACACTTATCAATATCATCACGTACCGCTCACATCAGTGTTCATGTCTACAACGTTGATGAGAGTTCTACCGTATTGTCTAATCGAAGATCTCTCGGCCTATCAAACAATACGGAGCATGAAGATTCGATACTTACACACATGTTAAACCTAAATCTATGTCTAGAGTTTAGCGTCAAACAGATGATTATCCTAGATCTAGATGCGAAGAGTATTTCTCAATAACGGTTCAAATCAATAGATAAGACAAGTAAACAAGGATAACATTGATATATATTCATAAAATAGATCGTATACAACGCCATGATTAATAAATATACATATTATCAAAGTAAACTTACATACAAAGAGAAGAATGAAGATGAACAAGAATCTCTCCACGTGTTAAGCAGATTCATGATGCAAATTCCACTCCGAATCTTCAAGTTGCAACCCCTAATGTTGTTTCTAAGCTACTCTCCATAAAAAATGGTGCTGATGGAATTGGGGTTAAAAGTTCCCAAAACTATTCCTAAAAATCTATCCACAAATGAATAAATAAGAGTTGGAAAAGTGGAATCACGTTAAGCCCGTGCAGAGCTTGCTTAGCACGACCACGATAAAAAATAACAAATCGCCATAACTCGTGCTAGGACCGTGCTTAGTCCGCTCATAGCACAAGCGCGCTAAGCACGCTCAAAGCATGCTCCTAACACGAAAAAGTGAAATTTCCCCCTGCCTTTTATTTCTACGCGTGCTAGGATCGCGCTTAGCCCTAGAAGGAACTTTATTTCCTTCCCAAAATGCATCATGAAGCTTTTTATTTTGCCTTTAAGTGTCCAGTGCTTCAACCATGCAAGGAAACCTACAAAAAGAGATGAAAACTATCAAACTAAGCGATATTTACATGATAACGCAAATTATACAATATATACGCATAAGTTGAGGTTTATGCATAAAAATCAATTGAAACAAGTCAATAAGTGTTAATTATTCACACACAAAATTACTATAGTTTAGCACTTATCAGGTGCACACGGTGCTCTTCTAGCTCACCATCGCTCATGCGATGCATTATATTGTGCACACAATGCCTTTTTTTTTTCTTTTCCCATCGTGTACACGGTGGCCACACAATCCTCCTTCCATTAGCTCTTTTGCTTTTGGCTTGCAAATTTTGTACTTTTTCATCTACGTTCCTTTATTATTCACTTGATTAAATATTGGCAATTTCTTCTCCAATTTCCTCTTGATTAATTCAAAAACACGTCAAATTAATAAAAAATGCTTATCAAATTTACGTAATGACAAAGTGTCATCACAACCACACATTTTTTATGTTTCTTGTCCTCAAGGAACTAATTCATACTTTTGAATTTCCTCATATCTTTGCACATACCAAACCAACAACAGACATGAGTTATCACAGAGTTAGGACTTCCATTCCTTACCTTAATTTAGATCAATTCAAATATTTTTCTCTAACTTCCTTGTTTACTTAACTTGTTTCTCATATCACCTTTTCACTTGATTATACAGGGTAATCACACAATGAATATACAAAATCATTTTACCATAAGTTTGTAAAGTCTCTAACAAAGTCAATCAAAGTCATATTTAAACACACACTTTTTAGGTATCTTTAAGGTTGTAATGGGGTTTATGTCAGGGTGTGATATTTTGGGATAGTAGGCTTAAACCTTCGGAGTTAGGTACATAGCTTTCTTTTTGTTACCATGTTCCTTGCATAATACTCGTTTGCCTAGTTAATCGGTACTAGAAAATTTACTTTGTTGTTATTTCATTCATTTTTCACAATTATTTTTGAAAAAAGTCATTTTACTTCTTATTCTCTTTATTTCTCCTTTTCTTTTTCTTTATTTTGACCATTTTCTTTTTCTAGCCTTTTCTAGTACCCCAACCCCAAACTTAAACGTTGTTAACTTCTAAGAGCAACCCTAAACTTATACTTCTGCATTTGACAAGACAAATAAACTCCCTACTTAACTCTAAAGAGGGTGGAAAGATTTAAGATTTCAAGTCAATTGACTATATAACAAGCTATGTCATTAAAAGATCTAAGCAAAAACAAAGCAAAGTCTAGAAAATGCAATAGTACGGATACTCTTGTAAGAAGGAAAAGTAAACAATAAATTTTTTGGCTCAAACCTTACTAGAATAAGTATATGGAGATTGAGCACATGTTAGTTGGATATTCTCTTCTTCTTAATGTTTCAATCCGTTTTTGAAACTTTTGTTCATACTCTGCTTTCTTTTTCTTTTCTTTTTCTTTTTGTATGTATTGCTTTTATTGTCATTGGTAAGGTAGTGAAAGAACTGAAGAAAACACATAACGAATTCATTCATTAACTCAAGAACAAACATTTTACAAAAGAGAAAACATAAAAAAAATGACAAAAAATAAATAAAGCTAAATAACACTAATTCATGGGTTGCCTCCCATACAACACGTATTTAAGGTCTTTAACTTGATTGTTTGCTTCTCTAATAAGGTTCTTCCTTCAAATTTGTATAAGTGTATCTAATTGGATTGAAATTAAAATTAGTATGCACCCAATTAGTCGGATTTCTCTACTTTAGATCATATTTGTTCCAACCATGTATTCCCCTATTCTTTCTCAATACTCTTATAGGTTTCTCCTTTTCAAACTAGATAAGGGACTCCAAATTCGATCAGGTGGTCTCGATTTTTTTTCAAGAAAGCAAGCTTTAGTTGTGGAGCACAACTACAAAAACACATTTTACGTCAGACGCGGAGGGGATTTTACCTCGGTTACACAAGCGAGGTAACAAAGCGCGACATGAAAACTTGCCACTTTACCCCTTGGTTTCTGAATAACCGAGGGGATAGTTGAAATGATCATTGGTTTGATCCCTAACAACAATATTTTTTTACTTTCAAAACTATGTAACACGCGCCACATACCTCTTAGTTTTTGTTAATAACCGATGGAAAAAGGTCAGTATTTACATCAGTTTGATATAATAACTAAGGGGTATTACCTATTTTTTTGTCATTTATAATTTGTTTTAAATCTCATTTTGACTGACCTGTGTCAATTTTTACATAGAAACTACAAATTTTGTGACAGAATCAGATCACTTTATTTTATACAGAACATAAACACAGAATACCAAGTTTACATTGTTTAAAAAACAAAATATACACATCCAAAATAGTACACCAAGAGAACCTATGCATATTTGAAAACAAAATCATATAATGCTTACAATACCTATAATAACATTTGAGATATATAAAACATATACCAAGAGAACATATACATATTTGCGCCTATAGTGACAAAACTTCTATACAATGCTTACAACAATCAAGAAAAACTGGTGTTGTTGAGATTCATAATAAGATAGAAAGGATCGGCCTAACTTGATTAGATGTCATATAATCCTCTTTTGAGAATGGTGCTTCGTTGCTAAACGCCTATAATTTGAGTAAAATTTAAATTATGATAAGCTAATAACAATAACATTAACTTAACAAATATGAATAAATTACATGTATATGGATAAAGTTAATAACTTAAGTCATGAATTGGTAATGCTACAGAGACGATATTTAACATATAATTTTCGCGACTGCAAAGTTATCGTGTTGTTTTCGCGACTGCAAATAATTTTCATATAATTACTAATTAATACACACAAAGCACAAGTAATACATTAGTCAAAATAAAATAATATAAAAAAAACACAATTAATACTTACTTTTGGGAATAGGAACCTTGGCTTTTTACCTTGTAGATTATGTTTCACAAAATTGTATCCCTTCATAGGTCCACCTATCGGTAAAAATTAAACATAAATAAAAACTATTTAAACTAAAGATAAAATTTTAGTATTACAAATAATACCATTTACCTGCTCAAAACGTCATGCATCATTTCATTAAGTTTATAGTGTAACGAGCATAACATAACTTGTTAGCGCCTTTGAATTTTTGGTGTTGCTGCAAAACTAAGAACAAATGGAGTTGAAACAGAGAAATTAATTTGCACGATAAACTTCCAAAGCGTGTAGTTTTACACTAAGCTTAAGGAACAATTCACCCCCACCAATCTTTCTATGTTGGATGCAAAAGGAGTTACCGGCGAATTTCCTGCAGGATACTTTGGAATCCTTAAAGAGAATTGCACAATCTCTCTAAGCGTATATGTTGATAATATTTTACAGAAGAATGTTTCTTTCAATTGCTCTCATGCATTAGAGAAGAGAAAGATGATTTAGAATGAGAAATTAATTGAGATTGGTTTTTTGTGTGTTTCTCCCACCGTGACCATAACCTGTAATTTATATTGAAAATCACGTCTATTATGAAACAGTAGCAACTCTTAGAAAAGGCATGGCACTATTCCAATTGCAACTTAGTAACAACGTTTCGCATAAGAATAACAAATATTTGTTTATACGTTGCAACTACTCCTAAAAGAAAGGAAACCAATCAAATGGAACTTTAGACCAATAATAATTACTATAGACCATGTAATTGAAATATGAAAACTTTGAATATAATATTTATATTTATATTATTAATTCAAATAATATAATCATACAATTAATTACTATTTTGGAAATTTTCTCACAATCCCCCACCATTTTCAAAATAACTAAATCTCATAATTTTGGAAAAATCATGGTTTCAGATATTGGTATCTCACGATTTGAACCAATACTTAGTAAGATATGGGTTTCACTCATCCCGAATAGACATTGGTAGACAAGCTTTGAACCAACTACTCATTAGAACAAGTGTGCAAAACTTACACATGAAATCTCGATACTATCAAAAGAATTGTAAATATGACACATTTGATAAGGCCCTATGTCATGTATCCTTTTCATGAGAATTTAAGAGTCAAGCCCTTGAACTCTATGAAGCAGCCTACTTCATTCTCATATAGGTAGACTATATCAGAAAAGCTCCCATAATAAGCATTCCGGCAAACATATGCTATATATCTATTAAGAGAATAATCTCATCCTATCACTTTTACTTTTATGGTCTGAGTATTTTTTACCCATTGGGATGTTTCTATTGTTAAGTACTTCAATCACTCTAATAATATACTTTCATCATTGAACTCAAGACTTGATTTTAATCAAGTGTGAGTTGAGTTTCCACTATTGGTGATCAATAAGATATGGGCTTGAGACCCATCCCCAATGATGTCTTCAACACCATGTCTTTTGTCAGACCTTTCGTCAAAAGATCTGCAAGATTATTATTAGTTCTTACGTATATTATGGAGATTACTCCATTTGAAATTAAATCTTTCACATAGCTATGTCTTATACCAATATGTCTAGATTTTCCATTATATACTTGGCTATATGCTTTAGATAGAGTGGATTGACTATCACAATGTATGGATACAGGTGCTATTGGCTTTGGCCAAATAGGTATCTCATACAACAAGTTTCTTAGCCATTTAGCCTCTTTACTACCTGCAGCCAGAGCAATAAATTCTGCAGCCATGGTGGAGTCGGCAATGCAAGTCTGTTTCTTTGAACCCCAAGAAACCGCACCTCCACCAAGATTGAAGATCCATCCACTAGTGGATGCATGATCTTCTATATATGTTACCCAACTGGCATCTGTATACCCTTCTAAAACCGAAGGATATCCACTATATGTTAAAGTGTAGTTAATCGTCCCTTTCAAGTTTTTTAATACTCTATTAATAGCACGCCAATGATCTTTACTTGGATTACTTGTATACCGACTTAACCTACCAACAACCTCTTAGGAAAGCAGTTTTAACATCCATTTGATGAATGACAAATTTATAGATGGAAGCGAGTGCCATAAGCACTCTAATTGATGCAATTCTTGCAACAAGTGCATAAGTATCAAAATAATCAATTCCTTCTTTTTGTGTAAATCCTTTAGCGACAAGTCTAGCTTTGAATTTTTCAATGGTACCATCAACTTTCATTTTCCTTTTAAAGATCCATTTACAACCTATGGGTTTTGACCCTGGTGGGAGATCTACTAATTTCCAGGTTTTATTACCCATAATCGAGTCCATTTCCTCTTGGATGGCTTCTTTCCAAAAGGCTGAATCTTGAGATTTTATTGCCTCTTCAAATGTTTCTGGATCATTCTCTAGGTTATAGCAAATTGGTCCATAACGATTTATAGAATCATTATTTCCTTCTACAAGGAACATGAAGGAGTCTGATCCATAATTTTTTTACTTTTCGGATTCTTTTACTTTTTCTAGGTTCTGAACATCCCAACATATCATTATTTGATACATTATTTTCTAGACTTTGAACATCATAGTGAACATTGTCTTTGCAATTTTGAATTGAGGTAAATCTACTTTCTTGAAAAATTGCATCTCGTGACTCAATCACGGTATTAATAGGATATGAGTCATTGGATTCAATAACCATGAATCTATATGCTTTGCTGTTTTCAGCATAGCCCAGAAATACACATTCAATTCCTCTTTCTCCCAATTTCTTTCTTTTTGGTTCAGGCACCTTAACAATTGCTCTACAACCCCAAACTTTTAAATATTTAAGATTTGGTTTTCTTTTCTTCCAGAGTTCATATGGGGTTATCTTGTTCCTTTTATTAGGAACTCTATTCATTATATAACATGCAGTTAGCATGGCTTCACCCCAATATCCTTTGGATAAACCAGAATATGATAACATGGCATTCACCATTTCTTCCAACACCCTATTTTTCCTTTCTGCTATCCCATTTTGTTGGTGGGAATAGGGTGCAGTTATTTGATGTATAATACCAATGGACTCAAAATAATTAGGATGATAGAATTCTCCCCCTCTATCACTCCTAAAACATTTAATAAAAGTTTCATGTTGGAGTTCTACTTGAGCTTTAAAATTTTTGAATTTTTCTAAAACTTCATCTTTAGAGAGCATTAAATAAACATAACAAAATCTAGTGCAATCATCAATGAAAGTGACAAAATATTTTTTACCACCAATAGTAGGCCAACCATGTAAATCACATACATCAGAATGAATTAAATCTAATACTTTAGAATTTCTTTCAACTCTCTTAAAAGGTTGTCTTGTAATTTTAGTTAACATGTATGTGGTACAAGAATTTAAGTTTATATCAAAATTAGGAATTAAACTTGATTTCATCATGTCTTTTAATTTACTAAAATTAACATGTCCTAGTCGCATATGCCATAAATCACAAGACTCAACAGTATAAGCAGAAATCACATTATTATTATTATTATTAACAATATTACACATGAACATATTCTCACAAAGATAACCTTTCCCCACAACCCCCTTTGGAGAGAATAAATTTATCTCCCTCAAATACAGATTTGAAACCATACTTATTAAGGAAAGGTACAAAAATCAAGTTTTTCCTAACTTCAGGAACATAGAATACATCTTTAAGAGTGAGTATTTTTCCAGATGTGAATTCAATCTCTACCGATCCTTTTCCTTTGACTTGGACAGTAGAAGCATTTCCCATGTACAAAACACTACCATCTTCTTCATTAATGGTCTTGAATAGTTCTTTATTTTTGCACACATGACGGATAGCACCAGAGTCTATCCACCAAGAATTAACATCTTCTATCATGTTAATTTCAGAAATAACAGCAATAAGATTTTCTTTTATTGCACTTGAATTCTTATCTTTGTTCTTTTTCTTTAAGAACCTGCACTCATGTTTAAAGTGTCCCGGATTTCCACAATGATAACAATTTCCTTTCTTTTTCTTTAGGTTGTTATAACCTTTTTGGTTTTCATGAGAATTTTTGAAATCTCGTTTTCTTTTATTGGAATGTTTGCTTGAATTTCCTTCCTCCATCACATGGACCTTCTCTTGAGTAAATTGGCTTTTAGTATCATCTTGTTTTCGATACTCTTCTTCTAAACGAAGGTGATTACCCAATTGTTCAAGAGAAATATCCTCCTTCTTATGCTTCATGGTTCTTTTAAAATCTTTCCAAGAAGGAGGAAGTTTATCTATTATGGAGGATACAATTATAGTTTCATCCATGTGCATATTATGTTGTTTGTAGTTATTGAGAATACGTTCAATTTCATGCATTTGTTCCATAACAGACCTACCATCTATCATTTTATAATTATTAAATTGAGAAGCAAGAAACTTCTTACTTGTAGCGTCCTCTTGCATGTATCTTGATTCCAATTTCTCCCATAACTCTTTTGCGGAGTTACTGCTCTGATAAATGTCGAACAACGAATCGCACATACCGTTGAGGAGGTGTCCCATGCATATATAATCATCATTGTCCCACTTTTGTCTCTCTCTAGTTTCAGCAATTGTTTCATCTTCTTTTTCTTCCGGTTTTGGAATGTTAAGGACATACACCACATTCAGTGTTGTGAGAAGAAATTTCATTTTTTTCTGCCAACGAATAAAATTCCCTCCATCGAATTTCTCTAATTTCACAAAGTCAGAAGTCATCTCTTTTAGTGAAGCAGCCATTGAATAGGAAAAGATTTTTCCTTAAGATTGTTAGCGCCTTTGAATTTTTGGTGTTGCTGCAAAACTAAGAACAAATGGAGTTGAAACAGAGAAATTAATTTGCACGATAAACTTCCAAAGCGTGTAGTTTTACACTAAGCTTAAGGAATAATTCACCCCCACCAATCTTTCTATGTTGGATGCAAAAGGAGTTACCGGCGAATTTCCTGCAGGATACTTTGGAATCCTTAAAGAGAATTGCACAATCTCTCTAAGCGTATCTGTTGATAATATTTTATAGAAGAATGTTTCTTTCAATTGCTCTCATGCATTAGAGAAGAGAAAGATGATTTAGAATGAGAAATTAATTGAGATTGGTTTTTTGTGTGTTTCTCCCACCGTGACCATAACCTGTAATTTATATTGAAAATCACGTCTGTTATGAAACAGTAGCAACTCTTAGAAAAGGCATGACACTATTCCAATTGCAACTTAGTAACAACGTTTCGCATAAGAATAGCAAATATTTATTTATACGTTGCAACTACTCCTAAAAGAAAGGAAACCAATTAAATGGCACTTTAGACCAATAATAATTACTATAGACCATGCAATTGAAATATGAAAACTTTGAATATAATATTTATATTTATATTATTAATTCAAATAATATAATCATACAATTAATTATTATTTTGGAAATTTTCTCACATAACTACAACATTTTACTTCAGACATATTATAACTAGTTGTCAATGTGAACTACATAAACAATTAGAATAATTAATAATATCCATAAAATTAAGTTATAAAAAAAACACAAATTAATATATACTTACACATGGTAAAACGGTCTCATGTAATATTCTTTATTCTCATTAACCAACTTATTTTGTATGTACATCTCGCTAGTGTTTGCTGCCATATCATGAAATTAAATGTTCGATGGATCTAAGAAGCAATACTTTCTTAATTTAATTTTCAACACACATCACATGTATTAACCTAATTAAAATTTAATAAACGCCAAATCTTTATGTTAAAGTATGAGAACAATGAATATAAATTGAATTTGCCGTAAAAATTATACTTACGAGTGCCACAATTATAGTATGGTTATGTCTAGCCAATTATTTGCCTTCGAAAATTCTATAATACAACTCTTAGGAAGTCTATAAACTTGTTTTGGTTCATGTTAATGTAATGAACTCGCAGATGTCTGGAATCTCCACTATCATCCTTGATAGTCTCTAAGTGTTATCTAGTTGATGTGGTGTGGTCTCAATATTATGTTGCAAGGTAGAACAACTATCTTTCGTGCTTTCACAATCCATAACAACTTTCTCAACTACTTTCTCAGGTAAGTCTAACTGATATGAAATTGGGTGATTGAGTACACCTATTGATTTCAATTCTACATCATAAAAACAACTGAAATACATTAAAAAAATTTAAATACACAAACAATAACAACAATATACAACACAATTTTATTAAATTGTACTTATACCTCAATCACGTTGCGGGTACACTTCTCTCACACTTCCTTGGACAACTTCTCTCGCTCCTCCTCAACCAACCTCTCTCGCTCCTCCTTGAGTCTCTCTTGCACCTCCTACAAAATCTTCTCCCGTTCCTCCTGCTACATCCTCTCCCGCTCCTCCAAATCCACCCTCCCACATCCTCCTGAGTCCACTTCTCCATTGCCTCCCGAGTCCATTTCTCTCGCTCCTGTTCAAATATCTCCCTTAACTTTTTAGCAACTATCTCTTCAAAATACTTTGTTAATTAATTATGATGGTCCAAAATGTAACTTCAATCTGATGCCTCTTCCAAGACCACAAACACAACCAACATGCTCCTCGATTCCAATCACTTATACCAAGATGTCATGACGATCTTGTGGAACGAAGATACCAACTTTGGATTGTTCAACTAGTCACTACAACAAAAAGACATTTCACGATGAAACTTTCACCTCGAACATTTAAAAACCAAGGGAATATATCCTGGGAGCACCATGTTCTATTTAAAAATATATATATATATTATAATATATATATATATATATATATATAATATATATATATATATAATATATATATATATATATATAATATATATATATATATATATATATATATATATATATATATATATATATATATATATATATATATATACCACTTATTCCCTCGATTTTCTTAAAAATCTAAGGAATATAGCTATAAGGGGGCTCGCTTTGAATCTATGTTACTTCATTTTATGTTTTTTCAATGGTTTAATCTTTTTTTTCTTCAGTTGACGCCTTTCCAACTTCCATTTTTTCTATGTTAATCTTTTTTTATATATATATTTTATTAGTATTAACCTCGGTTACATGGACCAACTGAGAAGTAATATATTTTGCATTAATATTTCCAAATCCATTTTTTAAAAAGCCTTTTTTATTTTTTTATTTTTTTATTTTTTTATTTTATATATTTATACCCTTCAGTTTTTCTAAAAAACCAACGTGATAGATATTTTAAATGTATTCACAGAATATAGCCATGTGGTGTTTTTTTTATATTTTCTTTTATATTTTAAATTGAAACATACACATCGATTTTATTTGGAAAGTCGACGTGATTTCTCTTTTGTATGAAATACTTTAGAGAACTAGACTCTAATTTTTCATTATCTATCAATGCTCTAACTTCATATCATCATTCTCTTCGCAAAAACCCTATGCGATTTTCATCTTAACTCTCATAAAAACTCTTCTAACAGTTGACATTCATCAAACTTAAGCATCAAAAGTCATCACGTTTGAGGTATGTTTGTTCTTCTTCTAACAATAGGTTTATATCACTGAAATATCTTTCTTGTTGTATGAGTTTTTTTTCACTTTCATTTATTTCACGGAAATGACTTTAGTATCACTGAAACGACTTTAGTATCACCATAATGGATTTAGTTTCTCTTGATAATTTGTTTTTCTATTTTGATCACTGAAATGTTGTTAGTCAATATGTTTCTACGTGTTGTTTATCATTGAAATGATATTAGTTAGTATGTTTCTTTATTTAGATAGCCATGGTCGATTCGATAAGCACCTCTTATACAACATCTGCTGCAACCTTTATTAATATAAAATGTAAAAGAAAAACTAGAGGTGCCACGATGTATACCAAGGTGAAAAAAGCCCACTAAAAGGTATTCGCTACTCGGTTACAGTTGATGTTGCAACCGACAGGGCTTATGGTGAAAATGTTGAGGACTTTATGGGTTACATTGAGTTGTAAGGTAGAAGTAAAGTGACTATTTTGATAGTAGTTGGCACGACGTTGATAGTGATTTGAAAAAAAAACGTATGGACCGATATTACGATATTTATTTTGAATTTTATGATTTGTTTTAGAAGTATATATGATCATTTATTTTTTTGTTTAATAATAATAACAATTATATTGTACAAACATATGAGGTGTTTAATGTTAGTCCATATGATAGTATGGTGAAAAATAAATTTCTTACATATGTTGGTGAGCATTGGAGAGACTTTAAGACATAACTCACACGTGATTATATTACTAATCCAAGAGACGAAGATGAACCTGAATATAAGCCTCCATACTTGATGTATTCATTTATTGATCAGGATATTTAGGATAAATTTGTAAAGTCTCGCACCACTCATGAATTCTTGGCTAAGAGCCAAAAAGGAAAGTATAATAAATCTAGAAATATCTATCCACATAGGTTGTCTCGTGGAGGATATGAAAACCTTGAAAAGAAGATGATTGAAGAAAAAATAAAACAAAGAGAATAGGAGTTGGAAGATTCTATAAGACTTGATCGCACTCCATATCCACCATCACTCCATGAGAAATGGAATATGACACGTCAAAGAAAAGGTGGATAGTTCACATCAAATACTACGCGTGAAGTGACTGAAAAGATTGTAAGTAGATACTTTTTTCAACAATATTTACTTTAGTAAAATCAATTTGGTAAAGATGAAATTTTATATGTGTTGTATGATGTACTGGTTGAAAAATCCAAAGTCGTCATCTTCGTTCCACAAGATCATCATGAAATCTTGGTAGAAGTGATTGGAACCAAGAAGTATCCTGGGCATGTTCATGGTCTTGGATGAGGTGTTGGCTTCAAGTCATATTTTGGACCATCAAAATCATGTAGACAAGTAAATTGTAGGAGAGAGATTAAAGAGATAGTTGATGTACAGTTGAGGGAGGTAAGGGAGAAATGGATTTAAGAGAGAGGGAGAATTTGTTCCAGCATGTGCGGGAGACTGTCCAGAAGGAGCAAGAGGGATCAAACCAATGACCTTTTCCATTATAACCTCAGTTTTTCCATAACTGATGGGTAAAGTGGCTAGTTTTCATGTCACCTTTTGTTACCTCGGTAGTGTAACTGAGGTAAAATCCATTTAGTGTCTGAGGTGAGGTGTGTTATTTATATTAGTGAGTATATCCTATAACACATATAATGGTTCATCTTTACCAAATTAAATAAACTAAAATAAGTAATGTTGAAAAAAATGTATCTACTAACAATCTTTTCAGTCACGTCGTGTGTAGCCTCTGATGTGGACACACCATCTGGTCTTTGATGTGCCCTATTCCATTTATCATGGCGTGATGATGGAGATGGACTGCGATCAAGGCTTCTAGAAGGATGTCTCAACTCTAGTTTTCTTTGTTTTATTTTTCCATTAATCATTTTCTATTCAAGTTTATCATATCATACACAAGAAAATCTATGTGGATAGATATTTCTAACTCTATTCTTCTTTCCTTTTTGGCTCTTAGCCAAGAATCAGGAGTGGTGCGAGAATTTACAAAATCCTCCCAAACCTTTTTATCAATAAATGGATACTTCATGCATGGAGGCCTTGAATTATCATTGGAATTTTAATATAATCATGTGTGAGTTGTGTCTTAAATACTCTCTAACGCTCACCATCATATCCAAATCATTTCTTTTTCAGCATACTATCCTCTGGAACAATAAACACTTCCTATGTTTACATACTAACTTATGCATGACTAACTTCTAGATGTCAGGTGGAAGACCTTACCCTTTACCAAATTATAGGGAAAAGAGGGAGTAATGATGTTGCTTAGGCAATAGTTTTTTTGTTTAGTACCACCCCATCAAGTAAAATACTAATGTTGTGCTCCATGTTGGAGCATCGGGCATGACATCTGGTCATGGTCCTTGTATTTGTAAAAACAAATTTATCTGTGTTAGTAGTATTCATTGCATGTTCTGATATCAACTATTAACTGATTGTGTGTGCATGATTAAGTATGTGAATTATTAAATATTTAAATATGTTAGTTAGTAGGATTGAATGCTACTAACTATGTGATACTAGATTCATGGATGACTATGTCTATGAATGATTGCATGATTATCTATTTGGTTTGGAGCAACTGGATGGATTATATGTAAGCATCTGAATGTTGATGCTTTTGACCTCTACTATTGTTGGTTCTTAACTCTAATACATGGAAAATTTTGTTGCTTAAATGCTTTTAAGATCCAGTACATATACTAGATGTCAATAGTTCTCATGGAAGAAGTGTTATCTATCTTGAAGATTGTTTTGTCACAATTTGCCAAAGTGGGAGATTGTTTTTCCTAATGGATTGGCCTTTGGATTGGCTGTACTTAGCAAATTACACCTTGGAGAAGTGTCAGTGTGTTCATGATTGGTCTATCTTTCTAAAGCTATTCGGAACTGAAAAATGGACATGTGGTGGTCACGATGCTCCAGTATGTTGGTACGACATATGGGTTTTGTGCAAGAGGCGACATATTTATACATTTTAACAAATTCTTTTTACAAGATTCAGTTATGTTTTATTGCTATTGGTTTAGCAATATGATTATATGATTTGTTGGACAACTGTGAAGATCAAATACGATTTAAAAGATATTTAAATTTTAATTTGTAACGAACCAAATCATATCTTTTTGTTGAAAATATTGAAGGAGCAAATCAAATATCCAATAGATTGTGCAAAGATTTTGGACGAAAATAACAACAGATCTACAAGGAAAAAGCCTAGAGTTATTTTTCTATATAAGGAGTTCAAATCTACATTGGAAAGAAATCATTCACATTAAAGATTTTAGAATGCTAGGGTTTATAAGAGTCCTTGTTATTTTTATGTACACGTCTATGTTTCAGCAAATTGGCATAGAAGGTTTGTCTAGTTGCGTTGTAAATTCAACATTGTTAAGTACACCTATATGTTTCACTAACTTGGCATAAAAGGTTTGTCTAGTTGAGTTGTAATTTTTAACATTCTTTCATCTTGTTAAGATTGAAGCTAGTGATTGGGGTTTAGTGATTTTTTTCCTTGTCACAGGTTGTGTGACAGAGAAAAATGTGAGTAAGTTCTCATGTTTAAGAAGAGACTCTAAATAGAAAGTCATTGGCTAGTGTTAGGAAGAGGCGTTGAACAACATAGGGTTTGTTGTTTCTTATAAGTCTAATTGTACTAAGCTACTAATAGTGAATTTCCTTTCTTGGATTATGGACTCGACCCCTCAGACGTAGGTGTAGTTTCACTGGACTGGGTAAATAATTGATTGTGTTATTTATTACTTTTCTACTTCATCTTCTAGTACTTGTTATTGTAGTGGTTCTAGTGTATCTTGTCGAACCGGTTGTCGAAGCATCGAGTTCAACATATGTCCCTTAAGGAACACAATTTTAGGCGCCAAGTGAGAAATAGTGACCCTAAACCAATTGGAAAAAAATACAGTATTTGAGATTCAAAGTTAGGCCTTTTGTAGTTATATCTCCTCAGGTTTAGGAAAAATTGAGGGTATAAGTTGTATATTTGTTTTAAATCAAATTTATACATGCCGCTCCGAGGACATATACCTCGGTTTTTGGTTAATCGATGTGAAAGTTTTGTCATAAAATGTATAATTTATAATAGTGGGGGATTCTCTTCTACTTCAAGGATTTTATATTTTTGAGTTTTTGTTTCCACTAAGACATTTGATTCATGATTACTCAGTCTCACTTTTTGATATGACATGCACATATTCCTTGACTTCTTTATCTTGTATTTCCTCAATCATGTTAATAGAATTCGCCATAATATATTCAATAGGTAAAAAATGCGACTCACTTGGAGACACTTCCTCGACTATATTTTCAACTACATCAACTTTATAGTGTTGCAGGTTCTCTTTTTTATGTTTCATGGCTTCAAACACATTAAACAAAACCTGTTCTTTGTTGAATATCAAAACCAATTCTCCCATCTCCAAATCAATGAGAGCTATACATGTTGCGAATAATGGTCTACCTTGAAGTAGTGGTGTTTCAGAGTCTTCTGGAATATCAAGAATCACAAAATCTGCTGGAAACAACAAATTTTCCACTCTAACCAATACATCTTTAAGAACTCCATATGAATAGGTGATATAACGGTAAGCTAATGTTAAATTCAACTAATTTTTCTTTGGTTCACCATAATTTAACTTTCTCATCATGGACAGTGGCTATTGGGTGAAAATATGGATACAACAAGGTCTAGAAGGGGGGGGGGGGTTGAATAGACCCAAATTCCCTTTTGAAAATTTGAAAAACTTTTTATGTCCCATAAATCAAATATTTTAAGAAGCGCAGAAGCAAAACACAAAAACACGAGAGCTTTGAAGCATCTCAATTAATCAAGCCATATGAAATTGTACATGAGGTTACCATGAGATCAATTGCTTATCGTGCAAGTCACTTACATGACAGCCAAAGTCGCTTTAAATGAAGTGATTTAAAAACACATTACTTAGATGTTCTTAATAATACATAATTGACTTCAGGATGATTCCTTAAGATTGATTCATCATAGACCTAAGCTTATACATTAAATCTTTATAAGCACATTCTAACCTATATGGTATACAATCAATTCATTTGTGTAATGATGCAACATCAAATTCTAATGAATGAATGCTTGTAAAGTAAAAGAGATAGGTAAAGGGAAAGATACACAGAGATATATAGTGTTTCAGCATTTGTCATTTATTTGCCTACGTGCACTCTTTAATGTATGATGTCATCTTAACATAATCACGATCTTCCACTATTTTGATACAATGTTTATAATGTTTTGATTATAAAGAACTATCACACGATAATTCCCTCTGATGATGCAGACACTAAACTGCTAACAAAAACAAGACCCCTCAAGATCTTGATCCAAGAACCTCTTTTATCCATAATAACATGCTCCAAGTATTCATGTGTGGCGATCCACTTGATCCCACCAATTTATTGTTTGAGCAATTGCCATTAACTTAAGTATATTCGACAACTCCTAACTTTGTCTGCAAGCAATCTTTCTCCAACGCCACCAAACAAGAACAACTTCCAACTCTGACCTGCAAACCATTAATACTTGATCTTGCCAAAGTCTTCCTTGGAGTATAATGGAATCCCTCGTCTTAATAGATAACAATTCAATGCCAAACTGCACTCAAGAATGATACCTGCACCTGTAACATAACAACTAACTCCACACAAAAAAACATTAGATGCCCTAATGTACCACTAGTCTCCCTTAAACTCAATCTTTAGAGTAAGGTCCATAATAAAAGGAAAAAGACTAAGGATGAAAAAGGTGAACAGTGCCAGATAATCTCAACAACCACTGATATTACAAGTTGTTAGTCAAGTAATTCAGTTTTGATGAAGGACGAGCACACACACAAGGTTCAATCAAATTTCTAGATGAGTGGGTCTTTATTCTTGATTTTTATCAAGAGCTTGATCAATTTTAAACAAGATTGATCTACTCATTCTCTAACTTACACAAAGACAATAACCAGATTGCACTAAACAAGATGCAACAAAAAGGTAAAGAATTGACATGGATTCACTATCAAAGATTGGAATTTATGAGAAGAAGATAGAAATATGGAGTCAAGATGAACACACTAAGAAGAGAAGACAAAAATCATTTTTTTTGTCTCTATGGATTACCATAGATTTCCCATAATTGTTACTTAATCATTTAAAGAAGTGATGGAAAATTGGACTTTTTAAAGTTTGATTAGAATCAAGAATGATTTGTGATTCGAATCAATATGGAAACTCCGAGAAGGCCGCTTTTTAAAGCCAATGATTCGAATCATTATTTGCACTTGATTCAAATCATTATTTGCACTTGATTCAATCGTGTTCAATTTTTTATCCGAATCATGTGATCCAAAAGTGAATTACAATTTTCAAAGGATGAATGATTTGAATCAAATATAACACATGATTCGAATCAAATACCAAAACATTCAAATTCAAATGTTCTAACTTGTGATTCAAGTTAATCATGTGGATATGAAAAAATATTAATTTCATAGGCTCAATAAAGAAAATACCAACAAGGATCAAATGAAAATAATCATGATACGTAGAGGATTCTTAGGGGTACAATTTAGTAGCCAAAGTGATTACAACCAAATGGAAATGAATAGTACAATCACACATATGAATTGAATAAACATACAAATTACAAATATGCAATCAAACAATAATTGAATTGTAACAAATCAAAACACAAATGATACTTAAATCACATAAACGATACCAAATGATACTATGTGCTTTCAGTGGAATCAGATTAATGCTAGCTCCTAAGTCACACAAAGCATGACCAATCGTTAGTGAACCAATAGAACATGGACTAGTAAACCTACCTGAATCAGTGAGTCTGGGCGGATGCTTTAGTTGAATGATTGCATTTAACTCTTCTGCTAAAGTGATATTCTCATCATACTTCAATTTACACTTTCCTGATAAGAGGTCCTTCATAAACTTAACATAAACTAGCATCTGTTAGAGACCTTCACATAATGGAATGTTAACCTGTATTTTTGTCAGCATCTCCATAAAAAAAATTAATTATCCCATTGTCATTTCTTTCTTTGGTTTCTTTTTTAAGATCGGGTAAGGTGGTTTGATGTAATCAGGTAGCTTTGGGTTGGGTTCATCCAGGATTTGTTTCTTCTTCATCCTCAAAGGTGAGTTTCTACCTTTGAGCTTGTCAAGTTTGTGCCCTCTAACTTCCTCTTCACTATTTTCCTCACTTTTCTCCCTCTATTTTTTTTATCATCCTCTTTTTCAATTACCTCCTCTTTTCCACGCTTTTTCTCACCTTCACTTGACTCTTTACTCTCATCACTAACCTCTTAGTTTGAAGGAACCATTCTATTTCTCAACTCAATGGCTTTGTAACTCTCATTTTTCAGGTTATCAATCGTATTTCCAATAAATACCCCAATTTAACTAACTACTGCTTCCATTTGTTGAGATAATTGACCAATATTTCGTTTCCAATTTTTTGATGGATTCTTCGGTGTTATTATTCATGGTGTCTTGATTCTTGGTCATTTCCATTTGGGTTTTAAACATTTATTCTTGATTCTTTCTAACTTGTTCAAAACTTGTGTGAGTGGCTTTCATAAAGTTGGTAAAGGCTTCTTCAAGTGGTAATGGTTTCATTTGTTGTGGTGCTTGAGGAACTTGAGGGGCTTGAGGAGCTCCTTGGTTGTTACTCCACTTGTTGTTGGAGTAATCATTCCAACCTGCATTATAAGTATTAGAATAAAGTTTACCTCTTTGAAAATTTCCAGCATAATACGCTTCTTCTGGATATCCCTCTAGAACAAAGTTTCATTAGCATGCCCCTACCCACAAAAACCACAATGTAGTGTCTGAACTTGACTAACATTTGTCAGAATAATAACGGCTATAGCTAAATATTTTGAAATAATCTCAAGTTGTGCTAGGATTATTGTATTCAAATCGAATTCAAGCATGCTTTTTGGTTTGACTGTTTGGTAGCTTGTTGAGCGATACTCATTATGGAACATTTTTTCATTTAACTATTTTACCTCATCTTCATTCTAAGACCTAATCAATAGAAATCTAGCTATTCATAGTTAAATAATGAAATACCATGAGTTTAGATGAAGAAAGCATGAAAATCAAGGAAAAACAATGTCTTTAATGACTCTAAAACTCTCTAAAATTGAACTTGAGAACTCATGGTCGTCAATTTCTACCATCCA
The DNA here is from genome assembly GCF_024323335.1 of Lathyrus oleraceus. Taxonomy (NCBI): domain Eukaryota; kingdom Viridiplantae; phylum Streptophyta; class Magnoliopsida; order Fabales; family Fabaceae; genus Lathyrus; species Lathyrus oleraceus. The sequence continues at coordinate 481,386,997 of NC_066582.1, read as the reverse complement.
AAATTCAGAACCCTTCCAAAAGTCTCTCATTTATCCTTTTAAAGAGCTAAAATCGTGTCAAAAATGTCACCTATCGTATACACGGTGCTCCAGATCATGCACACGATGCTCTGCTAACTCACCATCATGCACACGATGCATTATTTCCTGCACATGATGCCTTTTTCTCTCATCGTGTACACAATAACTACACAATCCTCACACTATTTTTCTAGTAGCTCTTTTCCCTTTTGCTTGCAAATTTTGTACTTTTTCATCTATGTTCTTTTATTCTTCACTTGATCAAATATTGGTCATTTCTTCTCCGATTTCCTCTTGATTAACTCATAAACACATTAAATTAATAACAAATGCTTATTAAATTTACATTATGATAGGGTATCATTGTAACACTCGAGGCCAAAGAGGGCGGGGAATGGTTATAACATCCGAGACCGAAGAGGGTGGGGAGTGGTCGCCCGAATTCACACCGGAATGAGAGGGATCTGGAGTCTGTGGAGGTATGAGACTACATGGTTGAAGGAAGACTTATAATGATTGATTGGTACTACCTATGTCAATAAGATGCATCTTATTTTTGGTAGCCTAAATAAAAACTTCATAGTTAAACGTGTTTGACTTGGAGTAGTATTTGGATGGGTGACCTTTTGGGAAGTTTCCCAAAAAATGTGTGAGTGAGGATAAAGCATGTTGAAAAGACCCATGTTGGTTTGTGGTATCGGTCGATAATCCTGAAAGTGGTTTGGGGTGTTACAAATGATATCAGAGCACACTTCACCCAGTACGATGTGGTTTGGGGATGAACCAAGCGGAAGTTGGTGGGCATGTAACACTCAAGGCCTAAGAGGGAAGGAGTGGTTGTAACACCTGAGCCCAAAGAGGGCAGAGAGTGGTCTCCAAAATTCACATAGGAATGGGAGGGATCTTAAGTCTGTGCAGGTATGAGACTGCATGGTTGAAGGAAGACTTATAAGGATTGATTTATACTACTTATACCAATAAGATGCATCTTCTTTTCGGTGATCTAATAAATAAGAACTTCATAGATAAACATGTTTGACTTGGAGTAGTATTTGGATGGAGGCTTTCTGATTTTTTTTTCCATAAAACACGTGAGTGAGGACAAAGAATGCTGAAAATATTTGTTGGTTTATAGGATCCGTCGGTAATCTTGAAAGAAGATTGGAGCATTACATTTTGTTAATGATAAATGATTATCTTTTAATTTAAATATTTTAATTTCTAAAATAAATAGAAGTGGCAATTACTATGATTTTAGAGTAAATAAAGGATATAAATGTACATATTTAAAAATTAATGTTACTAATTATATATTTATGCACAAAGATTTTATTAATATAAAGCTGTTAATTTATATATAACAAAAAATAGAGTATCTCTAATCGTTATGCTCAAATATGTACTAATATTTGCATATTATGTAGTTGCAATAAGGATGACAAAAGAATCTTTTCAGTTAGTTTAGACGTGCTTTGCAAAAATCCATTAAAATTGAGATCTTTTTGGTTAGTTTAGATGTGCTCCGCAAAAATCAAAAATCTGTTAAAACTGAGACAGAGTGGATGGACATAATTGAGACCTCATGTTTAAAATTTTGATTCGTCTCGCACAAAAAGGATCATGGTTGAAAAACATATACAATTAGAAAAAAATGTTAATATTCATGTCTACAAAAATAAAAATAAAATAGAAAAAAAATATTAGAGAATGCGAACTAAAATTATTAATATATATATATATATATATATATATATAATATATATATATATTATATATATATATTATATATATTATATATATGCTTTGGGAATTAATGGGGCCATGCATTCATGCTCTAATTGCAATTTCAAAAGTAGTTTTTATGGTGGATTGAAGTTTGGAGTTGATGTTTCTCAATGTTAGGATTATATTTATATTTTGATATCTATTTGATATTGTAAATTTAAAAACAAAAACATATATATATATATATATATATATATATATATATAATATATATATATATAATATTATATATATATATATATATATATATTAATATATATATATATATATATATATATATATATAATATATATATATATATATATATATATATATAAGAAAATTAAAGTTTTAAATATATATCAAAATATTAACATAATCCTCCAAAACTCCATTCTTTAAAGCACTCCAAAAATCAACTATGAAACTGACCCTTAAATAATTGTACCAATTGTAAAAATGATGAAAATTCATTTTTAAGTCCCAGCACCATAATGAAAATGATACTCATTCATTAATGTTTAAAGCTTTTTTTACGAAGAAAAAATATTAATATGTCATTTTAAAATTTAAATTAAAATAATTTATTAATTATAGTTTTGTTATTATTATTCTTAACTATTTACTGCAAAGAGATAAAAATGTGAGTTCAGATAATAAATAGTTAAAAAAATCGGTAGATAAAATATTTTTTCAATGATTTATCTACACTATTATTTTTTTATAGAATAATTTTTTATATTTTTTGGTTTAGAGTAATTTGTTTTTTCTTGGTTAAGAGTAATTTTGTATATTAAACAACCTTCAAATAATAATTATAGGCATATCTTTCAACATGGATTTAAATATTGCTTATGAAACCCCCAAAAATAATTAAATACTGCTTAAATACCTTTGACAATTAAGACTACACACTTTCTTGGTTGCTTCTCTCACATGATCAATACTTACCTATGTATTAAAAAAATCACTTATTATATTATTATAATAATCTACATTGAGTAATAAATATTGTTTTCCATTGGTCACAAGATTCAACCATATCCCCACAACAATTTTCTATTATTTAGATATAAATAGATACCATGGCCTTGTAATTTTCTCCACATTTCAACATAACTATTCATTGCCACCATGACTCTACTCTCTACAATTTGGCTATTACCTCTCTTTACATTCATTTATCTTCATGGTGTTCTTCCCATTGAAGCTACTCACCATGTTTACAGAAACCTTGAGAGTTTATCTTCTGATGAATATTCCACAAATCAACCTTATAGAACTGGTTATCATTTCCAACCTCCAAAGAATTGGATAAATGGTAATTAATATGCTCTTAATTAATATTGTGTATTTTTTGGGTTAAATATTTTACATCTCTCACAGATTCTTCTCTTGGTTTTTGTTCTTGTTCTTTGACATGTTATGCTTAAATGGATGTCTGGATTTGCAGATCCTAATGGTTAGTTCAATTCTTTTATGGATCCCTCTAATATATTACAATTTTTATGCATATAGTTTCTTTCAATATTAATTTCCATCATATTATCATCATTCATTATGTAATCTAATGTATGTGTCTTTCAATGCTTTAAAGATCATCTCTAACTATTTGTGAAATTAATCAAAAATATAAATAATTTTCATAAAATTTAGTCAAAACTCAAAATGTTGAAATGTTCAAAATAATAATACAAACGGCAGTTCCAAAGCTTAAAAGAAATATCATCACATATACAGCAATATATAACATGCATCATCTATAAATAAATCACATTACCAAATCAATAGGAAAATGACATTTCAACCATAAAAAAATGTCAACAATCAAGCCAAAGAAATGTTGCCATTCAAAGAAAATTATTATATTTTTACTGATTTAGAAAAATATACAAATCGAAATAAGATAGGCCAAATGTCCAATATAAATTATTGTTATCAATCTTTTAAGCCGATACGATACTGACACGTGTCATCATATTTAATTTTTTTTTTTGTGTGTGATTTTTTTTTTAGGTCCATTGATTTACAAAGGAGTTTATCATTTATTCTATCAATACAACCCTAAAGGTGCACAATGGGGAAATATAGTATGGGCCCATTCAATTTCAACTGATCTTGTTAACTGGACCCCACTAGACCCAGCCATCTTTCCATCTCAACCGTCCGATATAAATGGTTGTTGGTCAGGATCAACCACAATACTTCATGGTAACAAACCAGCAATTCTATACACAGGAATCAACAAACTCAACCACCAAGTTCAAAATTTAGCATACCCTAAAAATGTATCTGACCCTTTTCTAAGGGAATGGATCAAGTCACCAGAAAATCCAGTAATGGAACCAACTACTGAAAATAAAATTAACTCAAGTTCATTCAGAGATCCAACCACTGGTTGGTTAGGAAAAGATGGAAAATGGAGGGTTCTTATTGGGAGCAAAAGAAGAACCACAGGGATTGCAATTTTGTATAAGAGTAAAGATTTTGTTAATTGGGATAAATCTAAGCACCCTTTGCATTCAGCTAAGGGAACTGGAATGTGGGAGTGTCCTGATTTTTTTCCTGTGTTGAAAAATGGGATTAATGGTGTTGATACATCATTAAATGATAATTCTGTTAGACATGTTCTTAAGGTTAGTTTAGATGATCATAAACATGATTATTATCTTATTGGGAGTTATGAGGAAGAAAAAGACAGATTTGTCCCTGATAAAGGTTTTGAAGAAGTTGAAATTGAATATGTTTTTAGATATGATTATGGGAAATATTATGCTTCAAAAACTTTCTTTGATTATGAGAAGAATAGAAGGGTTTTGCTTGGTTGGGCTAATGAATCTTCAAGTGTTGATGATGATATCAAGAAAGGATGGTCTGGAATCCATGTGAGTTTGTTGTGATAATTTTCTTTATTTATTTAGTTTATAATATATAGTCTTGACTATTGACTTAATAATTTATATTATATACAGTATGGTTTAATATTTATCATGTACCAGCTAAGATTATGGCATGAAAATATGCTCCATGTATTTTTTGTTTAAAAAAATAAAGTTGACTAGAACAGTTTAGTTTAATATATACAGACTATTTTAATGATCATGTGTTTAGCATAGTTAATCTATATATCAAGTTTGAATAATTCAATAATCAATAATTATCATTGCAGGCAATTCCAAGGGCCATTTGGTTACATAAGTCAGGAAAACAGTTGGTACAGTGGCCAGTTGTAGAAATTGAGAAGCTGCGAGTAAATCATGTCAACTGGCCCACCAAACTTCTCAGGGGAGATGAACTTCTGCAAATTAATGGTGTCACAGCATCACAGGTAAGACATGCTTTCTTAATTACTATAAAAATATTGCACCGAGATTTCTGGAAAAAAATATGTCTGTGATTACGTTCAATTTACTTATTTTTAAAAATTATTATGGATGTCAATGTGTCAGTGTCAGTGTCATGTTAGATATATGTATTCGTGTTTCATAGATATTGATGATTATGATTATTTAGACATTAGATTAATTAATCAGTTATTTATCTTATGTAGGCTGATGTTGAAATTTCATTTGAAGTGAATGAGAATGACATTGGAGAAGCTGAAGTTTTGGAGAAATGGACAGATCCTCAAATTCTGTGTAGCCAAAAGGGTACATCAGTAAAAAGTGGTTTAGGACCTTTTGGTTTGTTAGCTTTTGCTTCAAAGGGGTTACAAGAGTTCACATCAGTGTTCTTTAGAATATTCAAATTCCAAAACAAAAACTTGGTCCTCTTTTGTAGTGACCAAAGCAGGTTTTTCCATTACCCTCTAATTATTTTCATATTAAGAGTTATGTTATATATTCAAATTGAGCTTCAAGTTCCAACTCTATCTTAGAAAAATGCATTTTTTATTTAACAGGTCTTCTTTGAATAAACATAATGATTTGACTAGTTATGGGACTTTTCTAGACGTGGATGTTCTTCATGAGAAGCTGTCATTGAGAACTTTGGTAAGTTACAATTGATTAAGGTTTTAAGGCATTTGACAATTTTCACTCTATAGATTATGTACATACTTTTTCAAACATAAATGTCATTTTCTTATAATTGTAGAGTGGTCCACAAAAGTTCCATCAATATGAAACTTGCATACGAAAAGTCATGATATTATAATATTTTACTTCTATTAATATTATTAGAAAAATATCATGAATGAAGCATAAAATTCAACTTCTAATAAATGTGTTTCTACCTTTTTTCTTACAGATTGATCACTCTGTGGTAGAGAGTTTTGGTGGAGAAGGAAAGGCATGCATTACAGCTAGAGTTTATCCCACATTGGCTATCAATGATAAAGCATTCATTTATGCTTTTAATAATGGAACTACTGATATCAAGATCACAAGTCTGAGTGCTTGGAGCATGAAGAAAGCACAGTTAAATGGAAAATTATAAATAAGAAAGTAGGTGTGGAATAATGGATTTCATAGAGTGAAACCTCATTTTGAGTTCTTCTATTATATAATGAAAATTAACATTCATATCATTTATATAATACAAATTTGGTAAAAAGATAGAGAAAATAAATGTTTGTTGTGTTTTTGTGATTCTTTTTAAATAATCAGTTTTAAAAAAAAAAAATTAAATAATTTAAAAATAAAATAAAATAATCACTTTTAGAAGAGGATGCGTCAGATGAACTAGTGCATCCCCTAAGCATGAAGAGGAGACGCCAATAACATTGACGCATGCATTGGGCTCCTCATGAGGAGGAGCCAATGCTATTGGCGCATGCATTGATCCTCATGAGGAGGCGCCAATGCCCCTGACACCTTAGTGTTATTTGTGGTGTGGGCGTCAATGTCTCTGGCACCTGCATGTCATGTCATGTGGGCGCCAACACTCTTGGCGCATACATTTTATGTCCACTCTGTATAAATGTCACGCCTTGGATACAATATTTTTCACACAAAATCATCTCCTAATACCATATTTTCTCTAGTTCAACCCCACTCACCTTCAAGTTTCTCTGTTTTAACAATGTCTGCATACATTCAGAAACAAAATGCTGATGTAATATTTTCGTCGTTGCGGCTCCGGTATAGATTCGGCTTTGGAACACAAATACGTTTAAACGTCTTAATCGGACGTTGTACAGTTGGTTAGAGGGAGAAATTGGAGAGGGTGAAAGGATTATAAGAATCCAATGGCTTGTGTCCACGTTCAACCAAAACGGAGAAGTGCGCGAATGAGTGAATATTAAGACCGACCAAAACGCTCGTAGGATGATGCATTACATGTTCAAAATTGTTTAAATGGTTGTAATCGCATAGTTCTTGTATTCTAGTTGTTATAATTATTTGTGTTACTGTTTATGTAATGGTACTTTGGTCACAGACGTCTAATATGAAATAAATTTAGTTTTTCATATATTGCAATAGAGGTACATGTGAATTTATCTGATTGTGCTCGTTCCAACACTAGGACAATTACTACGATTGTGAACTGTCTGACGGCATGAACTACATAGTCTAACCATTTTGTTCGCCGTATCCATTTCGGTTTGAATCTAGGTGTTGTTTGGGCGACCCTTTTTCTTCCTTCGCATAACTTCGTTGTGTCAGACGATGTCCCCTTGATATTCTGGCCAATAATCTTCTTTTGCCACTACGGAAAAAAAAAATTTATAAACATTTGAAAGGATGGCGACTTTGTAAACTTCAGATGGCAAGTAGGATGAATCCCTTCGAACCTTTGAGCATGCTACAATTACATGGAAGCAGGGGGTACGAAAGGCTTGGAACTTTCCGCAGTCGCACCAACCTCTATCTAGTTCGACTCTGTATTGTCCTATTGGCATGCCCTCATTGTGATCCATGGACTCGGCAACATTATACCAACCTTTAGTGCCGTCAAATACCATAACCACGTGTGTGTTTGCTTTGGAAGCTTCATGTCTAATAAATTTCATTGAAGCATCAACATTTTTCTAATCGCCTTTACCCTAGTTGAAGGGGAGACTGCAAAGGGACGTTACTGATGACTGATGACAGTGGAAATTGATGGTACATGGTTGTACGGGAAACATCAACATTTTTCTAATCGCCTTTACCCTAGTTGAAGGGGAGACTGCTGAGGGATGGAGTTTTGTTATAAGAAATCTCCGATTGCACGTTACACCTCAGCCTAACTTATGTTTGATCTCCGAAAAACACCCTTCAATCATCAGTGCATATAATAACATTGATAATGGCTGGCAAAATACTCCTTCGACGCATGTGTTCTGTATTAGACATATTGCTCATAATTTCATGCGGGAATTCAAAGATAAGACGTCGCGGAAGAAGGTTGTCAATGCAGCTTATGCATTATTAAAACCTTCTTTCAAACACTACCGTGAAGAAATAAGATTGTCAAACGAAGATGCAGTACGGTGGATCGATAGTATTCCATTAGAGAAGTGGACTAGGGCATACGACAACGGTCAATGTTGGGGCCGTATGACAACAAATCTTGTGGAATCAATGAACTCTGTCTTCAAAGGCATCTGTAACCTACCTATAACCTCTTTGGTGCAGGCAACATACTTCAGGCTAGGGGCGTTGTTTGAAACCAGATGCTCAAAATGGAGTTCGGTGTTGCAATCTGGATAGTTGTTCAGTGATGTTTCAATGAAATTTATTAGACATGAAGCTTCCAAAGCAAACACACACGTGGTTATGGTATTTGACGGCACTAAAGGTTGGTATAATGTTGCCGAGTCCATGGATCACAATGAGGGCATGCCGATAGGACAATACAGAGTCAAACTAGATAGAGGTTGGTGCGACTGCGGAAAGTTCCAAGCCTTTCGTACCCCCTGCTCCCATGTAATTGCGGTATGCTCAAAGGTTCGAAGGGATCCATCATACTTCCTATCTAAAGTTTACAAAGTCTCCAGCCTTTCAAATGTTTATAAAATTAATTTTTCTGTAATGAAAAAAGAGGATTATTGGCCAGAATATCAAGGGGACATTGTCTGGCACAACGAAGTTATGCGAAGGAAGAAAAAGGGTCGCCCAAACAGCACCCGGATTCGAACCGAAATTGATATGGCGAACAAAATGGTTAGACTATATAGTTCATACCGTCAGCCAGGTCACAATCGTAATAACTATCCTAGTGTTGGAACGAGCACAGCCAGATAAATTCACATGTACCTCTATTGCAATATATGAAAAACTAAATTTATTTCATATTAGACGTATGTGACGAAAGTACCATTACATAAACAGTAACACAAATAATTATAACAACTAGAATACAAGAACTATGCGATTACAACCATCAAAATAATTTTGAACATGTAATGCATCATCCTACGAGTGTCTTGGTCGGTCTTAATTTCCACCCATTCGCACAGTTCTCCGTTTTAGTTGAACGTGGACACAAGCCATTGTATTCTTCTAATCCTTTCACCCTCTCCAATTTCTCCCTCTAACCAACTATACAATGTTCTATTAAGACGTTCAAACGTATCTGTGTTCCAAAGCCGAATCTGTACCGGAGCCGCAACGGCGGAAAATATTGTTGGCGTTAGTTGTCAATAAGATTTTAGGAACTATAATAGGAATATAGTTATTAATTGTTAATTACCATGATTTGGCTATAATTATTCTGATTTAGTTATAATTAGAAATAGGTTTTTTGTGTATATAAATATAACATATTCCCTCCTTGTAATATACGATTGAAATAATATGAAAGTTTTATATCAGTTTAACATGGTATCAGCCGCTAGGTCTTAATCCTGACCTACGGTAACACTTTCCATCCTTCTTTCATGGCCGACTCGGATTCAAACTCCGACGAGGTTACCTCGTCTTCCATTCTTGCTGAATTGACGACGAAAATGACGAAAGTTCTGAACCGTGCGTCAGCCCCATCACAAATTGGCTCTGACCATACGGTGGCACCGATTGGCATCAAGTTAGATGGCAACAACTATCCCCTTTGGTCCCAGTTGGTCGAGATGTATATCTCGGGCAAAGACAAACTAGGATATATCAATGGAGATCTCCCGCAACCCCCTCAAACAGATCCTACGTTTCGATGTTGGCGGACTAACAATGCGATTGTTAAGGGATGGATAATCAACTCAATGGACTCTTCTCTAATCAGCAACTTTATTCGCTTCTCCACTGCCAAGCTGGTGTGGGATGCAATTGCGACCACGTAATTTGATGGCAGTGACACCTCCCAGGCGTATGACCTTCGGCGACGGGTCACACGTCTTAAACAAGCTGGTGGTTCTCTTGAAAAATATTATAACGATCTCCAAGGACTTTGGCGTGAGATAGATTTTCGTCGTCCAAATCCGATGACATGTCAAGTTGATATCCAACACTACAATACACTTATCCAAGAAGAACGAGTGTATGTGTTTTTGGATGGACTTGATGACCGCTTAGATAATATCAGAAGCGATGTTTTACAAATGAAACTGCTTCCAACAGTGGAGCAAGCATATGCACATGTTAGGAGGGAAGCTCTTCGTCAGGCAGTGATGACAGACAACTCCAATGAATTATCTGGAGCAGTTCTTGCATCTAAGGGTCTCAAATTACATAACAGTAAGATACTTTCTCAATCCAAACATAAAGAACCATCTAATGGCACTAAGTGCTCTCATTGTGGAGGTAACAAACATACTAGCGAGACCTGTTTTAAGCTTCATGGATATCCAGACTGGTGGACAGACTTTCAGGCTCGAAAGCGTCGCGATACAACTGATAGCAACCCGGGAAAAGCTGCAGTAGCTACTGTCGAACCCCATCTTTCCCTCATTCCAAAATCAAGTTCCCACACCACTGAAGGTAATGTTCTGATTTGCTCTAATCATGATGATGACTCTAATGCATGGATACTTGATTTCGGAGCTACCGATCATATGACGTTCGATGCTGCTGATTTTTCTAAACGTTCAACCCCTCGGTGCTCAAGTATTGCCAACGCAAATTATGGTTTATCGGCGGTGACAGGGGTTGGAACTGTGATGTTATCACCAGCCCTTTCGCTTTCAAATACACTACTTGTTCCCTCTCTGTCTCATAAGTTGTTATCTGTGAGTCAAGTTACAAAAGACTTGAATTGTGTTGTGCTGATTTATCCATTTTTTTGTTTCCTTCAGGATATTCTCACGAAGGAGATCATTGGGCGTGGTACTAAGAGAGGGGGAATTTACTATATGGAGGATTTTAGTGTAGGCCGAGCGCATCACATGCATTATCCAAGAAACAATAAAATGGAGCAAGTCTTACTTTGGCATCGCCGATTAGGCCATCCTTCGTTTGGCTACCTGAAACATGTGTTCCCAAGCTTATTTTCAGATACATCTTTGTTGAACTTCAAATGTGAAGCTTATATTTTAGCCAAGAGTCATCGAGTTACTTTTCCATCAAGTATGAATAAAAGTAATGCTCTGTTTGCTTTAATCCATTCTGATGTATGGGGTCCATCCCCAAAATCTTCTATCTCTGGTTATCGGTGGTTTGTGATATTTGTTGATGATTGCACTCGAATGACTTGGATTTATTTGCTGAAACAAAAAAATGAAGTGATGCACATATTTCAACAATTCCATAAAACGATTCAAACTCAATATTCAAAGAAAATTAAGATCTTTCGCTCTGATAATGGTGGGGAGTTTGTAAATCATCAATTCCATGAGTATTTCAAAAAACACGGACTTATTCACGAAACCACGTGTCCACAAACCCCACAACAAAATGGTGTTGCCGAACGAAAAAACCGCCATATTCTTGAAACTGCCCGTGCCCTTTTACATGGAGCACATGTGCCTCACCACCATTGGACTGACGTTGTTACTACAACAGTATATCTCATCAATCGGATGTCATCGAAGGTCCTTGAATTTAAAACTCCGCTGCAGACCTTGTCCACATTTGTACCGCTGCCTACAATACAAATGATGCCACCTCGAGTCTTTGGGTGTGTTGCGTTTGTTCACCTACATAAAAACCAGCGTACAAAGCTTGATCCGTGTGCCATTCGCTGCCTGTTTTTGGGATATGGTGTACACCAGAAAGGGTATCGTTGCTATGACCCTATTACTCGACGCATTTATGTAACTATGGATTTACATTCTTGGAATTTGACCATTTCTACTCATCTGTATCACCCAATTCTTCTCTTCAGGGGGAGACACCAGAAGAAGAGTCGAATTGATCGACATTTGACTGGTTCAAAGATATTGATATACCTTCAACTGAAGTTTTTGGTGATTCTTGTCAAACTCAAACAGACCATATGAGTCCTGAAGTTGAAGTATCGGAATTCCCCCCCTCTCCAGTACTCAACGATCCATCTCCTGAGAATATCATTGAGGTAAACTCTCCTATATCTCATAATAATAATAATAATAATAATAATGGTGATATCTCTGTTAGCTATGAATTGCCTCACAGGCATAATCGGGGAAAACCACCGAAGCGTTACTCTCCTAAAGAAGAGGATCATAGATCAAGGTATCCAATTGCTAATTATGTCTCTATGAAGGACTTGTCTGAACCCCCTTAAGAAATTTGCAGATGAGTTGTCTTCATACAGTGTACCTAGCAACGTTGAAGAGGCCATTGAAGACCCTAGATGGGTTCAAGCTATGAATGAAGAAATGGAGGCATTAAACAAGAACGCGACATGGACTCTTGTCCCTTTACCAAAAGGAAAGAAACCAGTAGGGTGTAAGTGGGTTTTCTCTATCAAGTACAAATTTGATGGGTCTATTGAAAGGTACAAAGCAAGATTAGTGGCTAAAGGCTTTACACAAACATATGGCGTAGACTATCAAGAAACTTTTTCACCTGTTGCCAAGTTGAGCACTGTCAGAGTTCTTTTATCTCTTGCAGTAAATCTGGATTGGCCATTGCATCAGTTAGACGTGAAAAATGCATTTCTCCATGGGCAATTGAAAGAAGAAATATATATGGATATCCCTCCGGGATACAGGACAAATTATGAGACTAAGGTGGTGTGTAAATTGCAACGCAGTTTGTACGGCTTGAAGCAATCTCTTAGAGCGTGGTTTGGGAGATTGAACCTGACAATGAAAAATATGGCTTCCAACAAAGCAACGTAGATCATACGTTGTTTCTGAAACATCGTCAAGGTAAGGTCACAACTTTGATTGTGTATGTAGATGATATGATTATTAAAGGAGATGACTCTGAGGAAATAGCAAAACTTCAAAAACAACTTGCAACCGAATTTGAGATGAAAAATCTAGGTGAGCTCAAATATTTTCTAGGTATTGAAGTTGCTAGGTCGAAGAAAGGCATCTTTTTATCTCAACGAAAATATATCCTAGATCTTTTATCAGAAGTTGGGCTACTAGACTGTAAACCTGTAGATACTCCAATTGTCCAGAACCACCAACTTGGAGAATATCCAGACCAAGTGCCAACAAACAAAGGAAGGTACCAGAGATTGGTTGGAAAACTTATTTACTTATCTCACACACGACATGATATAGCGTATGTGGTAAGTGTAGTAAGTCAATTTATGCACAACCCGAGTAAAGATCACATGGACGCGGTAATTCGAATCATGCGGTACTTGAAGTCCTCGCCTGGAAAAGGCTTGATGTTCACAAAGAATAATCATGTACAAAGTTGAAGGTTATATAGACGATGACTGGGCTGGAGATATCACCAACAGAAAATCCACCTCAGACTATTTTACCTTTGTTGGAGGAAATTTGGTTACATGGAAAAGTAAGAAACAAAAGGTTGTAGCATTATCAAGTGCTGAAGCAGAGTTTCGAGGGATGGCTAAAGGTCTTTGTGAGCTTCTTTGGCTTCGAAGATTGTTAATTGAAATTAGCTTTGCTCCAAACAATGCGATGAACCTTTTTTGTGACAACAAGTCTGCAATTGAAATTGCTCATAATCCGGTTCAACATGATCGAACAAAACACGTGGAAATAGATCGACACTTCATTAAGCAAAATTTGGAGACGAAGATAATTCAATTCCCGTTTGTTAAATCTGAAGATCAATTAGCAGATATACTCACAAAAGATGTATGTAGCAGAGACTTCTATAACACACTTGACAAGTTGGCCATTCGAGATCTCTATGCACCAACTTGAGGGGGAGTGTTGGCGTTAGCTGTCAACAAGATTTTAGGAACTATAATAGGAATATAGTTATTAATTGTTAATTACCATGATTTGGCTATAATTATTCTGATTTAGTTATAATTAGAAATATCTTTTCTGTGTATATAAATATAACTTATTCCCTCCTTGTAATATACGATTGAAATAATATGAAAGTTTTATATCAGTTTAACAAATATTGCATCAGCATTTCATTTCTTAATGTATGTAGACATTGTTAAAACAGAGAAACTTGAAGGTGAGTGGGTTTGAACTAGAGAAAATATGGTATTAGGAGATGATTTTGTGTGAAAAATATTGCATCCAAGGCGTGACATTTATACAGAGTGGACATAAAATGTATGCGCCAAGAGTGTTAGCGCCCACATGACATGACATGCAGGCGCCAGAGGCATTGGCACCCACACCACAAATAACACTAAGGCTCCAAGGGCATTGGCGCCTCCTCATGAGGGCCAATGCATGCGCCAATAGCATTGGCGCCTCCTCATGAGGAGCCCAATGCATGCGTCAATGTTATTGGCGCCTCCTCCTCGTGCTTAGGGGATGCGCCAGTTCATCTGACGCATCCTCTTCTAAAAGTGGTTATTTTTGTATTTTTTTTAATTATTTGTTTTTTTCGAAGTTTTTTAAAAAAAACTGGTTATTTAAAAAAAAATCTAATTTTGTCTTTATGACTGTCAACAACATATTTTTTAAGTCTGTTTTATACTATTGTTTAAGTAGATAAATGTTAATGTCTGATAAGTATATGAAATTGTTTTTTTTTCATTCTGTCATCTGAGATGAAAATTCCAATCTATATTGAGTGAGATAATTGTACTTAATCATAACCAAAAAGTAAACAAGTTGCAAGACATGTAAAATGATGACTAACCCTTAGATTTAATATCATGAACATGTCAATACAAGGTCGTCGTATATCAAGAACAATGAAAGTAATAAAGAAAACTTACAATAAATTCCTACAACAAGAATATCAAATGGAGCTTTGAAGCATAAATTTACTAACTACTTGCATCCAAAAGTCTTAAGTTTCTCGGCCGTTGATAAATCGACTAACCTGTTTTATAAGATATGTTCTTTTAGCGATCTTGAACATTCGGTTATATACCTTACGTCCTTGACCAACCTTAAATCATAACTATCAGGGGGTAAAGTTAAGATTAGCTTCAGTTATTTCTCTAGTCTACTGTTATTCGTACTCCATACTAGGATGATCCTTTTGCATACGTTTTCTACAACCCTTCTTAGTCACTTTCTCCTTCGGTATTTCTTCGAATTGTTTAGTTAAACACTTATGTGAAATATTTTTCACTTCATCAATCAAGCCTCTATTATAAGAATCCAACCCTTCGGTTGAGAATATATCAGCAAGATTTGCAGATTCTCTCATAGCGGTAACATGTAACAGCATGTAGCAGTCATGTATGTTTTCATAGCATATCCAAGAGAAAGATAAGTAACAAAAAAATAAGCAAAGATGTATTGCTCTTTGATACTCTGACTCTACAGATGATGTAACTCTCCCGATGTATTTTCGAGTTATCTCCTGGTACCACTGCATGTACTTATCCTCATCTAAAATGTTGCCCTATGAACAATAATTGTCATAGGTGTGTGTTCCAATATAACAAAAATGGGCAATTGAGTTAATGGCAATAAATGCTTGTAAATCACATGGAAAATGGAGATAACTTTAAAAGCATTTATAAAGATCTTGAAACATTAAATTCACCAAAGAAGCCAGAGAGGATAAGGTGCCACATGAACATATGTGGTGGTGTTGAACGCTATGCCACTTGTCACGTCCAAACAACCCCTCGTCGGTGTCGTTGTCAGATTGTAGGCGGCACTTGAGCACTTATCAGGTGGCAAGATAAGATGACATTCCTACTGACTACCCTGAAGGTTCACTATGTCTTAGTGGAGACTTTTCAAGTCGGTGCAATCATTGCAAAATTACCACCTTCGTGGAAAGGTTATAGAAAAAAATTGGAGACTTTTCAAGTCGGTGCAATCATTGCAAAATTAATACCAAATCATTGCAAAATCACCACCTTCGTGGAAAGGTCGGTGCAATCATTGCAAAATCACCACCAAATCATTGCAAAATTACCACCTTCGTGGAAAGGCTATAGAAAAAAAATGTTGCATAGTTCAAATGACTTCTCTTTGGAGAAAATCTAGAAACATCTTCGAATCGGGGAGGAATCGGAGGAGAGGGAGAAATCAGAATCTACTTTTTAAGTCGGTGCAATCATTGCAAAATTACCACCTTTTGGAGAAAATCCAGAAACATCTTCGAATCGGGGAGGAATCGGAGGAGAGGGAGAAATCAGAATCTGCAGATCTTTCTAAAGCCAATGTCGTGATCACCAAAGGAAAGAAGAAACATGATGGCATGAATAGTCATCTTGGACCAAAAAAGGAACATAACAATTTCAAGAATTTTGGCGGTCAGAAGGGTCTAAAAAACGGGTGTTTTGTTTGTAGAAAACCGGATCAGACGAACTCAACTTCACTTCCAAAAAGAAAGTCACTCTTGTCAATGTGCTTCATGCCCCGACATGAATAAGAATCTTGTTAGTGGGGATTTATTGGGAAAATCGGGTATTAAATCTGTTTATGAATCAGGCAAACTTATATTGACCTGTAATGGTGTATTTCTTGGAAAATGATATTCCTCTGAGGGAATGATCAAACTATGTACTACCGACAATATTATTAATGAAATTTCTAATTCTGCTTACATGCTTGAATCTGTTTCTTTATGGCACAATGGATTAGCATATTCCAGTATTAGTTCTATGAAGAGACTAATTAAATCTGGATTGATTTCATGTAATATAAATGATTTCACAAAATGTTAATTATGTGTTATATCAAAGATGATTAAGAAACCTTTTAAAAGTGTTGAAAGAAACACAAATCTACTTGATCTTGTACATTCAGATTTGTGCGAATTTAATGGCATGTTATCCGTGGGGGAAATAGATATTTTATTATATTCATCGACGATTCTTCTAGACACACACATGTATATCTCTTAAAGCATAAATATGATGCTTTTAATGCCTTTAAGATTTATAAAGAAAAAGAGGAAAATCAATTAAGTAGAAGTACAAAAGTCCTTAGGAGTGATAGGGACGGTGAATATTTTTCTACTGAATTTGATGCATTTTGTGAAGAACACTACATAATACATGAATGTTCAGCACCTCGCACACCGCAATAAAATGGCATGGCCGAAAGAAACAATCAGACATATCAAGAGATGATGAATGTCATGTTGATGCATCTGAATTACCCCCCAATTTATGGGGTGAGGGCTTACTATCCGCTTGCCACATAATAATAGAATTTATTTAAAGAAATCGGTATTTCTGCATATGAGGCACGGAAAGGCAGAGCACAAAATATCAGTTACTTTAAAGTGTGGGGGGTGTGGCTTACTACAAAAACATGGATCCTAAAAGAACCAAGTTGGGTCCTCGAGGGATAAGATGTGCCTTTGTAGGATATGCACAAAATAGTAAAGCATATAAACTTTTAAATTTAGAATCTAATGTAATTATAGAATCCTGGGATGTAGAATTCTTTGAAAATCTTATCACCAAGGATAAAGTATTAGAGCCGGCCACAAATAAAGAATCTTGTGAGGAAGATTCTTCTCGAATTGTAGAAATGCAACCTGAATGAACTTCTCGAATCATTGAATCACAACCCGAGCCTAGGATAAGCAAGAGAGTTCGAAAAACAAAGAATCTAGGACCATACGAAATTGATCCTCAATTTATTTCCTTTCATTTAGTTGAAGGAAATTGCGAGAATTTCCTTCAAAGTATTTTGATCATTATTCAACTAGAGGATGATCCTAAAACTTACAAGGAAGCAATAACTTCAAGGGACTCCTCTTTTTGGAAGGACGTTATCCAAGATGAAACAAATTCAATTGTGTCAAACCACAGTTGGGAGTTTGTTGACTTACTAAAGGGATCAAGGCCCATTGGATGCAAGTGGGTGTTTAAAAGGAAATGTCATAGTGATGGTACCTTAAACACTTATAAGGTCAGATTAGTGGCAAAAAGATTTAGACAAAATAAAGGTATAAATTACTTTGACACATATGCACCAGTAGCAAGGACAATCACAATTAGATTGTTGTTTGCCTTAGCCTCTTTGAATGACCTTATAGTTCATCAGATGGATGTTAAAATAACATTCCTAAATGGAGATCTCGATGACGAAATCTACATCAAACAACCAGAAGGCTACGTGCTTCCTGGAAATGAACTAAAGGTGTGCAAGCTTGTCAAATCCTTATATGGATTAAAGCAAGCACCAAAACAATGACATCAAAAATTTGATTTTGTGATACTCTCAAATGGATTTATTCCTAATTGTTATGACAAATATTTATACATAAAGGTGTGCAAAAACACCGTAACATTTCTTTGTCTCTATGTTGATGACATGCTAATAATTAACAATGATTTGAATGGAATTTTAGAGACAATGAGGTTTCTAACTTCCACTTTCAAGATGAAAGATCTTGGACTTATTGACACTATTTTAGGGATTAAAGCTAAGCGGAATAGTGGGAGTTATGAACTTAGTCAAACACACTATATTGAGAAAATTATTGATAAGTTCAAACACCCTAAAATTTAAGGAAGTAACCACTCCATTTGATCATGTCGTCAAACTTCAAAAGAACAATGGAAGAGCAGTGGCTCAATTGGAATATGCAAGTGCAATAGGGTGTCTTATGTACTTAATGCAGTGTACCAGACCCGATATATCATTGCAGTTAGTAAAATGAGTTTATTTACTAGTAATCCAAGTAAAGAGCATTGAAAGGCAATCACAAGGCTTTTTGGCTATCTACTGAAAACCAAAGATCTTGGCCTTCATTATGGTAGATTCCCTGCCATACTAGAAGGATATACTTATGCGAGTTGGATATCTAACATTGGAGATCATAAATCTACAACTGGGTGGATATTTACACCAGCTGGAGGAGAAACTTCTTGGAAGAGAAAGAACAAACATGCATTACTCTTTTGACCATGGAATCAGAGTTTGTGGCTCTCGCTTTCGCTGGTCAAGAAGCAGAATGGTTGAGGGATCTTCTGTTGGAAGTTCCATTGGATAAATAAAATGTTTCAAAGGTGATTATACACTACGATAATCCATTTTAGCAAGAGCATTCAGCGAAGTGTATAATGGAAAGTCTAGGCATATATGACTTAGACATTCATTCGTGAGAAAATTGATTAAGGATGGAATCATTTCACTCACTTATATACGAACAAGCTATAATTTGGCCGATCCATTAACTAAGACACTGGCCAAAGACTTAGTAAAACCAACCTCGAGAGGCATGGGATTGAAACTCCTTGAATAAGAGTTCCAACAGCGGCAACAACCCAATCTTATGTTAACATAACACTAACTTCAAGATTCAATGGGTAACAACAAGTTGTTGATTTGGATGTAAGTCAGGCATTGGGTAATAATGTTGACTATTTTAAATAGAGGGTTGAGGTTTTTAAAACCTCTTAATGAAGTTCATAACCGAGGAAAAGTATCTCATAGAAAAAGATACAACATGAACTTCACCTATGTGAATTTCGAGATTGTGTCGTCTCAAAGTGAGAGTTGGAGTTTTTCTCATGAAAAATTCATGAAATAGGATAGCACATGGCCATAAATAAGTGCTAAGCGAGATATGTAAAGGAAGAACCTTTAAAGAGTGTGTGTAAGGTAACGTCGGTCTAATCATATGGATTAATGGTTTAAAAACATTGCTACCTAATATTCTAATTAAACTTTGTGTTATCCTCACTAAGGTTAAGTTTTAAATCGAAAGATACCTAACTATATTAACACTCTTTATATCTCATTTTTTGGAATTAATTTTGTCATTATTAGAACAAGTGGGGGATTGTTGGAAATTATGAACAATAACTGCCATGGGTGTGTGTTCCAATATGACAAAAATGGGCAATTGAGTTAACGATAATAAACGCTTGCAAATAGTCCCACATAAAAAGTGGAGCTAATTTTAGAAGTATTTATAAAGACCTTGAAACATTAAACTCACCAAAGGAGTCAAAGAGGATAAGGTGCCACATGGACATATGTGGTGGTCCCAAGCACTATGCCACTTGTCACATCCAAAAAACCCCTCGCCAATGTCGCCATCGGTGAAACCGACTCCGACTCTGAGACCGGGTCAGAGGGCATGGGTGTAGAGGCGCTAGTAGCGGTATATCCTTCTAGTATGGCAGGGAACCTACCATAAAATAAACATTTGCTGAAAAGGTGTTGTTTCATCAAGAGTTGCAAATTTATGAAACAACACATGCATGACCTATAAATACATGATTCTGAATTCGAAAATCAATCACTCAAAATTCCACATCCTCTTAAATATTCCAGGAACACTTCCTTGCATTTGAGTTCTTCACCAGTCTTGTGCAGACTCGATTAAGAGGATGAATTATCCTGGGTATTCTTGATTTCCAACTCTAAGACAACAAAGAGAGTTCTTAAAATACTCTTAAGGAAAGTTACTTCATTCACGATTCAGACTTGAATCCATTTAATCTTACCAAAGTATCTAACATTAATAATATGAAGCCAACGCTCTGACCATTCTTTGGGAGCCGTGTCCATTTTTCCCATCAAGTTTGCCCCATGATCCACTATACGACTCTTCCTCTCCAACCATTCCACATCTTTTGGGATGGTTTGATGCATGCTGAATTGCCTTAAGTCCAACCATTCCACATCTTTTGGGATGGTTTGATGCATGCCGAATTGCCTTAAGCAAGGACCGATGATGCCTTTCCTCCTTGTCAAAGCACAACAACATAGTCCTAGATGCCCGTAAAATCAAACTAGTTTGTATATATTCTAGTATGGCTGCATAGTCCATATCCTTGTAAGGAAGACACTGGACCCGTGTAGCGATACTAAAGCAAATTTATTAATTTCTTCAATAAAATTCATCAAATAAGTCACATTATCAGCACTTACATCATAATGATTAAGAGAATCCAAATCCTTTCGGTAGGAAGCTACACAAGCTTCTCAAATGAGCATTCTCATTTGACTCGTCATAAAACTCAATTATTCCAAGAAATGAAGCACCACTTGTCTTATAGTTGTCCAATAGGTTTTGCTTCGAGTATAATAAACAATCATTTAGTAATAATAAATAATAACATAAATGAAGCATTTCTCCAATCTATCCAATCCACTCAGCCTAAGTCCCATTGAAAGGTATACCCGAAAAAAAGAACAGGGCAACCTAATAAACCTATGGTATGGTGTGATCCCCAATTTTCACCTCTAAAACATAGTTAATTCATGTCTTGCCAAATGCATACATTTCATATCCTCTATCTTATCCATGTGTAAAACAAAACACCCTTCAAATTCAAAGCATTACCTCCATAAGACATGAATTTCAAAGCATTTTCTTTCTAATAACTTATTAACAGTTCCAAATTATTTACAAAATTAGATATAATTAAATAATCCTCATAAATAAAATATCTAAAATACAAAGTTTTGATAACAACAATTAGAGTATGAAAGTTATCAAGAAATGGTATTGAGAGTTTGAAAAAATTGAAAAACACAAACCGAAAGACCATTGAGATATATATCTATATATATATATATATATATATAATATATATATATATATATATAGATATATATATATATATATATATATATATATATATATATATATATATATAGATATATATATATATATATATATATATATATATATATATTATATATAGATATGTATATAGATATATGTATATATATATATATATCTATATCTATATATATATATATATATATATATATATATATATATATATATATATATATATATATATATATATATATATATATATATATATATATTATATATCTATATATATATATATATATATATATATATATATATATATATATCTATATATATATATATATATATATATTATTATTATATATATATCTATATATATATATATATAGTGCCTTTACGGCCGGGGCCAGAGAAAATGAGCGAGGATTTGGGTCAATTTGAAATAAGATGAAAAAATGATTTTCTAAAATTTTGTGTATTTTTTAATAAACACAAGTTCTCATTTTATAGTAAAACATTTAGACAAATAGAGAAACTTTGGAAGACTCGTATTTGAATCATAATCAATTAGGCTATAACCATAGTCGATTTTTACTTAGAAAATAAGAAAAAAGTTGATGAATCAGATGCATAATCGATTATCAGGTTTGTATAATCAGTTACTAAGCGAATTATGCCTCATAATCAATTACACAAAAAGTATAATAGATCATAAGCCGAGTTTCGCTACATAATTGATTATAAAGACTTTGTAATCGATTATGATTTCGTTTAAAATGTTTTGGTTCAATCCAAACTAATTTTCTAAAGAGTTTTTGAAAATAAATGAAGTTTTGAATAAGATTAGTGAATGTGTGAATGAATTTAATACTTTTTTTTTACGGAATGACTTTAGTACTAAAAACATTTAATTTTGCAATTTTTGATCCTAGAAAGATAAGATAGATAAGCACATGATCAAATGGCTAGCTTTACCAAATAAGACCAATTCTTGATGTTATTATTTAGTATTTGATTATTTAAGGTCAATCGTCATAAACTTATCAATAATTTAATCTTTCTTCTTCATTTAAATCGTCACATGATCAAATGCAGAAATGTGTGTAATCTATATGTGACACACATAAGTTTGTGTAATCTTTTCCTTTCATGCCTTCAGTGCTCTAAAAGAAAGATAGGCAAGAAAGCATGCAACAAAAGAGAGAATAGACAAATATTCGTATTCATAATGAAGTAAAATTGTTATAGTGAGACAATGGGATGACTAGGTAGTAAACCTCTAACTATAACACCGTTTTAGCTTGTCTCGAGGCTTGCGGCCAGTTTCCCATGTGGGCCAAGAGTGTGGTTGGATGAAGGAAAGCTCCTTTAGATGCATGTCTCATAATATTTACGAAGTAAACTCAATCTGCTCTATTTATCTGGTAATCTTTCTAAGAACCAATGATGTTGGGAGAAGGACCTGAGATAATTGTCAACCAGGAATGCTTTTGGAGGAGATTTAGTTTCCTTGCTACCATAGTCTAAGGTCGTTTCCCAACGCGTAGCTAAAGAATCCCAGTTACCTTGTCGGTCCGACCATAGGGATTTGGTAGCCGGCTACGCTGGATAAGGCTGCAACGTTCAATGAATGTTGTAGATGTTTGATTGGCTGCATTTTGTGGTAAAACACTAACTGGACTATAATGTCTTGACTGATGTCATGACATGCTTTGGATTGGCTACATTTTGTGTTAGAACATCTAACTGTACTCTGATGTCTTGATTGATGTCATGACATACTTGAGTAGTATGCTGCAGGTTTAGCTAATACAGGATTTACTGAATGTCAAACTAAATGTTGTGACATTCATCCCTGTCAGCAGATACTGAGGTATAGAATAGTTGGTTGTCTGTTATAACTCAGTATTTATTTCAGTCTGTTTATCAAGGGAATAACAGACCTGGCATAAGGCCTACTGTCTAAATGTCAAACTGGATGTTATGACATTCATCAGTGACAACATATACTGAATAATAGGCAGGTTGGTTTTTCTGCTTCAGTTCAGTATTTATTTCAGTCTGTTCTTCAGGAGGATAACAGACCTGGCATAAGGCTCATTGTCAAAATGTCAAACTGGATGTTTTGACATTTATTACTGTAAGCTGATACTGAAGTATAGACTGGTTGGTCTTTTACAGTACAACATTTAGCACAGTCTTTTTTCAGGAAAATAACAGACTTAGCATATGGTATATGTTCTGGACGTCAAACTGAATGTTGTGACATTCATTCCTGACAGCATATGCTAAAGTGTAGGATGGTTAGTTTTTCTGTTTCAGTCTTTTTCTCAGGCTATTCTTCAGGAGTCCAACAGCTGAGCTAAAATCCAGGAAACTAACAACTGAGCTACAATTAATGAACCTAACAAATAGCCTATTTGTTAGTACCCTAATATGTGGAAATTAGGTTAACTTGCTTAACCTTAATTTTAACCTTAATTTTAGGAAATACAAGTACAAGGCCCAAGTGCTGCAATATAAAAGGATGGCAATCCTTCTTTCAGAACTCAGGGGTTTTAGGCGTGAAGATTTTATTGTTCCATCATACTTCACTGCTGTATTTTTGTTTGTGTCTTGTATTAGGTTTATCTTGTGAGCCAAGCAATTATCACCTAGATGATTGTATTGGACTAGGGTGTTCATTGAGTTGTAAGTGTTGTGTCACTCTAAGCTTTTAAGCGTGAGTGCTGTGTATCTTGATTAAAGCTGTTAAGCACAATCAAGAGTTGTTTGAAGTGTGACTTCACCATTATCTTTAAACTTAATTAAAGGTTGTAATCACTGAGGTGATTGAGGGGGAGTGAGTAGGAACTCTGATCTTAGTGTAAGATTGAAATTGCATTGGGTAGGTATTAAGTGATAGGATTAAACAGTTGGTTTAAGGTCTGAATTAATACTACTGATAGTGGATTTCCTCCATGGCTTGGTAGCCCCCAGACGTAGGTGTGTGTGACACCGAACTGGGTAAACAATTCCTTGTGTTATTTACTGCACTTACATTTATTTGCTGTTTACATTCCTGTGTGTGCAGAATCGGATGTCATAACATCCTGTGTGACATCGATAGTCTGTTAACTAGAATTTCAATTGGCATCAGAGCAGGCACCCTACCTGTTAATTTTTGGGTGAGATCTAGGGAAGTTACTTTCTAGTACCATGGACAAGGATGTAGGATACTCAAATAGACCACCCATGCTGGATGGTTCTAACTATGATGACTGGAAACCTCGTATGATAGCCTTCTTGAGGTCTCTAGATAGCAAAGTCAGGAGAGCTGTCAACAAAGGATGGGAACATCCAACGAAGACAGGTAAAGATGGAGTCAGTATGCAAATTCCTGAAGAAGAGTGGGACAAGGAGCAAGAGGCATTAGCTCTTGGAAACTCTAAGGCCTTGAATGCACTGTTCAATGGAATAAGTAAGAACATCTTCAGACTGGTGCATCACTGTGAGCTGGCTAAAGAAGTTTGGGATACCCTCAAGATAACTCATGAAGGTATCTCCAAGGTGAGGATGTCTAAACTTCAGATGCTGACCACCAAGTTTGAAAATCTGAGGATGAAAGAGGATGAGACTATTCATGACTTCCACATGAATATTCTTGAAATTGCTAACACTTCTGGTGGCTTAGGTGAGAAAATGGCTGAAGAGAAACTTGTAAGAAAGATTCTCAGATCATTGCCAAAGAGATTTGCCATGAAGGTCACAGCCATAGAAGAGGCTCAAGATATCAGCAATATGAAGGTTGATGAGCTTGTTGGTTCACTCCAAACCTTTGAAATGGGCTTATGTGAGGATGTTGAAAAGAAGAACAAAAGCATAGCTTTTGTATCAAATACTGAAGAAGATTCAGAAGAAGGAAATATTGAAGGTAATGATGGCCTTTTAGAAGTTATAGCCATGCTTGGTAGACAATTCAACAAGTTCATAAAGAAGGTTGATCAACAGGGCAGACCTAATGTCAAGAACTCCTCATCTGACATCAGTAGAAGATCAAAATATGAAGAAAAGGTCACCCAAGGCAAGGGAATCCAGTGCCATGGATGTGAAGGTTTTGGTCACATTAGAGCTGAATGCCCTACCTTCCTCAAGATGCAAAAGAAGAGGTTGTCTGTCACCTGGTCTGAAGGAGATTTTGGGAGTGAATCTGAAGAAGAATCTGCTAAACATGTCACTGCACTAACTAGTGTTTGTGCCTCTGATGATGACTCAGGTGGAGATGAACTTGCTGCTTCATATAAAGAGTTGTGTGTCAAAAGTGCAGAAGTATGCATTCAAGGAGAAAAGCAGAAGAAACTCATCAGGGAGCTGGAAGCTGAGAAACAGAAGCATCTGACAGTCATAGATGGCCTAAATGGTGAGATAGCATTGCTGACATCTAAGCTAGAACAAATGACAAAATCCATCAGAATGTTGAATAAAGGAACTGACACCTTGGAAGAGATCCTAAAGGTGGGACAGAAGTCAGGAACCATGTCTGGTTTAGGCTTTGTTGAGAAATCCTCAACTGAACTCAAAAGCTCAAAGGCTGAAGTTCAGAAGTTCAAGCAGAAGTCACAACCAATGTCTCAACATTAGGGAACCAGGAGGAGTAACCATCAGAAGAAGAAATTTCAGAGATGGAGATGTCACTACTGTGGGAGATTTGGTCACATAAAACCCTTCTGCTACAGGCTGCATGGTTATCCTAACCAGTCCCCTCAAGTCAGACCTAAGCAGAAGGCATCTAAGCATAATGCCCCCATTAAGAAACAAAAATGGGTTGCTAACCAGACACATCAAGTCAGACCTAAGCAGAAGTCATCTAAGCATAATGCCCTCATTAAGAAACAACAATGGGTGGCTAAACTAGCTCACACATCTCTAAGGGCATCTTCTAGACAAGACTGGTATTTTGATAGTGGATGCTCAAGACATATGACTGGGATGAGCAACTTATTGGTGGATCTACAACCTCATGCTACTAGGTATGTGACATTTGGTGATGGAGCTAAAGGAGAAATCAAAGGTGTTGGTAAGCTGGACTGTCCTGGAGTCCCAAAACTGAGTAATGTGTTGTTAGTAAAAGGACTAACTGCTAACCTCATCAGCATAAGCCAACTATGTGACCAAGGGTTCAATGTACAGTTCACTAAGGAAGGATGTGTGGTGATGAATGGTTGCAATCAGGAAGTTATGAGAGGAGCCAGGTCCAAAGATAAATGTTATCTATGGGAATCTAAAGTCTCACTCTACTCCTCAAAGTGCTCTTTAGCCAAGGAAGAGCAGGAAGTGAAGCTGTGGCATGGAAGACTTGGACAACTTCATTTAAGAGGAATGAAGAAGATCATATCCAAGGAAGCAGTTAGAGGAATCCCAAATATGCTTATGGATGAAAGAAAAGGCTGTGGAAAATGTCAGGTGGACAAACTAACCAAGATGCCATATTCCAAGATGGGAAATTCAAAATCTGCCAAACTTATGGAACTGGTGCCCATGCACTTAATGGTACCTATGCAGGTTGAAAGTCATGAGTTATCCTCACCGATTAGACCTCATCAAAATGGTGTAGTAGCATGGGAGAAACAGAATTGTGCATCATTGTCCACTGCAGAAGCTAAGTACCTAGCATTTGGTAGCAGGTGTTCTCCACTGGTATGGATGAACCAGATGCAGACTGAGTACAATGTCACTCAGAATGTCATGACAATGGATGCTACTCAGTTTGACAAAGTTAGGGGCAAAGTGGGAATGTGTCCTTCTGAGAAATTATAGCAACTAATAATGTTAGTTATTTACTGTTTAATAAGTCAACTTATTAAACACTTGATAGTGCACTCTTATTGGTCAACAAATAATAGATATTGCTCGTACAACAAGCGTTACCTATTCCATCGTTTCAACTTTCAGTCTTGCAAGCTTTCTCTCAAAGAAAATGTTCATCTCTCCTCTGAGATATTCATCATGTCGCACCAATCTGACTCATCTTCCTACACGACCATGTCTGATTCCTCTAGCTCCGAATCATGCAACCCTAACAGGGAATATCCTGTGACTGACTCTGCAAATACCTCACATGCAAGAAGACCTAAAGAAACGGTCTCAGGCTTCTCCTCAGCACTCGCGCTTGATGAACAAACCAGAGAAGGCTCCAGGTATGTTCACAATTCCATTGCAACTTTGGTAACTGGAATTTTGTCTGGTAATCATAAGGTTCTTGGGGTCTCAGTTCCCCTAAACACGATTGTACCAGAAAATGCTGCATGTCAAGAAAATACAGTTTCCTTAGCAAAGAATGTGTCTGATGAGGCTGAGCAAAATGATGTTCATGAGGGGTCAAATAGTGACAAACGCTTAGAGAATGTGGGTAGTGAGGCAGTCTGTGTCACTCATGATGTCAGTGACAACCCTAAAGCTGACACAGTTAATCTGGAAGAATTCTCTGATAATGAACTATTGACCTCAGTTGTCCCTAGCATAGACAAAAGGGTTAGGACTAGGAGAGAAAAGAAGACAGTGGTGCAGAGGTCCCTAAAAAGGAAGATTGATGTGGCAACTTCTCCCAATCCAAATGTGACAGCGAGTTCCCTTAAGAGGAAAGGGCATGGTCCTACAAAATCTTGGAGCAAAGAGGTGCCCAAGAAAATGAAGACCAAGTCTGTTATTGTGGAGTCTGATTCAGATATCCCATATGATGTCACAACATCTCTATCAAAGAAGAAGCCAACCACTAGCAAGTTGGCAGCTAGTGTCCCTGAGGTACCGATTGACAACGTATCATTCCATTTTGCTTCTAGTGTGAACAGGTGGAAGTATGTCTATCACAAGAGGCTGGCCTTGGAGAGGGAACTGGCTCAGAATGTCCTGGAGTGTAAGGAGATTGTAGACCTCATTCAAGAGGCAGGATTAATGAAAACTGTGACTCAGCTCTCAAAGTGCTATGAGACTTTAGTAAAGGAGTTCATTGTCAATGTGTCTGAGGAATGTGCTGATGGTAAGTCTAGGGAATTCAGAAAAGTTTATGTGCGAGGCAAGTGTGTGAACTTCTCTCCCTCTGTAATCAACATGTATTTGGGAAGACCTGATGTAGCTCAACCTGAGCTGGAGGTGATTGACAACACAATCTGTCAAGTCATCACTGCTAATCAAGTCAAGAAGTGGCCTCTGAAATGTAAGTTGGTGGCCAGCAAACTCAGTGTCAAGTATGCTATGCTACACAAAATTGGAGTTGCCAACTGAGTGCCCACTAATCACAAATCTACTGTGGCTGTGATGCTTGGAAAGTTCATATATGCTGTTGGAACCAAATCAAAGTTTGACTATGGAACCTACATTTTTGATCAAACCATGAAACATGCTGGAAGCTTCTGTGTGAAGGGGCCTATAGCCTTTCCTTCCCTCATATGTGGCATTGTGTTGAATCAATTTCCAAACATATTGACAGAGAATGATTTTGTGAAAAGAAGAGAGAGTCCTTTGGCCTTCAATTATAAACTATTCCTAGGTAAGCATGTCCCTGACATTGCCATGACAACAGGAGAGACATCAAGTGTTGGCAACCAACCAGGTAAAGTTGCTGTCATTGCCATACTCAGAGAGACTTGCAAAGAGCTAGAGGCAAGGAAGCTCACTTTGGAAAATTTGATTATCAAATTGGAGATGTCTGATGGTGGTGTGCTTGGTGAAGCTGTTGATGCTACAGAAGGAGCTGTAAGGCAAAGTGTAGAGGGTGAAGAGGATGTCAATCCTGATGATGGCACTGATGATGAGGCTGACTCTGAGTCAGATGATTAAATCATTTCCTGTGTTTCTGTCATTTGTGTGTAATTCTGTTTTATTTTGGTCTGTAATTTAAAGTGTTGCTTTGGCAACATTTTTGACAAAAAGAGGGAGTAACACCTGTGGTGCCCCAGGACAACAAATTATTTGCTATGTGCTTAAACAGATATTGAAGATCCTCTAATCCAGAGGTTGTGCTGCAGCTTGATGTTCAATGAGTGTGAGTGTGTTGATGTGTGCATTCTGTATGTGTGCTGCTGTTAGAAGTTTTTATTTAACTTCTGTGTATGTGCTGCTGTTAGAAGTTTTTATTTAACTTCTATGTATGTTGAGTGTGTTGCTGCTCTGAGTGTATTAGCTAGGTTAATTTCCCTGCTAGATGTGTGTTTTTCCGCTGCTGTGAACTCTGTTGTGATGCCAAGTTGTTTTAACCAAAAATTTGCCAAAGGGGGAGTTTGTAGATGTTTGATTGGCTGCATTTACTTACCAACACCTCCAAATATGAGATTTTTAGTGGGTACTTGTCATGGCATTTTGATGCTTTTGGCTCCCGATGGACACATTTTCCTCGCAAACCCCATCCTCAAGTGCTGGCTTAGACTTCCTCGTTTCTCTGTCTCTCAATGTCAATCACCTCTATATATTATGAATCGGTGTGCTATAGCATGTGTTCCTCATACTGCCAAATTCAAGTTGTTCTTTCAAGACATCGTTATCGTGGCGGGTGCTATTTTCTATGTTTTCTATGTGCTAAGAGTTGGAACAGATAACTCATGGAAAGAGATAGCCAGAAAAGAAGCTCCCCGTGATGGCCATATATCATGGAAGCCATATTATTGTGTTCAGTGTTGACAAGGAAATTATTGTACGAGAATATCCACTTTACGTGTCTCATCATAGACGGACACCAAACTATTTATGGACGGGAACTCACATTTCTTGCATCTTGACTAAACGTTCTTACAAAGCATATGAAATCCACATTCTGGATTTTGATTCTGGAAAATGGTCCCTTTATCATGAGACGGGACCATTTGATTATACCACTGCTTGTGGTCATAATCTTATTGCTCCAAAAGTGAAATTCCGGTTATGGATCAATGATCAAATTATCTTTACGGTCGATCTAACAGAAAAAAGAATTACATACCTACATTTTGCTTACGATGTGAAGACCAAACAATTTACAAAGATCGAGGACATTGACGAGGGCTACTATGAAGCATGGCTTCACACTAACACTCTAGTTTCTTTGTCAACTGCTCCGGCATAGCAGCTATGTTTCCCGGTATACTACATAGGTACTCAGAGTCTGGTTTTAGTTCTCAGCAATATCATGGAGTACCATAGCATGTTTCCAGCATATATTTGATTTTAGTTATACTTTCATCTCTAATGTTATTTATGAGCCAATGAATTCAATTTTTGATGACTAATGAGTTAACTTATATGACTGCACTAGGTTGTGGAAACACTATACGAAACTACTTATTTTTCTTGATCACTAACTACTTATATGCTCTCGTTAAAACTTATACTCACTACTTATTTTCTCTTATAGCAGAATTCATGGTTTGAAATGCTCAAGAGATGTTTGATACTTTGATTTGAAGTTGTAAGCTGATTTCATTGCATTGCGAATAGTATGTGAAATCCATATTCTACTAGTTTTATTTAGATTAATTGTTTGACATCTTAATTATTTGATTAAAACTATAGGTGGTGCAATACCTTGTTTTTGTGTGAACATGGATACACTGTACTGGAAATCTATTAGTGCAACTCATTCAAGTATGATAAGTGTAACTACTCCTTTCTGTATGGCTTTATCTTGGTTTATGTCAGTTAATATTTTTTAATTGGTCTATATATACTAAATTGGTTTAGTCATATTATAGATTATGTGCAACTCTCATGTATAAATTAGTCATATTTTTTATTATATGTTATTGGATACAGAACAATGTTTATATATATATATATATATATATATAATATATATATATATATATATATATATATATATAATATATATATATAAAAGATATTTTTATACCTATTTTGTACACCAATACTTACATCGTATATATTGTTCACCGTATTTATACGATGAACATTATTTTTTGATAAAAAAAATATATTTTATGAACAGTGTTATAAACAGTGATGAAAATGGTTAATAAACATTCAGATATTAAAAATATTTTTTATTATAAAACAAAGTTGGTTAATAAAATATAAAATTGATTAATCATATTAATTTTTAAAATGATAATAATAATTTTTATATTTTTATAAAAAAAATATTTATTACTATAATATTTCAAATACATTTATATCCGCACTCCCTCTGTTCCTTTTTAAGTGTCATTTTTTTTAAAAAAAAAATTGTTTCTTTTTAATTGTCACTTGCAAACTTCAATTTAGTATAATTGCACTTTTGTCAAATTTACCCCTAGGTAATTATTATAGAGAGAGAAAAAATAAAATGAATGTAATAAATAATTAAGGGTATTATAGGTAATATGAGAATTATTGTTTGGAAAGTAACAATAATGATTAGTTTTATTGATATGTGTAAAAAGTCAAAAATGACACTTAAAAAGGAACGGAGGGAGTGTTGTTTATGGTCTAGGTGTAAGAGGGTAGTGTAGAAGAATTTCTTTTATATATTAATCTTAGTTTGGACAATAGGTATATTATTTTATAAATAGTAGTTGTCCAACAGAATTAGGTATATTAATTCTAACAAACTAAAAATAACATAAATAAAAAAAATAAACAACTATACCATATTAAAAAAAAACACAATTGAGATGGATGGTTGATAATTGATTCCTAGATCTAATAGTAAATTAAGCAACCATTGTGCCTCACAAGAAGAATTGGCTACGGCCATGTACTCAGCTTCAGACAATGATCTTGATACAATTTGTTGGTTCTTACTTTTCCTTGCAACCACCTTAAGATACCATTGTGCCTCACAAGAAGATGAGAGATGATTCTAAATAGAAGTAAAATTTGACCGTTATTCTTCTGGTTTCCTTGCAACCACCTTAATCAAAGTCACTAAAACTTGTGATAGTGAGGTTGGATTCATTTTTTAACAAAAGTCCAAGTGCACGTGTCGTTTTGAGATATCTCATAATTCAGAGTGTTGCCTTTAGATGCATTTCAATGGGCTTGGATAAGTGTTGACTCAACCTACAGACAACAAAACATATATAAGGCCGAGAATGAGTTAAGAAAAGAAGCATACCAATCAAACTCAAAAAAATTGAGGGATTAAGAAAAAATTGGTTGTGTGCAAATTGGAGACTTTAGCCTGGTTCTATGGGAGTGGAGGTTGGTTTAGAAGCTAAGAGCTTGTAGTTTTGGAGAAGGTCCAAAGTGTATTTCCTTTTGCATAAGGAAATTCCTTGAGATGATCTTGCAATTTAAAAGCCATGAAAATATTTAAGATTTCTTAAGTCTTTGATGGTAAATGTGGTGTTCAGAAATTCTTTGATCTTGTAATTTTCAGATATATTATTTCCTCAAGCAGTAAATCATCCATATAAACTATACGAAGTGAAATAAGAGTTATTATATTTAATAAATAAGAAATAATCAAATTTAAATTAAGTAAAGTCAAGGTAACAAGAGAGCTGTTTAATTTGTGATTCTATTGCCTGGAAGCTTGCTTGAGGCCATAAATTGATTTGGTTAGGTTACAAACAATATTTTTAGATGAGACTTATAATCCAAGGGGACATTTCAGGTAGACTTACTCATCTAGATTGCCATGAAGAAAAATAGTGTTGATATCGAGTTGATGTAAAAACCAATTGTTAGATGATGTAATATAGAGGATCAGTCTAATGGTTTTCATTTTAATAAATGGACTAAAAGTTTCATGGTAGTATAAGTCTTTAGTTTGTAACATTCGGAAACATGGCGAATGCCTTGTACCTTTCTATGGAACCATTAGTAAGAAATTTTAATTTAAAAATCCATTTTCATTCTATAGATTTCTTATTGGGGGGAAGGGTTGTTAAGACCCATCTGTTATTATCAGTTAGTGACTAAAGCTCATTGGAGATGGTTTATCTCTAAAGAAGTGTTACTTGTAGAAGAAAATGATGAATTACCTTGTAAAAAGGATCACTGATAGTCCAGAAGATAGGTAGGGGTTTAGAAACCCCGGTGGATTTTCTAAGAGGTTGGTTATTGGTAGACATGTTGGGGAATCTGTGTTGTTGTCTAAGGGAAGTTTAGGGGAGGAGTTTGGGTTGGTTGGATGATGTTTTGATATAATATGATAAGTATCAGGTGATGTGATGTTATTATCCGATATGGGAGGAGAAGTGTTGGGAGAATTTTGGTCTAAGTATTCTAAAGTGTGGTCCTGATATGGATGGTTTATAGGTGAACTGGTGTGGTTGGTAATAGGTGTGATGGTGAGGCATGGCAATACGGTTTCATAACAGTAAGTGTCCAGGGCTAGAAAGACTTGTTTGGTATTAAGGTAATATAAAATGTGGCCTTTGACGCCTGGTTTGTATCCTAAATATACACATTTCCTTGATCTAGGATCAAGTTTGGTTCAATTATGCTTAGAACTAGAGGAAAAAATAGGACATCCAAATACTTTCATAGAGAGAGAATCAAGAGTAATATTGTAAAATAAAGTAAAGGAGATTTGTAATGCGGCAATTTTGAAGGTGATATATTCATGATGAAAGTATCATGAGAGAGGGTATAGGCCCAAAAAAATTTGGGGAGATGAAATTGAAAGAGGAGAGCATAAGTCACCCCTAAGAGGTGTTGGTGATTTTGTTCGACAATATCGTTTTGTTAGGGAGTGTCAATACAACAGGTCTAATGATAGATCTCTTGTTTGAGGTAAAACTATTTTATGGTGAATTTGGGACTATTAACAGATCTGATTGTTTTAACTTTTTTATTGAACTGAGCGTGCACATAATTAGCAAAAGATTGAACTAAATTTGAATTTGAAAATTTATATTTCATGAGATAAACCCAACAAAATCTATTGTAGTTATCAACTACATGTAGAAATAAAATATAGTTCTCATTTCCAGTCATGTGCCTTGAACATCCACTGTCAAGGTACCAATATTCTTTTGAGGAAACTCTAATAGGTGTATGAGCTATGAGACAAGTGACAATTTCCTTAAGTTTCCATACTTTCTTTGCTTGAGTTTTCTTCCCTTTCTTTCTGTTAAACCTTGAATGACTATGAGACTGGGGATAACCATATATTCTATAGCAAAAAGGTATTATATGGCCATATATTCCACAGTGGTGACGCCTCCAAAATGATTTCTTGTTGCCTCTGTTGTAAGGGTACTCCTTTTTGTTCATGGAATTGTAGTCAAACCCTACCCCTTCATGTTCTCTGTCATAACATTCACCATATGTAAATCATTGTTCAATATACTATTAGACGTTGTCAAATTCTCAAGTTTGGAATTTAGCAAGGCTACTTCCTCTTTCATCCTAGTGATGGTTGAAAGAAGTTTCTCCTTTTCTTAAAGAAGAGCATTTATGGTTTTCTTCTATTTCCCCCAATCAAGCAAGTTTCTCCCATTTTCTTTATAAGAGCCTGAATGTTGCATCTAGTTTTTCTTCAGTCATGTCTTCATCACTAGAGTCTTCTTCAGACTCATATTTCCCAATGAAGGTCATTACTTTGTTAGTTGTTTCTTCTTCATTCTCATCATCATATTCAGACAAAGTGATTGACAATCCCTTTTTTTTTCTTTAGAAAAGTAGGAAATTCAGCTTTAATGTGACCAAACCCTTCACATTCATGACATTAAACTCGTTTGCCTTGGTTTGATTTGTCTTCATATTTGCTTTTGCTCTAAGAACTGATGTCTGGCCTCTTGTCTTGGATATTTGACCTTTATTGTCTATCCATCCTTCTCAAGGATTTGTTAAACTTTCTTCCAATAAGTGATATAGCCTCTAATATGATTTCATTTTTATCTTTATCCTCTTTAGTGTTGGAACTAAAAGAAATGCTCTTGTTCTTCTTTTCGGATTTATCACTTATAGAAAACTTAAGTTTTTGCAAATAACTAATGAGTTCAGCAACTTTCATGATGGTTAAGTCTTGGGGTTCTTTAATAGATGTAATGTTCATGTCAAACTTCCTAGGAAGAGATCTTAGGATTTTTCTGACTAGATTTTCTTCATACATCTTCTCTCATAAGATAAATGAGGTGTTGGTAATGTCACGAAGTCTAATGTTAAAATCAAAGATGGATTCATCTTCTTTCATTCTCAAATTCTCAAACTGTGTTGTGAGAAGTTGCAGCCTTGACATGCACACTTTGGATGTGCCTTCATGAGAAGTCTTGAGAATATCCCAAGCTTCTTTATCTTCAGTACATGTTTTGATGATTCTGTATATGGTCTTGTCAACACCATTAAATATATCATTCAAGGCTTTGTTGTTTATAAGAGATTTATCGTCTTCATCTTTGGACCAATCAGCTTCAGGCTTCAAACTTGTTGTACCATCTTGAGAAGTAATCACATGATGTTTTCCACCTTTAATCACAACCTTTCAAGTTTTTTTGTCTATGGATTTGAGAAAGGCAACAATCTTAAGCACCTTAGGCCACAATGTCATTAAGACAGCCCCCAAGGGGTAAAAAGTTCAAGGATCCCTTAAGGGTGCTGAAGATAATTACAGAGAGACCCCTTTGGGGCACACATGCAAAAAAAAAGACACAGAGGGCATAATTAAGCCCTAAACTTATTGACCCTTTTGGAACCCATCATTCCTCGAGAATATTCTTAGATGATTAATGTTCCTCTTGGGAATTTCCTTCATCACCTTGTTAGCCATGTGCTCAGTCCAGACGGCCGCTTCGTGGGAAGCTCCACGCTCTATAAAAGGTGGGACCTCCTCCCCATCCACTAACTGGCCATCGTGGACCACTTTGAACAAGTTAGTTTGGCTTAGGTCCAACCAAGGGTAAAGGAAGGATATTTTCTAATTTACCCATTCTAAATATTGGTTAGAAGTTTCCACTAATTCGTCCTTCGGTGTGAATAACTCCCCTTCTAGTTTCTTATGAGAATTCAGGACCTCCTATAGAGACCCCTTCAAGCTTTTCTATGATGCATTGAAATCCTAGTGCCGCCTTTTTAAGTGTTGATTTCAAATCCTCCTTCTCTTTGAGAAAAGTTATTACTCTCTCTCTCTCTCTTGGCCCATCGAGATACTTCCCTTGGTCGGAGAGAGCTGGGATTTCAACTCGCCTACTAGTAGGCCTCTTAGCAGGTGAATCTCTGACAAGTTTGACAGCTTGAGGGGCAACATGCTATTGATAGCCTTGTAGTCTCTAGGGAGGTCCTCAGAGAATGGAAGGCGAGCTCCAGTAAATTTTATATCATCAAAGGTTGGGTAGATCCACAAATAACATTGAGCGAAAATCATCCTTTGTTAGCAAAGAGTGCCCATCTACCTTATTTTTTCTAGAGATCACTATCTGATCATCTTTTGAAACTTGATAAAAACTCCAAACTCTCTTTTGGATATTGGGTGTGGGTGTCATCATGGGCATGGTCCTCAACATGCCTTTTTCCTCTTTGGTCACTAGGCCGCTTGGGCGACTATTAGGGTTATCTTCTATCTCGCACTCATATATTTTCCTAGTCAGGTGTTCCTTTCTTTCAGGAAAAGGAATGGAATACATTTTATCTACAAAATAGTTTAAGATAAGCATAAGCAACATGGCGAGTGAATACTTTCAAAATAAAGGTTTCCATGACCATAAACTTAATCGTGTATTTATCTATCTAGCTTTCGTCTCCTGGGTCTAGAGCAATCATAGTGCCAGAACTCGTGACTTTGAATTCATCCAGAAAATGAACCACCTTCTTCTCAACAGAGGTGAGGTAGTCGAAGTTAACACTAGTGATTGTTACCAGATCCTCCGTCTAACCCATGGGGTGAGAGGTGTAGCACCTTAATCCCCGACTCGACAATTAATAAAATAAATTAAATAAAACTCCATGATCAGAGTGTCACACATGCTTCATCATAGAATAAGAATATCAAAATAACATAGTCAGTAAAACTCAGTAGCGAAAAATAATTAAGTTTGACATATAAGCTTATGCATCAGACGAACAACAAAACTTCAACATAGGCAACATGCTATTGATAGCCTTGTAGTCTCTAGGGAGGTCCTCAGAGAATGGAAGGCGAGCTCCAGTAAATTTTATATCATCAAAGGTTGGGTAGATCCACAAAGAACATTGAGCGAAAATCATCCTTTGTTAGCAAAGAGTGCCCATCTACCTTATTTTTTCTAGAGATCACTATCTGATCATCTTTCGAAACTTGATAAAAACTCCAAACTTTCTTTTGGATATTGGGTGTGGGTGTCATCATGGGCATGGTCCTCAACATGCTTTTTTCCTCTTTGGTCACTAGGCCGCTTGGGCGACTCTTAGGGTTATCTTCTATCTCGCACTCATATATTTTCCTAGTCAGGTGTTCCTTTCTTTCAGGAAAAGGAATGGAATACATTTTATCTACAAAAGAGTTTAAGATAAGCATAAGCAACACGGCGAGTGAATACTTTCAAAATAAAGGTTTCCATGACCATAAACTTAATCGTGTATTTATCTATCTAGCTTTCGTCTCCTGGGTCTAGAGCAATCATAGTGCCAGAACTCGTGACTTTGAATTCATCCAGAAAATGAACCACCTTCTTCTCAACAGAGGTGGGGTAGTCGAAGTTAACACTAGTGATCGTTACCAGATCCTCCGTCTAACCCATGGGGTGAGAGGTGTAGCACATTAATCCCCGACTCGACAATTAATAAAATAAATTAAATAAAACTCCATGATCAGAGTGTCACACATGCTTC
The DNA here is from genome assembly GCF_024323335.1 of Lathyrus oleraceus. NCBI lineage: Eukaryota > Viridiplantae > Streptophyta > Magnoliopsida > Fabales > Fabaceae > Lathyrus > Lathyrus oleraceus. The sequence goes on along the minus strand of NC_066582.1, from coordinate 481,348,673 downwards.
ATCATAGCATAAGAATATCAAAATAACATAGTCAGTAAAACTCAGTAGCGAAAAATAATTAAGTTTGACATATAAGCTTATGCATCAGACGAACAACAAAACTTCAACATAGGCAAGGCATAAAACAAGTAAAAAGCAAACAACCCATCCTTGATTCTACATATCAGAGCGACTCTTCTAAGACTCAAAGATAAATAGCTAAAGAGACATCTACTATGTCCTCTAACTCAAGCAACTACTCTTGTATCTGATTGTATGTACTCCAAATGAGCACATATGCCATAACAACAAAAGGGATGATAATATGCTCAAATAATATAACGGTGCAATACATAAAAAGGGCAGATCACAAACATCTACATCATTAAATCACAACAACATTATGTATTCATCATTCCCCATGCATCAACAATCATTTATTCATCATCGATTACTCATACAATCATCAAATCCAACACACTTCACAGATATTACACATCACATCATTAATATAAGTTCATTCACAATGCATGTATATATGCAGTGTGACACGACCTCAACTCTACATGCAAATGCGGTACCGAATAATTGTACATTAGAGGTATGTCATTGATATCTCCCACTTTTTCCTGATCCCATTGATGGACCAGAGCATAGCAAAGTGTTACTGATTTAACCATTAAATAAGCAACACTTCACCACTCTTATTATACGAGAGTTGGCTACTCGCTCTCGATCCCACCATTGGATCAAAGCACGTCAAAATAGTTACTTATTCTGCCATTGATAGTTAGAGATCTTGTAAAGAAAAATGACATTGTTGTTGAGTACATTGGTACTAGTTTCATTCTAGTTGATCACCTAACTAAGGGACTTAGGCCCATTGTGTCCAAAAAACATGTTGAGAGCATGGGCATTGTGAGTTCTTTTGATGTACTTGGTTAGTGTGAGTTTGTTCTTTATGTCATTTTCTTATCATGTTGTATTTTATTTTGGACACTTTCAGTGTTGAATTGTCAAGTACTTTCTATTTTAAGTAATTGATATTGCAATGAATATTGTTATTATTATTTGTCATTGTTTATTTATATGTCAATTGTTAAAATTGGGACTCAATGTCATTGGGACCATCGTGCCTATGATTGACATAAGTTTGGAGTTCGAGACATGATTATAATTTTGAGCTCGGCCTCTTCGGGACCACTATACCGATGATCGATGCCATATTGAAGTTGGGGTATGATTTTAAATTTGGCGTTGTTGAGACCACTATGCCGGTGGTCGACACCATATTTGAGTTGAGGTGTTATGGTTTGTAAAATCATGCAATTTCTTTGACTTTAATGCATTTGAGAGAAATTGTTAAGGACTGACAAAGAAAATAGCAGTTGGCTATTGGATCACATTGACATGTTATTTTCTTGTCACACTCTACACTGATGACTAGTTGACAGGTTCTGTAGTATTTGTAACCACATAAGATTTTATGTCAATGAAGGATATAACAATTGTCGTGATTCAATACTGCTTGACTTTTGTTTGATGGAGTCATATTCAGACAATGAACCTGAAATCATGCATTTCCTTAAAATGCGGCCGCATTTTAAGCCGCATTTTAAGGAAATTAGTCATTAAGCCGAGAGTCATTTTCAAAATGTGTTTTAAAAATTAAAATCACACGATTGATTTTGCCCAAGTGGGAGAATGTTAGATTTATCTAATATTTTATGGGCTACAATCAATTGTTATTTAGTTTGCAAAAAAATAGATTAATAGTGATTCTGATAGAGGTGCATAAATAAGTCATTTTATTGATTAAGTGATCTTTTTAATTAAAAGCTTAGTATCTGAAACCTGATTGGTGTGGGAAAAAGTGTGATCTTTAAACTTTGTCTCATAATAGGTAGGGACTAAGGTTATATATATTATATGGTTAAGTCTCATATGTAATTTAAAATTCAGAAACAAAACGGACGGCTCTGCAGCTTGTCCCGTTGAGAATTGTGAACGGAATGTGAGATATAGAGGAAGATCTGATAATTCATTTTTTCAGGATTTCGAATCAAGATGACAAATTCAACAATCCTTATTCTTAAGTCATATCTACAACAAATAAATATTTATGTTCTATTTTCATATAATTGTTCAATAAATTTTCCTTTTACATTACTTTCTTAATTACTAGAATTATATACGTATCATCACGAGATTTTTTGAAAAAAAATGTGTATGTTATAATGTTCAATTTTTTTTAATTATTATCTATTTCAACGTGTATATATATTTCATAGATATTGATTTTTATGATTATTTACACATTAGATTAGTGAAAGTTCTTATGTTATATTCAATATTGAGCTTCAAGTTCCAACCCTATCTTAGAAAAATGCTTTTTTTTATTTAACAGGTCTTCTTTGAATAAAGATAATGATTTGACTAGTTATGGGACTTTTTTAGACGTGGATGTTCTTCGAGAGAAGGAAAATATTATCTTGTACCCCTACAGTTAGCCTCATACCCCTATAATTTTTTAAAAATTCTCATTCTACCCTTAATTGGTTTTAACCAATTTACCATTTCATTTTTACCATTCAGTTGAAAATTTCAGAAATTACACGTTTCACACCCCTCGCACCGGAACTCCTGCAAAAAGACTTTCGGTATGTATTTTTCCCAAACCGGAAGACTTCAAAAATGACATCCAGAACACACAAAGCAATGAACCGGAAGACTTCACGAAAGAGTTCCGGTTCAATCAGAAAGAAGTTACAAACCGGAACACTTCTTGAAAGAGTTCCGGTAAACAAATTTACACATACCGGAACTCTTTGAAGAAGTGTTCCGGTTTGTGTAATATGTGTTCCGGAACTCTTTCAAGAAGTGTTCCGGTTTGCTTTTTTTTTTTAATCTGTTTTTTATTTTGCAGGAATGGAAAATCTTCCCCAAATATGTGTAGATACTACTGATGCGTTTATAACGACTGAAAGATTTGGTACACGAGAAGAGGTTATCAGATGGATTAAAGAGGTTGGAATCGATAATAAAGTAATTGTTATTATCAGTCGTTCAGATACTGAAACAAGGAAGAGAGGGAGAAGTAACAAATTAATATTTGGTTGTGATAAAGGTGGGAAACACAAGAGGACTGATAGTGGTACCCAAAGTGCGTCCAAGAAATGTGGATGCCCATTTAAAATCAGGTCGACTCCGGCGAAAGATGGATCTGGTTGGAAGATTGATGTAAAATATGGGTTACATAATCATGGTTTACCTGATATATTAGAAGGTCATTCGTTTATTGGTAGGTTGACCACAAATGAGAAGCAACATGTCGCTGATTTGACAAAGAGACATGTACCACCTAGACACATATTGCTTTCCTTGCAAGACCGAGATCCTGAGAATGTCACTCGGATTACGAAAGTATACAAGCATAAGAGTGTGATACAAAAAGAGATAAGAGGTCCTAGGAGTGAGATACAACATTTGTTTAAGCTTATTGAGGATGCAGGCTATGTCTATTGGAGTAGAAAAAGGGATGACTCGGAAGTGGTGAGAGGGATATTTTGGGCACATCCTGATTCAGTTAAGTTGTTGAATATTTTTCCGATTGTGTTAGTTATGGATAGCACCTACAAGACAAACAAATATAGACAACCTTTGTTTGAAATTGTTGGCATGACATCGACCGAGTTGACTTTTGCTGTTGCATTTGCGTATATGGAGTCTGAGCAGACAGAGAATTTTTGCTGGGTATTGGAGAAACTAAAAGAGTTGCTTGTGAAGAAAGACATGTGTCCACACGTGATTTTGACAGATAGAGATCTTGCTTTGATGAAAGCAATTGAAATTGTGTTTCCCAGGTCGATTAATTTGCTATGTAGATTTCACATTAATAAAAACGTTGGTGCCAAATGCAAACAACATGTGGTGAATGACCTGCAAAAGACGATAGACACATTATGGATGGAAGTTGTTTGGGCTAGTGATGAGGTTGAGTATGGTCAACGGTTGCATCAACTTGAGCAAGCATGTGTTGATTATAGTGGATTTATTAATTATGTGAAAGACACATGGTTGACTCCACATAGGCATAGATTTGTTGGAGCATGGATTAATCGAGTGCTACATTTGGGTAACAATGACTAATCGGTACGTCTTATAATTTTTTAAGTGTTATTTTTATATGTGATATTATTTCTATGTATTTTTTATGTGTTATTTTCAATATTTTTAGGGTTGAATCTGCTCATTGGAAGTTAAAGCAGATGTTAGGAAACAGTATAGGTGACATGGTCAAATGTTGGGAAGCCATGAATAACAACTTGAGGTTACAACTGGGAAACATTAGAGCTTCTTTTCAAAAGAGTTTTTACGAAGTTGAGCACACGCACATAAGTCCCTTTTATGGTTATTTGCGTGGTTCCGTATCTCGAGCTGCTTTGAGACGTATTGGTAAAGAGTTATTGAGAGTTGATTATGTTGGAACTAACAGGAAAATATGTGGTTGTACTCTTAGAACATCTTATGGGTTACCTTGTGCTTGTGAGTTAGGAAGATACACACTAGTTGGTATACTGATACCCATTGATGTTGTTCATGTTCATTGGAGGAAACTAACTATGGAAGTTGAGTTAGAGGTAGGTGAAGATGATGGATCAGAGGTGGATATGACTTGTGCAATGGATGAATTGTGGAGACGATTTAGGTCATTAGATGTTATTGAGAAAAAGGCATTAAAGAGTAGGGTATGTGAACTAGCATACCCAACAATGACTCCATTGTGTCCACCACCTGAGAAACTAAAAACCAAAGGAGGAGTGAAGAAGAAAGGGAAAAAACCAGCAGAATATGATGTTTATAGGGACCCTTCGTATCATGAGTATGTTGATAAGGCATCTCAATCTTCACAAAGGCAATCTCAACCATCACAGACTTCGAAGAAGTTAAAATTATCAAAGAAGCAACCACAATTCATTCTTCAATTTCCTAATCATATTAGGTCATACATTGAAGATGTAGTTAATGTTGAATCAGATGGTAATTGTGGATTTAGAGTCATTGCATCATTGCATGGATATGGTGAAGATGGTTGGCCAATGGTTCGCAGAGAGTTGGGGTTGGAAATAATAGACAAGGATAGGTCAACTTTGTATGACAAGTTATTTTCTAATCGGTTGTCAGAAGTGAGAGAGTCTTTGATGATAGAATCCTTTGGTTCACAGCCACCTGAAAAATGGTTGAGTCTACCAGATATGGGTTACTTGATAGCGAATCGCTATAATGTTGTACTTGTTTGTTTAGGCAATTTGTGCATGACTTTCTTTCCGATGACAAGTTCACATTCACCAAATGTCTCTATTTATTGCATTGGTTTTGTTAACCACAATCATTGGGTTCAGGTACGTATTTTGTATGACAAGTTATGTTATATGCCTTAATATTTTAATTATTTCACTTAATTATTTCACTTAATATTTTATATGACTAAATATTTTAATTATTTTACTTTATTAGGTTAACATGAAATAGGGGTTTCCATTGCCACCGGTCACATTAGATTGGAGGAAATATCGTTCTCATACAGCAACTACTTGGATGTTAGGATTTGCAGGACGTATGCAACATTGGTAATTACTTACACTTGTATTAGCATGAATATGTACTCAAAACATAAATATGTAATCAAAACATGAATTTTATATTATGTCTATTATATTCAGTTCTAAAACTTAATACATAAATCAATGTGAACGAGAAATATGCAAAGCTTCAAATAAATCAGCAAACTGTGGATCTTCCTCTTCGGCATTAACCTGTCTTAGATAGCGATGAATCAATGTAGATACACGAGCCCAATCAGGATCAGATGGTCCGACATCATATACAGGAACTGGTACCTCTCTTGGATCGTCACGATGGGGAGGGACCAACCGTGGATGCGAAACACAATAATACCACTCCAGATAACCATCTTCTACATCAGATGGAGTGGTGGCCATGGTAGATGGACCGATCACAGCGATAACACTCTGATGGTAACTAATCCAATCAACATCAATATTCGTCGCCATCATACAATCAAGAGGTGGGGATGGAACATACTGCCTATACCCGAACTGACGTAAACATCTATCAGGAAAGTATGGAACAACTGTTTCACCCCACTTCAAACAGCCCCTATAGAGACATATCTCATCAAATAGATGTCATGCTCTATGATCCTCAAATGGACGCCATATGACGTCGATAGGTGTCAGCTCGTCCAAAATAGGTCGTAAATCACCAACCTTCAGGACTCCTTGCCTATACGACCATCTCATCGCTCGGGGAAGACCACAGTTATCAGCTAGTTTCCAATTCTCCCCTCTTTTTCCAACAGTTGGAAAGTATTCGTGAATCCAGCACTGTTACAAAATACAAACATAATAAATAAAATAAATTAAGTTAACATATTTTAAAAAATGAATCCAATACTAATAAACAAAATTAAATTATATACCTGTAGGAGAGTAGGATATCCACCGAGCTGCTTGCAACTGTACATGGACGCATCTCCAAGATATCTGTATAGGGTAACTAGTGCAGCTGCTCCCCAACTATATCCTGAACATCTATCCAAGTCTGTAAACAGGAGGAGGTATCGTGCCTCTACAAGTGTAAAGGTTTTATCGGCAAATATGGTGGAACCCACCAACATCAACAGATATGCTCTGGTCGCATATGCCCAGCTGGAAGCAGCTATATGTTGTACGAATAAATCGTATAACCACTCCAACTTGTAATACGAACCCCTGCAGCTACAGACATGCGACTGTGCCTCACCCTGTGACACTCCTAAGTAGTCAACAGCAAGTTCAACAGCTACCTCTTCCGTCACATCCTGAGGACTCCAGAAGATACCCCTGATGGGCAAGTGAAGCAGACATGAGACATCATCCAAAGTAATGCTCATTTCACCAAACGACATGTGAAATGAAGATGTCTCTAGATGCCATCTTTCCACAAATGCAGAGACAAGATTTGTGTCTATCTTGTTCATACTGGTTCTCTGAAGTGAAGATAAACCAGATCTAGATACCTAACTTTCCATCTGTGGTGGAAGAGCCAATGGAACCCTAGATGTCAACTTCAGTCCATGTCCAGCAACCTTCAACTCTTTCTTTAGACCTCTTTCCTAAAAACAATTAAAACATATATTAGAAAACACAATATAAAATATTCAACTATTATTCATTTTCAAATATGTCCCGTTTATTTACCTCACCGAACCATAAATGTCGAGCAACATGATGCTCGTACTTCACCAAAAGAGACGTATCGTACGGCCCTCCTGGATATCCAGCCGGCTCAGCTGCAAATGAAGATATGCCCCGGTCTAACGTGCGGACTGGAATCCTACCATCTGCACCTCGTCTTCGAACCACTGCAAAAATAAAATTTAAAAAAATTATTAAAAATTATAAAATAAAATAAAAACGCACCGGGACACTTCAAAGAAGAGTTCCGGTGAATTAAAAAAAAGGATGACTACCGGAACACTTTTTAAAAGAGTTCCGGTTTAGATCATCCAAACCGGAAGTCTTTAAGAAAGACTTCCGGTATACAACAAACCAAACCGGAAGACTTTCTAAAAGACTTCCGGTTCAATGCCCCCAAAAGGCAACAAACCAGAACTCTTTAGACATGCGTTCTGGTATACATTACGTGAACCGGAAGACTTACTCTGAGTGTTCCGGTTTACAATGCCAAAAAATGAAAAATTTGGTTTCCGGAAGTCTTCAGACGAAAATGGTAAAAAAAACTTAGAAATGAAAAATATACCCTATTTATATGAGGGTATTTTGGTCCAAAAAAATTAAATGTAGAGATGTGGGTACAATTGTATGGGTACGGGTAAAGTTTTCCATGACAATTTCCACTCTATAGATTATGTAGTATATAGTACTTTTTCAAACATAAATGTCAATTTCTTTTAATTGTAGTGGTCCACAAACGTTCCATCAACCAATATGAAACTTGCATAGGAAAGTCATGACTAGGGTTGGACAACGGACCGGGTTGGGCGGTTTCGGGCCTAAAAGCCTCACCCATCCTAACCCGCGGTTAAGCCATATAAGCCCATTTTCGCCCATTTTTATAATCGGTTTGGACGGGTTGGGTTAGGACGGGTTGCGGGTTATGCAATCAGTTTAATCGGTTTTATTGGGTTGATATTATTTTGAGCCCAATAATACATTTTGATAATATTTTGAGCTACAAATTACTACAATTTAGATTCAAAATAAATTCAAAGTATCAAAAACTTCAATCCAAAATAACAACTGTTATGCTACTTCCACACAGACCTTAAAAAGAAATTAATAAATTACAACCACTGTATCATATACAAAAACTCAAAATACATGAGAAACAAGAGAACTTTTGAAAGTATATCAAACAGTTGACTGTCCATATTACATCTGCACATGATTGGTTCATTCAGATGTCTCATTGAAAAAGTAAAAGAGGACGAAGCATCCATTGACGCTTGACGAAAGAGTTCTTCAATAGCTCGAGGAATAATCCATAACTGCTCATTTGTGCCATCCTAAAATTAATCATATACAATCAGAAACCACAACATACATTGGATAACATTAATTAGCAGATGAACACAATTTTGACATCACTGACCATGGTGAATGTCTTGCCTGTGCCGGTTTGACCATAAGCGAAAATGCACACATTGTGCCCGTCCATTGCAGATCTTAGAATTGGCTCCACTTCAACAAAAACACTTTCTACAGATGTTCATACAATGGTAAACACAGTAAAATTTGGTACAAATATCAAATAATTAAAATTAGGTAACACAACAAAATGGAATTTGATAGAGTACTAACCTTGAGTTGTATCTTGATGAAAAACCTTATCAAACGCATACTCTTTCCTTGTCCCACCAAACTTAACTCGAACTCTCTTTGATTCAGCTGATACAGGTTCATAATTTCTTCTCTTCTCTTTCGAAAGATTCGGTCGAATCCTACAAAACAGTTAATGCTCCCTGAATAACAAAATGAAAATTTTCAACCCTCTAATAAAAATAACATATTAACATATAATAGAAACCCCAATTAAGACTCTACCTTTGATATCCAATATCTTACTCAATGCTTGTCTCCTCTTTCCATCCACTACTCTCTGCTTCAGCCTCAGTTCCTCAACCTCTCCTGCATAAAACAAAACAAAATCAGCAACATTTATTTCACTTTCACATATTTAATTCAACAAAAACCAAAAAAGGAAATAAAAAGATTTCTAATTTATCTATACTTTGTAAATTGGATATCAAGTGTTGAATCTCGTTGTTTTGTTGCTTAGGAACAACAGCCACATCAGTGTAAACTTTTGAAACCGGTAATAACCCTTCAACTAAATCAGAGTTTGAAACCTGAGTTTCAGTTTCTGAAGGCAGCAGCTGAGTCTGGTCTTCTCCATTAGAAAGCAACATATTTCCACTCACAAGTAAGACAATTCTTGTTGAGTTTAAGATAATAGTCATGCGTTCAACTAGTTATGCTTTTGTAACGGATTTGTAACGACTTACAGCTTCCATAAGTTGCTTCACTTCAGTCTCGGACAGTCTTGATCCAATTCGAGCCAAACCTGTAATGGAGAAATACCCCAAAAAGATAAGCCAGAACATGTAACTCATAGAATGTTCAGAGTACTCATGCACATGATGAAAAACAAAACATGTTGTAATCATCTAAGATTCCAGAATGACAGCAGTATCCGTAAAGTTTACGTTCAATATGCCAGTTCTTTTATGCCAACACAATAGACTGGTCTGAATGTGTTAATCTTTGGTGCATGTTTATACCAAAGAAAACTATACGAGAAAAGAGAATTAAGCAGGCTTATAATCTTTGAAACAACCTGCTTAAATTTATCAATAATTGCAATTGTGCATAGGGTAATAACTAACAAATTAATTCTTTAGACATAAATTTGGCAGGCAAATTGTGGTGGCACTAATGTGGAATCAGCACTAAAACCATGTATTTGATTTGTGTCTAGATCAAATTTAAGTAGTGAGTGATATTTGGAGCTGCTGGCCTGCTGATGTTGTCAATTAGAAGCTGCAACATGTAGAAGGTAGATATAAACAGCATTTTAAGATGAAAAAAAGGAAAGACAGAAAACAAACAAATGCAAGGAGTGAAGACGAACTTGCAGAATAAGAATGCCCGGATCATCATTGTTATTATTATTATTATTATTTTCAACATAATTGAAGTATGTTGAGCATCTTCTTCCTTTTGTTGAGCCTACAGAGAATGTGATACAACTATTACCAGCTCATGATATTGAAAATATTGTAACTTACTCACATGACCAACCTATTGTTCAGCCAAAACAATGCATACCAAGCATTTCATGCGATCAATTTCAATGTTTAAATTCTGGATTGTAGTCTCGGGCATTTTTTCTCTCCTCAAGGCTCCAACCAAAGCAGCTTTCATGCGTTTAATCTGCCAGATATAACAGCTCAAACTATTAGTGAGGCTTACCGTGATGATCATTATAATTATTGCATAAAATCCCTTGACAATCTTATACAATTCATGATTGGATAAAGTTCCCTGATAATCTCACATGACTACTCATAATACAATACCCTCACCATTACTGACATATGACGTACCTCTTTGTTTGGAGTATGCAGCTTGCCATCTGCCGTCGTTCTTTCTCCCATAGAATCGTGTTCTTCTGATGCTTCGCTCAACCTGCAACTATCAGAATTTGGCTCCAAATTTGATACCAGTGGTGGAAAAACTTTATTCTTTGTCAGAAAGGATAGTTGACCCTGCTCCAGTTCAGTATATATAAGTCATTCCTATGATTTAGTATGAATTGTGAAAACATCAATAATTTTGAAACTCTTATTCCAATGCCTTCAGCTGTTGGATTTGCCACTGCAGTGCACTTATGTCACCAAAAGCATCTTCATTCACTTCTGCCTTTGAAGAGTTAGAGGAAAAATCAATTAATTCATAAATTATGTCAATTAAAAAATGTTTAAAACATAGTATGCATTTATATAGGCCAGTACATTGTTTTGAATAAGCTTGGCTCGCTGGGCAAATTTCAGAGTGCTTAGTGTTTCGTTAGCAGAGCTGCATGGGAAGAATAACCAATATTAGTGATAAAAGAAACAAAGAATGGTAAAGAAGGTTAAAATTTCAAGCAATGAATTATACAAACCAAATGGATGGGCTGACATTTGCAATGATCATTGTTTTTGAGTTCCCACCTAGAGAATCCTGCACATACATTTTTGGGAGTAAAGTAATGTTACTACATAGAATAATGCACTAAACGGTACGCAACATTCATCACATTTTGTAGAACTGTACCTAGAGAAGAAATGTAAGCCTTGAATCTCTGTAGGGAACATGTCTAGGCTTGCCATGGGCTAAGTCGACCAATGTCATTATGACCAAGCTAAGGACATGGAAAAACAAAATAACAGTCACTCATTAATAATCATGTATTCTTCATTTGGTGTTTAGTAACATTCAACTGCAACATATTTGATTGAAAGTAAATTAAAGAATAGGTCTTTGATAATTAGCTACCCAAGAGTTGACAATGATTTATTTATATTTGCAGCTTCTTTCAGACGTTCATTGTCGGCTCCATAGCTTTTCTGCCTAGATGAATGTGCAAGTTAACACGTGTTTAAAAAAAACAGCAATATATAAAGAATATGTTCATTGTAGTTACCTTTCAGAGTCAGCCAGATCTACCAAATTTAACCTTGCAAACCTAATGTGAGTTATAGAATCTTTCTCCCATTGGCTTTCAATATTAACCTTGAAAACACTGTAGAATCTTTCTGATGCTTCACTCAACCTGCAACTATTAGAATCTTTCTCTCATTTTCTTAGTTGCCACTTCATTTTCCTTCCTTCAATTCTCTCTATCACTAAATCATTGCTTCATTAAACAAACTTGAAAACTCACAAATGGGAAGACACTCTTGCTGCTACAAGTAGAAGCTTAGGAAGGGACTATGGTCACCAGAAGAAGATGAAAAATTACTAAGGCATATAACAAAATATGGCCATGGATGTTGGAGTTTTGTGCCTAAACAAGCAGGTAAATTTAATTATTCAATTAAATCAAAATTATTATATAGTTATAATAAAGTGAAAAATTCTTAATTTAATTCATCTATTTTCAACTCAATATCAGATAACATAGCAGGAAAAAAAACTGACATAAAACTCAATATTTCTAATATAAACCAAAAAAGAAACCGACATAAAACTCAATATTTCAAACAACTAACAAAGCATAATGTATAGTAGCTTATGTTGCGGGAAAGAGATGAAGGAACAGAGTGAAAACAGAGCAAAATCATGAGTTGTGTCTTTACCTAAGTTCCAAAAATCACGGTTCATGCAGGGGTAGCAAAAGTCACATTCCAGTTTCCAAAGATCAACCCAAAGTAATCAAATATTATGCACAAATCAAGTTTTTAAGTTAGAGAATTAGAGAGAACAAACAGATTCGTCGAAACAACAACAATATAAGCAAAAAAACACAAACTCTAATCACCTGTAGAGTGAGAGAACTGGTCCAAAGCCTTTAATCACCTGTAACAACAACAATCATCATAAACCCTAAATTAAAAACCTTAGATTCAGAAACCCTAATTAAAAAATCCTAACTAAGAGTTATTTAACGGAGAGTGTGTGAAACTAAGAGTTACTAACTGGAATGAAAGAGTGAAAGATCTGGAACGGGTGGAGTGAGGGGAGTGAAAGATCTGGAACGGTGGAGTGAAGGAACGAGAGAGGGAGAGAATGTGGAAAGGAAAAACGAGAGTGAGAGAAGTGAGATGAAGAGAAATGACAAAACGTTGTGTTTCGTAGATGGGCGGGTCTGGGTACCCGTGGGTCCATTTTTGGTGCCCGACCCGTTCGTTTGAACCCCCTGTAACCCGGTTAACCCGTTGGCCCGATCCAACTCGCCCAAATTCTTTTTTTTTTCGGGTTTTACCGGGTTGGGCCGGGTGGGCGGTTTATGTCCACCCCTAGTCATGACATTATAATATTAAATGAAAAAAAAGAATATAATTTATAAACTCATGAGATGGGATGTTATGATGCATTTCATGAAACATAATAATTCAACTTTTATTAATATTAGTATTTGAAAAATATCATTTTCATGAGTTTGTTTTAACACAACAATGAAGTGTTTAACTTATATCAGAAAAAAAATGCATGAGTTTAACTTATATAAAAAAAATGTATGTGAAATCTACTTCAAGTGACAAATATTAATATTGTTAAAAAACACCATCATCTAAAATTTAACAGATATATGTGGAAGGAAAGGCTACATTTTTGTCGCTTTTTACACTAAGAATGTTTCAAAATTAAACTATTTACTTAGTTATGTTTTCATTTATTTGTCATTTAATAATTGAGTTTTTACTTCTTTTTTTTTAATATATTGATCGGTGTACATGGATCATAAATCAAACCAAATTGAACCATATATATGGTTCGGTTTGGATCTTAAAACCATTTTCATTAAACTAATTTATTTTCTTAAAATCGGTTTATAAATGAATCGGTTCGGTTTTAAATCGATTTTTAAAAAAAATCGTTAAAAAAAACAGTGGGATAGTTTGAGATTAAATTCAATTTTTAAGAGGAGTCGCCAATTGAATTGGCGCCTCCTCCTAAAAGTGAGGTAGTTTGAGATTTTTTTTTAAAACAAAAAATATTTTAGAAATTTCCTTTAAAATGTGGGTTATTTTTTGTAAAAAATTCTTTACCGGGTCCTAATCTAGTTCTTCCTTTATTTGTTTACATGAATGTACACCTAATATTATGTTTAGTGTCTGTATTTGTGCTAAATTCCAAGCTTCCTCTATATCATCGTATTTTAAGATCATTAAAGGTATTTTAAGGTATATAAAGGAGACTTCAAATCATGGTGTTCAGTGAATTTAGTTTGATAGACTAATGTGACTTTGTTTTCCCAAATTCACATCGTATTTTAAGATCATTAGTATGAATTGTGAAAACATCAATAATTTTGAAACTCTTATTCCAATGCCTTCAGCTGTTGGATTTGCCACTGCAGTGCACTTATGTCACCAAAAGCATCTTCATTCACTTCTGCCTTTGAAGAGTTAGAGGAAAAATCAATTAATTCATAAATTATGTCAATTAAAAAATGTTTAAAACATAGTATGCATTTATACAGGCCAGTACATTGTTTTGAATGAGCTTGGCTCGCTGGGCAAATTTCAGAGTGCTTAGTGTTTCGTTAGCAGAGCTGCATGGGAAGAATAACCAATATTAGTGATAAAAGAAACAAAGAATGGTAAAGAAGGTCAAAATTTCAAGCAATGAATTATACAAACCAAATGGATGGGCTGACATTTGCAATGATCATTGTTTTTGAGTTCCCACCTAGAGAATCCTGCACATACATTTTTGGGAGTAAAGTAATGTTACTACATAGAATAATGCACTAAACGGTATGCAACATTCATCACATTTTGTAGAACTGTACCTAGAGAAGAAATGTAAGTCTTGAATCTCTGTAGGGAACATGTCTAGGCTTGCCATGGGCTAAGTCGACCAATGTCATTATGACCAAGCTAAGGAAGGGACTATGGTCACCAGAAGAAGATGAAAAATTACTAAGGCATATAACAAAATATGGCCATGGATGTTGGAAAAATTACTTAAGGCATATAACAAAATATGGCCATGGATGTTGGAGTTTTGTGCCTAAACAAGCATGTAAATTTAATTATTCAATTAAATCAAAATTATTATATAGTTATAATAAAGTGAAAAATTCTTAATTTAATTCATCTATTTTCAACTCAATATCAGATAACATAGCAGGAAAAAAAAACTGACATAAAACTCAATATTTCTAACATAAACCAAAAAAGAAACCGACATAAAACTCAATATTTCAAACAACTAACAAAGCATAATGTATAGTAGCTTATGTTGCGGGAAAGAGATGAAGGAACAGAGTGAAAACAGAGCAAAATCATGAGTTGTGTCTTTACCTAAGTTCCAAAAATCACGGTTCATGCAGGGGTAGCAAAAGTCACATTCCAGTTTCCAAAGATCAACCCAAAGTAATCAAATATTATGCACAAATCAAGTTTTTAAGTTAGAGAGTTAGAGAGAACAAACAGATTCGTCGAAACAACAACAATATAAGCAAAAAAACACAAACTCTAATCACTTGTAGAGTGAGAGAACTGGTCCAAAGCCTTTAATCACCTGTAACAACAACAATCATCATAAACCCTAAATTAAAAACCTTAGATTCAGAAACCCTAATTAAAAAATCATAACTAAGAGTGATTTAACGGAGAGTGTGTGAAACTAAGAGTTACTAACTGGAATGAAAGAGTGAAAGATCTGGAACGGGTGGAGTGAGGGGAGTGAAAGATCTGGAACGGTGGAGTGAAGGAACGAGAGAGTGAGAGAATGTGGAAAGGAAAAACGAGAGTGAGAGAAGTGAGATGAAGAGAAATGACAAAACGTTGTGTTTCGTAGATGGGCGGGTCTGGGTACCCATGGGTCCATTTTTGGTGCCCGACCCGTTCGTTTGAACCCCCTGTAACCCGGTTTGGTAACCCGGTTGACCCGTTGGCCCGATCCAACTCGCCCAAATTCTTTTTTTTTTCGGGTTTTACCGGGTTGGGCCGGGTTGGCGGTTTATGTCCACCCCTAATCATGACATTATAATATTAAATGAAAAAAAAGAATATAATTTATAAACTCATGAGATGGGATGTTATGATGCATTTCATGAAACATAATAATTCAACTTTTATTAATATTAGTATTTGAAAAATATCATTTTCATGAGTTTGTTTTAACACAACAATGAAGTGTTTAACTTATATCAAAAAAAAAATGCATGAGTTTAACTTATATAAAAAAAATGTACGTGAAATCTACTTCAAGTGACAAATATTAATATTGTTAAAAAACACCATCATCTAAAATTTAACAGATATATGTGGAAGGAAAGGCTACATTTTTGTCGCTTTTTACACTAAAAATGTTTTAAAATTAAACTATTTACTTAGTTATGTTTTCATTTATTTGTCATTTAATAATTGAGTTTTTACTTTTTTTTTTTTAATATATTGATCGGTGTACATGGATCATAAATCAAACCAAATTGAACCATATATATGGTTCAGTTTGGATCTTAAAACCATTTTAATAAAACTAATTTATTTTCTTAAAATCGGTTTATAAATGGATCGGTTCGGTTTTAAATCGATTTTTAAAAAAAAATCGTTAAAAAAAACAGTGGGATAGTTTGAGATTAAATTCAATTTTTAAGAGGAGTCGCCAATTGAATTGGCGCCTCCTCCTAAAAGTGAGGTAGTTTGAGATTTTTTTTGAAAACAGAAATATTTTAGAAATTTCCTTTAAAATGTGGGTTATTTTTTGTAAAAAATTCTTTACCGGGTCCTAATCTAGTTCTTCCTTTATTTATTTACATGAATGTACACCTAATATTATGTTTAGTGTTTGTATTTGTGCTAAATTCCAAGCTTCCTCTATATCATCGTATTTTAAGATCATTAAAGGTATTTTAAGGTATATAAAGGAGACTTCAAATCATGGTGTTTAGTGAATTTAGTTTGATAGACTAATGTGACTTTGTTTTCCCAAATTCACATCTAATATAACAAATCTTGATTAGGGTTTATGAAATCTGTTGATAGTGATAATTGAGAACTTCGATATATCAAAGTAGTGGTGAATTGCAGCGCGAAAGAAAGGGTTTCAAAACGGGTTTCTTTGTTTTTTATTTATAATCAGGTTGAATATGGAGAAAGGTATCATAACCATTAATCTTAAATCTTATTTTAGATTCATTACTGAGTTGGGTACCAATTGATTTGAAGATGGAGAAAGCTACGACAAGTGTGCTGGATGATGTGCACAAAGAAACAAGTTTTGATGATGCGGCCTTAAAGAAATGGTTGGATTCCCTGTCAATTGGTACCCAGCTCGGATCTAAAATAAGATTCAAAATTAATGGTTATTATACTCTTTCTCTATATTCAACGTGATTATGAATAAAAAAACAAAGAAACCCATTTTAAAACTCTTTCTCTCGCGCTGCAATTCACCGCTACTTTGATATATAGAAACCCGTTTTGAAACCCTTTCTCTTGCGCTGCAATTCACCACTACTTTGATACCTGCAACTAAGATATGAAGCTTACTTTTGCGGTGAAAATGAAGAAGTGGAATGCTAAACCGGATGAACTTGCAAAATCGATCCTTGACGAACTATTAGAGTAAAAGTAAAAGGAGATTGTTATTTTAGATGTGAATTTGGGGAAATGAATCGTTTGAGACTTAGGTTAGGGAATGAAAACAATGTGTTATTTTAGATGTGAATTTGGGAAAATGAATCGTTTGAGACTTAGGTTAGGGAATGAATACAATGATTGACATGAAATGAGAGAACGAGACTCAGAGAACTGGTGTATATATTGATCATGATCCGAATATACCATTTCTTAATTAATTTGTTATTTGTTAATAATTTACAAAATTGTGATTAATTTGCTTTGTGCAATTCTGTATTAAGCTATTTCAATTTTGCACCTTCTCCGTTTGAAAGATTTTCAGGGGAGCAAGTTATGGTCAGTACATCAGTGATGTTTTTTTTTTGAGAAAGAGGGTTGGGATATGCTTCTTTGTATTACCCAATAATATTCGCTCTTTTCAGGTTGAGCCCCATGGATTGCATGTTGCTCGCATATCACACCGCTTCCTTCTTTTGAAACCTGAAAAATTCTCAAAGCTTTGGGACTGGTCTTGTTTTCTAGAACCCTTAAAAAAGCCTTGCGAATCAGACCTGATATGGTGCAGGTTTCATATATTAAGAGTTGTGTTCAAATTAGGTTCCCGAGCTAGTGAAAGCTCGAATATTGAAGCTCAGGAAGCATCTGCCTATTTATCGCGGTCAGTATTGTATAATTCTTTTTGCTTTGATGTTGTACTCAAAATGCAACGCATGTTCAATGACAATTTTCAACTTGCCTTATTCAGCTAGGAAGAGTTTTGTGGGGACACAACACTAGAGAGAGCTGGTTGGTTGGTTGAAGCAACAGCAGACTACATGTCTGATTCTCCTAATAGAAACATGGATTTCAATCAAGAGAACTGTTTAAATTCTTTAAGACGTAATTATCTTCCTGTTGGTTCGCCAAAGGTACGCGAGGTGCAACCGCCTCTTAGGACCAAAAGAGCTGTCACAAGGTACACCTTATTTTACTCTCTATTTTTGTCTATTTCTGCTTTGTGTAATTTTACTCAGTAGTACACCTTAACTATTTTACTCAGTAGTATAATTTTACTCAGTAGTATAATTTTAGGGATGATATATCTGTAAGTTATACATTCGTATTGACATCAGCTGTAAAGAAAAGTTATGAAGGAGTTCTACTAGCTGCAAGTCAGAAGTGGCTGGTTCTTTTATACGGTGCCTCTGGTTCTGGAAAATCTGCTCTTATAGCTAAGCTGGCTGAGGATAGTCATAACCAAGGTACATTATAAAATTTACCTTTTAACGTTAGTAGTTTCTATTTCTTGTTTGCCCATGGCTTTAATTTGACTGAGCATGTCTAGTTGGAAGATCATATCTCTTAGATTTACTTTTCCTTTTGTTTCCTCAATTTTTGAAGGCTAGCTAGTCATGATATCTTTCACCAAAATGATAATAATGTCTGTCTTTATACACATGCTATGGTGGAATTGGTTCAAACCCGTTTTTTTTTTAATTCTCAGTCAAATAAAATTCAAATACAGGTAACAGAAAAAAAAAAAGGTTGTAAGCAGATGCGCTATCCTCTTAACCACCTTAAGTATTTTTTTTCTTTCTGGAAACTATTCTTCATTTTGTGAATTCACGGTGCAATAAAAAGGTGTGGAATGCTCATGGTCTTTCTTACGGGGTTTCTCTAACAGATATGCTGAGGGCGTGAGGAGTTGAAATTTTTTCACTGCTTTCTCCTTTTTAATGCTTGTTTTCATCTTTAATGTCTTGTTCTTTTTTATGAGGATTTCTTATCCTCTTTAGTCCTCATAATTCTTTCTCTTCAACTCAATAAGTTTCTTCTTCTCCTATCAGTTTATGTCAATAATTGTTTATGCTCTTATTTTCTTATGCAGTTCTGTCTATCCAGATGGATGATCAGATTGATGGTAGAACATTGGGTGGGGGATATGTCTGTACGGATAGGCCTGGAGAGTTTAGGTGGCAGCCTGGATCACTTACTCAGGTTTAGATATGACTATTGCATTCATATCTAACTCATGCAGATATTTTGATATCTGTCCCAAGACAACTTAACAAGAATTTCATCTCTGTCATCTTTGTTATTGCAGGCTGTGCAGAATGGATTTTGGATTGTTTTTGAGGATATCAACAAAGCACCATCTGATGTACACTCCATTTTGTTGCCTTTATTAGAAGGGGCGGATTCATTTATGACAGAAAGAGGGGAGGTGATTATTTTTGCTGTTTGTGTCTTTTCTTACATGAAATAAATTGTATTCAGTTTTTGTTTTTTTGGTCCATGAACTCCATGCCCATCATTTCATAAGATGCAACAATTATTTGTTACCTTAATCCTTTCATGTTCTATGCTACTTTTGTGTGAATTCCATGTTGCATTCTATTCTTACCTTATTTAATAAAAAAATATGGCATTTTAAATCGGGTGAGCATGAATCATAAACCAAACCAAATTGAACCTATGATTCGGTTTGGATCTTAAAACCATTTTTATAAAATCATTTTTATTTTCTTAAAACCGATTTATAAGTAGATCGGTTCGGTTTTAAACCGATTTTTAACCACCAAAAAAAAAAAAAAACAGTTTTAAATCAATTTCTTTAAAATTAATTTTTTATTTTTTAAAAAAAATCAATTTCAAAATCAATTTTATAAAAAAAACAGTTTTTAAAACTATATTTTTAAAAAATCAATTTTATATCAAAAATAATTTTATTTTATTTTAACTAAATTTTTTATTTTCACTAGTTATAAAACTATTTTATGAAAAAAATATATTTATTTTAAAAAACTACTTAAAATTTGACTTTTATAATTACCACAAATAATATCTTTGATTAAAAATAATCTCAAGTATGGTGTGTTACATAAAAACGGTCATAAAATAAAATAATTATGAATCATATCTCTATAAATTATAATTGTTAATAAAATAAATAATTCATAAAAAAAATTGTTCAAACTTCTAAAATCTCTCTTAATTGTTCATAAACAAAATTTATGAGGTTTTAAAATAATTTTGTTTTTAAAAATTTAAAAAACATAAAAAAAACAATTTTTTTTTTAGAAAAAAATACCAAATATTAAGAAAAAAGAAAAAAAATGAAAATAATAAATTATGTTCTGAAAAAAAATCTTAAAAAAAATTATTCCAAAAAATAAAAATAACTGACAAAAAAATATTTTAAAAAAATGGAAATCGAAAACAAAAAAAAATTGAAAATAAAATAATAATTTCTATTCTGAAATTATAAAAAATTAAAATTTTTTAAAATTATTTTTTTTTGAAAATAAAAGTTTTTTTTATTCTGAAAATTTGAAAAAATAACCTTTTTGAAAATTAAAAAAATTATCAAAAAAGTTATTTAAAAAAATACAAAATATTTTTGATAAAAAATATCTTTTTCATTTAGAAGAAAATAATAATTTTATTTGAAAAAAAATATCAAATATAATTTTTTTGAAAAAAAAAACATCCAAATATAATATTTTTCGTGAAAAGAAAAAAAAAATCTGAATTTTATTTTTAAAATAATTTTTTATGAAATTTAAAAATATTTAAAATATAAAATTGATTTTTAATGTGATAAAACATAAAAACAGACAAATATAAAAATTTAACGAATCTTAAAATTTGGATACCCAATAACAAAACCAAATTTTTATAATGGATTAAGGAAAATTTTACCTCATACCCCTACATTTATCCTTCCACCCCTACATTTTATAAAAAATATCAATTTTATCCTTATATATTTTTAATTAATTTTTTATTTTATTTTTTAAATATTTTTTAAATTTTATTTTTGTGTACCGGAAGACTTTGTAAAAGAGTTCCGGTAGTCATTTTTCAAGTATTTTTTTAATATTTTTTTTATGTACCGGAAGACTTTGCAAAAGAGTTCCGGTAGTCAATTTTTGTGTACCGGAAGACTTTGCAAAAGAGTTTCGGTAGTCATTTTTCAAATATTTTTTTAACATTTTTTTTTGTGTACCAGAAGACTTTGCAAAAGAGTTCCGGTAGTCAAATTTTATGTACCGGAAGACTTTACAAAAGAGTTTTACAAAAGAGTTTAGGTAGTCATTTTCAAATTTTTTTTTAACATTTTTTTGTGTACCGGAAGACTTTGCAAAAGAGTTCCGATAGTCAATTTTTGTGAACCGGAAGACTTTACAAAAGAGTTCCGGTATTCATTTTTCAAATATTTTTTGATTTTTTTTTTTAATACCGGAAGACTTTGTAAAAGAGTTCCGGTAGTCAATTTTTGTGTACCGGAACTCTTTTGTAAAGTCTTCCGGTACATAAAAAAAAGTTTAAAAAATACGTGAAAAATGACTACCGAAATTCTTTTACAAAGTCTTCCGGTATGCAAAATAAAATTTAAAAAATATTTTAAAAATAAAATAATAAATTATTTAAAAATATATAAGGATAAAATTGATATTTTTTATAAAATGTAGGGGTATAAGGATAAATGTAGGGGTATAAGGTAAAATTTTCTGGATTAAGGTTTATATTTGGATAATAAAATGAATACCCAAATTTTTATTTTAGCACTTGGTTTGGTCTTTTAAAAATAGAACAATTTGGATCCCAATTTGGATAACGGGTTTTTTTCACACCCCTATTGATCACTCTGTGGTAGAGAGTTTTGGTGGAGAAGGAAAGGCATGCATTACGATTAGAGTTTATCCCACATTGGCTATCAATGATAAAGCATTCATTTATGCTTTCAATAATGGATCTACTGATATCAAAATCACAAGTTTGAATGCTTGGAGCATGAAGAAAGCACAGTGAAAAGGAAAATTATAAGCAAGAAAGTAGGTGTGGAATAATGGATTATATAGTGAAACTTCATTTTGAGTTCTTCTAGTATGTAACGAAAATTAACATTCATGTCATTTATATAATTTGGTAAAAAGATAGGGAAAATAAATGTTTGTTGTGATTTTGTTTTTTGTGACTGTCAACAACACCTTTTCCATTTGTTTTTTGTTCTTTTGAAACTGCTGCAACAGATTTTTGAAGTCTGTTTTATACTATTGTTTAGGTAGATAAATTTCAGTGTCTGATGGGCTTATGAATAATTGTTTTTTGTTCTTTTTTCTGTCATCTGAGACGAAATTTCCAATCTATAACCAAAAAGTAAACAAGTTGCAAGACATGTAAAATGATGACCAGCCCTTAGATTTAATATCATAAACATGTCAATACAAGGTCATCGTACATCAAGAACAATGAAAGTAATAAAGAAAACTTACAATAACTATCAGGGGGTAAAGTCAGGATTAGCTTCAGTTAGTTCTCTAGTCTGCTGTTATTCGTACTCTGTACTCGGATGATCCTTTTGCTTACGTTTCCTACTACCCTTCTTAGTCACTTTCTCCTTCGGTATTTCTTCAAACTGTTCTGTTAAACACTTGTGTGCAATATTTTTCACTTCATCAATTAAGCCTCTGTTATAAGAATCCAACCCTTCTGTTGAGAATATATCAGCAAGATTCGCAATTTCCCTCATAGCAGTAACCTGTAACAGCATGTAGCAGTCATGTATGTATTCATAGCATATCTAACAGAAAGATAAGTATAAAAAAATAGGCGAAGACGTACTGCTCTCTGATACTCTGACTCTACAGATGATGTAACTCTCCCGATGTATTTTCGAGTTATCTTCTGGTACCACTGCATGTACTCATCCTCATCTAAAATGTTGCCGCCTTCAACAATATGAAGCCAACGCTCTGACCATTCTTTGAGAGCCGTGTCCAGTTTTCCCATCAAGTCTGCCCCATGATCCACTATACGACTCTTCCTCTCCCACCGTTCCACATATTTTGGGATGGTTTGATGCATGCCGAATTGCCTTAAGCAGCGATCGGGAAGGTGCCTTTCCGCCTTGTCAAAACACAACAGCATAGTCCTAGATGCCCGTAAAACCAAACTAGTTTGTATATATTCTGGTATGGCTGCATAGTCCATATCCTTGTAAGGAAGCCACTGGACCTGTGTATTAATACTAAAGCAAATTTATTAATTTCTTTTACCGAATTCATCAAATAAGTCACATTATCAGCACTTACATCACAAGGATTAAGAGAATCCAAAGCCTTTCGGTAGGAAACTACATTACATTTCGTCCTACAACCACTTTTCCCTTTCCATTTAAGCACAAAGGGAAAGCAATTACTGTCAGGGTCTTGGTTAAATTTAGGCTGTCCGACATTGAGGCGGGAATAACTCCAACACTATAAAAAACTATTATTCAGTCAGTCAAACAGAAACCAACAGATTATAAAAAAGAGTAAATGGAAGTAATTTTTTAACCTGTACTAGAGTTAAACAGCCACTAACTGTGCTTTGAGATTTAAGGGAAGCATTGCCAAGTGATCGATATAAAAACGCCAATGCTCCTGCACCCCAAGCAAACTTCCCAGCCTCCTCAAAGTTTTCAAGCAAAGAAAGGTACATAACAGGGACTTTGTTCCCAGTTGTTGTAGAAAATATTGTACTGCCTACTAGGTATAGAAGGTAAGCACGGGTACAACGTTCAGTTTCCTCCAGTAATGCATCTTCAGGACACTCAGAAAAGAATTCCTTCAGCCAAGTAAGCTTCACCATTCCACCATTCAAATCATCCGGTACTCTCCCTAGTAGTTTCTCACAGGCTGCACTTGGTGCACTTATTGGTCCTATCACAGGTTCTCCATCAATAGCTAGTCCAAGTAACAATGCTACATCTTCCAGGGTTATTGTTAATTCTCCAACGATTAAGTGAAAAGTATTTGTTTCTCTCCTCCACCTCTCAACCAAAGCTGCTATCAGTGCGTTGTCAAGACTCATAGCAGGAAGTAATCGTAGGTAACCAAAACCAGCCTTTTCAACCAACTTAATCTGTTTAGGTGTGAGCTTCCACTGATCAAGCATTGAAGTGTGTTCATGGCATCTAAGAACACCGCGCTCCTGTGGATTTGGTATGAAAAATGTTATCATATTCAATAGTATGAATAATGAGAAACGCGACTCAACAGAAATTACAAATGGTAGGGAAAATGCATGCACCCACCTGTCCATCCCAAACTGCTGAAGAAACATGGTTATCTTGATCATAAAGTACATGATTATCAATTGGCCCAGGATCTTCATTGAGCTCCATTTAGGTAAGTAATGAGAACTGTTCAAAATACAAGAATCGCAGAAACACATAATTACAGATCAGCCCGAATTTGAGATTGAAAGGAATCTTGTTGAACTCACTGCTGTTCTGCTTCCAGCAAAGATAAAGTAACAAATAACAAGAGCATTCAACATCATAAACTAATTATTTCATAGCTGACCTTCAGATTAAGTGTCGGGTTGATGTTTGTTTTGCCAATTCGAAACTGCATCACATTCACTTGCACAAACTGCTGAGCCATGTTTAACCTATAGTCAAATCATGATTAAAGCTGCCTCTTAAAAACCTAAAGCCAGGGTCGTTCTTCCAACTTATTCCACTATTTTGCACCACCTTGATGAAAAAGAGAAATTTCACATTTAGGATATAAACCTTTGAATAGTATCACTCACTAAAAGTTTAAGCAATTACAAATTATGCTTCGCAAATATACATTATACTGTAAATATGAACCATGGAATTTTCACTGCATTTGAATTACGACAATTTCTATAAGGTTGTTAGGATCCTTTCATTGTGCAAGAATGAATTCCCAGAACAGAACATTATTGAGTAATCAGAAGAATGACTTGAATTCTCTTTATTCAACAGTAATAGGGAAAGAAAAGTACACAAGCTTCTCAAAGGAGCACTCTCCTTTGACTCGTCATAAAACTCAATTATTCCGAGATATCCTCCTCTCCTACCAATTGAGCGCTATTTATAAAGACGTGCAAAGAGTAACCCGAATAACAATAGAAATAGGATACTACTATTAACAGGCTGCACAACCACATACCAAACTAACTAAATCCTCTAACAACTCTTAACTACTCTAATTCTCATTTATTCTATACCCTAACAACTTTATTTTATTTCTCACTCTTAATTTTATGATTTAACAACTCAAACTCTTGTTGGGCATTATTGCTTTCCTTTCACCTACAGAAGAACCATAAAGCCCCAAGGATCCATTTTCCATTTTTACAAAAACCTTCATTACCATGGAGCACCACAAGTCTTATAGTTATCCAATATATCCATCCAATCCACTCAGCCTAAGCCCCGTTGAAAGGTATACCCAAAAAAGTGAACGGGGCAGCCTAACAAGCCTATGGTATGGCGTGGTCCCCAATTTTGGCCTCCAAAACATATCTAATTCATGTCTTTCCAAATGCAAACATTCCATATCCTCTATCTTACCCCGGTGTAAAACAGAAAACCCTTCAAATTCAAAGCATTATCTCCATAACTCCTAAATCCAACTTCTATAACTATTAGCTCAAACATGACATCAGAAATCTTAACAACTAGCCACTTTCTCAACTAGAGATAAAATATTTTCCAAACTGCATTTAGTAAATTCTATCTTGATTATGAAAGCAATTCTAATAAAGCATCCGCATCAGTCTTATTTGACCGCAATTTCTCGCAATATAAACCCTAAATGGAGACCACAAATTTTTACCCACACAAGGTCTTCTAATCAGAACAACAGCTTTGAAATTGCATAAGACATAAATTTCAAAGCATTTTCTTTCTAAGAACTTATCAACAGTTCCTAGATTCTTTACAAAATTAGATATAATCAAATAATCCTCATAAAGAAAATGTCAAAAATACAAAGTTTTGATAACAACGGTTAGAGTGTGAAAGAGCGTTGATTGATCCAGTATAGTTATAGAGATAGAAAAGGAACCTGAGGGAAAATGGAGGTTTTAGGGACGGAGTAGAGTAGCAGTGGTGGCTCTGCTGCCGGAGAAGATGAGCGACGATTTGGGGGTCAAATTTTCTGTTGTTGGCTTAAAATGATTTGTTTTCTCAACTATTTGCTGATTCGATTTTTCAAATTTTTCATTGAAATTGTTTTTGCTGATTTGTAAGTTGGATAATAAAATGAGATGTGACATGCGAAATCTTATTTTTAGGTATCTATTAATATTATTTTTCATTTTTTCATTTTTTTTAAAAACAATAGTTGGTTAAAAAGAGCTAGAGGTTTATGATTCAATCACATAAAGAGAAGAAAAAATAATTTTATCTATTAATGATTTCACATTAAAAAGAAATTTTTTAATGATATAAAAAAAATTGGTTTAGGGTTTATAATATTATATACATTATGCTGAATCATTTTTAAGATGTTATATCTGTGCTTTAAGATATTATATTTGTGCTCTAAAGTTTAATGGATCTAGAATCTTCCTCGATGACATATGTCTCGTCTCCAAAAATAAATATAAGTGAACTTTGTTAAGTCATTCATTAGATGGATCTCAGTCGTCAATCAATTTTAATGATGTGTATTGTTAGGGCGTGAAGAGTTGTTATGAGACTTAGGGTGAAGTGTGCATTTAATGGTTTATGCATATATTGAGGTGTAATGATCATTTATAGGGAAATAGAATAGATTCAATTGTTACGTGACTTCTCACATTGTCGTTCTGGTATGGTGGTAGAAGTCTTCGGTGATCAGAGAATGAGTAACTTGAAAGTTAACTCTCAAACGCTCAAGTCATGAGAGAGAGAGAGAGAGAGAGAGAGAGAGAGAGAGAACTATGCAAGTGTGAATGAGAATAATACATGGGTGTGTCTCATAATCACATTTATATAGGGTTGACGGTTAAAATCATCATTGGGTAATTCGACATGGGATGCAAAGAGTTGTTGGATGAGGATCAGTGGTGGATAGGAGAAATTGAAGCACACTCTTATATGGGAGTCGATAGTGAAAGTCCACTTATTCATCAGCTAATGGTGAGGTTTG
This sequence comes from Lathyrus oleraceus, assembly GCF_024323335.1. Lineage (NCBI taxonomy): Eukaryota > Viridiplantae > Streptophyta > Magnoliopsida > Fabales > Fabaceae > Lathyrus > Lathyrus oleraceus. The sequence continues at coordinate 481,321,391 of NC_066582.1, read as the reverse complement.
GTTAGATATGGTCATGTAGTTGGGCAAGTTTTATTCGACCTTTGGCTACCCATAACAATTGACCCTTAAGTCCTTGCTATTAGTAATGTAGTGAGAAGTATTAGTGTTGAAATCTTTGAGACCGATCTAAGTGTGAATTTTGTTGAGGAAATAGGCTCGTTGAAAGGATGACCTCTGGAAGAAATAGGATCAATGTGACGTTGATTGGAAGTAGTTTGCATTGAGAATATTCATATTTAATGCCCATCATGTCGTAGGAAATTTGCCTCGGAGAATGTAACCACACACGAGTCTTCACAAGCCTAGGAGAATGTAAATGTTATTGTTCTAAGATGAAGCCACGGCCATCGGCTAAGATGAAGCCTCGGTTATTTGACGACACTCAAGTGCACACAAGCCTCGGAGAATGTAACCACACACGAGTCTTCATAAGCCTAGGACATATGATCGGATGATGTTAATGTTATTGTTCTAACTCTTTGTTATCATTCAGTGATTGATTTTGCGCATTGCTTTTTGTTTGTTATGGCATTCGAATCAATCTTGATAAATAGTGACTACTGACCCTAGGGTTATCTATCTGAACTACTTTAACTATCGAATTCAATAATTGACTAGGGATAGTGTGATTAGGAATTGTGACTTAGGGATTAATGTGTTGTGTTGTCTGGTTTAATGGTATAATTGACCTGGGGGATCAGGGAATTAACGATTAGGCTAGTGAGTTACAGACCAAGGGATTTGATGTAGTGGTTAAGTTAATTTGTCGTGTAACTTTGTAGTCATTGCATGTATGTTAATATGTGTTTTATCAATCAAGTAGAAATAGGGGATTCTGATAATACGACCTGGCCGTTTTTCTCATTATTGTTATCAAAACTTATTTCTTGTGTTTTCGACAAAAACAACATGCAACCCCTCAGTTACTGCTTTTAATTACAATGCACAACGTACCTTGTTTTAAGTTTGCAATCTCTGTGGAGACAAATTTATTTTTATTACTTCGATAACAACACGTGTATACTTACTAGTAAATTTGTTCATCGAGTTTTTGGCACCGTTATCGGGGATTGTTGATATTTTCAATAAGGCATAACATGCGACTTGTTTTGTTTTATTGACTTTTAGTTATTTTAATTTTTGGGTATTTTATCATTTTGAATTTTATTTTTACTCTGTTCTCCATTGAGCAATGCTACTAAGGTATTGTTTTATGTGTTTATGTGAAGTTCGAATTCGACGCTTTTACCGTTGGATTTAGAGATTGAGAGAACTGCACGAGCAATCCATAAAGTGGAAATAAAGGTTTTGTTAACAGAATAATAGCATAAGGAGGGACCTAAAATGGAAAATCCACCACGTCAGACATTTGGGGATTACTGTAGGCATACCGATGCTGGTCAAATTTCAAGGAGATTCTAACCGGCAAACCCAATGATGTTTGATATTAAGAATTCTGTGTTGCAGGGCCTGAGAGATAATTCATTTGACAATCAGGTTACTTGTGATCCTTGGGAACATTTTGCCAAGTTCTAAGAGACATGTTCCATGTGCAAACCATCAGGAGATATCACTAATGATTAGGTGAAAATTGCATTTGTTTGGATTTTCTTTGATTGGTAGAGCTAAAGACTGGTTGGAGTGTATTCCCAACGGAACGATACAAACATGGAAAGAATTAGAAGATAAGTTATTCTCAGAAAGATACTATTCGAATGCACGGTTTATCGAAAGAAAAGCTACAATTATGAATTTTAGACAGGATGATAGTGAGTATTTGTCATATGCATGGAAGAGATTCAAATTGTTACTCATAAAGTTCCTGAATCATAACCTGAGTCTAATGGACCAGTTGTCACACTTTATGAGAGGTTTGACAATCACCACCATATTTCTCATTGATGTCTCAGTTGGAGGTACTTTTAGAGAGAAAAAACTAATGAAGAAGTTAAGACACTCATTGTAAATATGTGTCGAAACAAATACCGCTCGAATGAGTGACCTGTGAAAGGAAAAGGTGTGTTAGTTGTTGACATACAAACTGCTATACTTGCCCAACTAATAAATCTCACCAAGCAATTAGTTTCTTCTCAGTTGACTCAAGGTAATGTGAGTCAGATTCAGACCTTGAAATGTGATTTTTGTGGATGTGAGCATTCTAATGGTAATTGTGTTCCTAACGTAAAGAGTGTGTAAGTTTAGTATGCCAACTTCTAAAGGAACAATCCTTACTCAAATATGTATAACCTAGGTTGTAAAGATCATCCTAACTTCAAGTGGAGCAACAATATCCAAAATTTAAATCCTACTCAAGGTGCACAACAAGAAACTCAAGTGCCCCAAATGAAAGCCCTCAATATTGGAAGAAACGCTCAAAGGATTCATGCTTCCACTTAAGAGAGCTTTAAAAAGATAAGTTAGGTATAACAAGAAATGATGCAAAGTCAGCTAACAATAAATAAGAATACAAAGGCCTCCATAAAATATTTATAGGCACAAATTGGGAAATTTTCAAAGCAAATAGCAACTCGAGCGAATGCAGGAAGGGGATTCAACGATAATATTGTGGATAACCCGAAGAATGAAGTTTTTTGTGTTATTAGGTTAAGGAGTATAGTGGTAGAGACAACCACAAGAGTTAATGATGAGAAGAAAAGAGTGAGGAGAAGGTGGTAAGTGAATATGATAAGAAAAAATAGGGAGAAAAAAGTGAGAATGAAAGTGATGATGAGGTTAAGGATTGGACTCTTGACCAATTTATAGATAAAAACTCACCATTGAGGAGGACTAAGAAAATGATTCTCACTGAGCCTAACCTTGTTCTTCCTGACTATATCAAGGCTCTTTACCCCTTTTTGAAAGAGAAATCTAAGAATAAGTATGACAAATAATAATAATTCAGCAAGTTTAAGGAGATGTTATGCGAAATTCAAGTCAACATCCTCTTTTGTGAAGCCATAGACCAAATGTCATTATATGTTAAGTTTATGAAAGAACTACTCTTTGGAAAATGTTGTTTGAGAGATGATGAAAATATTGTTATGGGTGAAGAGTGTAGTGTTATCATCCAAAGGAAGTTTCCATCTAAACTTATTGACCCTGGTAGGTTTACGATCCCATGTTCTATTGGACCTGTAAGAGTTAAGTAAACTCTTTATGATTTGGGAGCGAGCATTAATCTGATGCCACTCTCAATGATGAAGAGGTTGGGTTGTAGAGATCCTAAGTCTACTCATATTACTCTCACCATGGTTGAGCATTCGGTAACATATCCATATGGAATTTTGGGTGATGCATTGGTAAAGGTGGATGACCTTGTTTTTCTGGAAGACTTTGTAATTTTGGACATGCTTGAAGATGATGAGACTCCTCTAATTCTGGGAAGACCATTCCTGGAAACAGGAAGAGCTTTGATTGATGTCTAATTAGGTGAGTTAGCATTAAGTTTCAATAAGGAACAAGTGGTTTTCAATGTCTTTAAAGCCACTAAGTATCCTCAATTCTACGAGGTAAGTAAAATGCTAAAATCACTTAAGAAGAAGAAGCCATAAAAATCGGAATTGAGAGTGGGACATAGAGTTATTTGGAGGAATTCCGGGATAAAAGGATTGTTGGGTGTGCTTATGGGTAAGGCGTTTTGGCCTTACATAATTCAAAGATTGTATGAAGATGGAAGTGTGGTAGTGAAAGATCCTAGAGACTTAAAAGTTTTTGTTGTTAAAAGTAAGGAGCCGAGGGCCTTTCTAGTTACTGATAAAGCATCGCAGATGGTATCTCTGGTGCTCGCAGAACCTTAGGCTCTAGATTTAGACTCGTGACCTTAAACAAGTGTTGTGTGGGAGGCAACCCACGATTCGGTAACTTATTTTAATTTCAGACCAGTTAAATTTAAATTCCATTAATTTTAAAATTCTGCGTGTTTCGTAATGTTTTTGTGTTGGTATTTTTAATTTGTTTAATGAACGTGTAGAATGATAAAAATGGCAATGGAAGATGCAAGTATCAAGAAGAAAGCGAGACAGGGCAAAATTGTGTGCAGAAAAAGAGTCTTGTCACTAGAAATAATGCTAGTGTGTTAAGGTTCAATATGGGTGCGCCAAGATGCTAACGTGGGCATGTGGCCTTCTAACACAGGTGTGTTAGATCATTTGACTATTGGTGATATTGACTATTGGATTATGACTCTTTGCCCTACCATTGGCCAACGCGGGCGTGTTAGGCGCGAGGAAGGTCTATAAAAGTTGCTTTTCAACCATTATGTTTTCATTCCAACTTAAACTCTCTCTTCTTCTCACTAATCCTTCTCTAGGATTCTTGCAATTTCTTTTTTTTTTACCTTATTTGCATAAACTATGGAACCCAAGAGAAGTCGTGCCTCTAGTTCATCACAATCATCTGATTCATAACCATCTCAAGTTGCTTCAACATACCCCTCTTATCTATTTGCAACAGAAGCAAGCGTAAAAAAATTCATGCAGATAAAGAAATACATAGTTGTGAGGAAATGTGCTTTTGACCTAGAGCATCTCACTCCAAAAAAAGGTAGGGATATGTTTGATGTCTATATGGAAAACTTTAAGGGCTTTAAGGATAAATATTATTTTGTCACCCCACTTAATCACACCGCCTCCAAGAGCCTCTACAATATTTTATACGAATTTGTTAACTGTAGTGATTACTTATCGGGGTACTTCTTTTCCCCACACCATACTTTTATCCCTTTTCATCATGCATGGATAGATTCCTAAATTTATGGGGGGAAATCATTTTTATTATGCCCATTGGCCTATATATATAAGATTAATGACCTGTTTGAAAATGAGGAGTAATTAAAGAACAATATTATGAAGTTCTAGGTAGACCTTGGGAGTGTCAAATAAGTGGACCCTTCAGGCGCAAACCGACCCAAATAGAAGAAGGGTTACATTGAAACCCGCCTATTAGATAAGCTAGGTACAAGGGAGGAGAGGAGAGGAGTTTTTTAGTGAGAAAAAGTTATGAACATTTTTGTTATACTTTTTTGCCAACTTTTTGTTCTTGTGACCGATTTGTTTTATGCATTTTGCAGATACTATTATAGATCCACGTGCTCATAGGTATGACCATTAATTGGTTTTGACGCTGACAACTGATGAGGTAGTTTTGAGATTAACAACTCTATAAGTCAAACAACTTTTGGATGTTAAAATTTTTGTGACAATGGAAGTTAATTTCAATTATCATGTAAAAGTTTATAATGATAACACTTGATTAAGAAAATATCTCAAGTTTCATTAGTAAGAAGATTTAAGTTCTAGTTAAACGGTTAAGTCATTGTTATATAAATCAAGGGAACTTGAAGATTAAAAGTTATGAAAATGTGAAAGCTCCATTGATCTTACGCTTTGCTTCTTTGAGTAATCAATTAAAATATAAAAGATCAAGAGTAAATCTTGAAATACTGAGACAGTCACAAAAAAATTATCACTTGAATGCATATCACTTAAAAGTTATAACTAACTTTTACTCTCAAACTGAAAATGGTTACAATGAATTATGTTACAAACTAGAACTAAGCTTTAGCTTATATACAAGCCCAAGCTAAATGCAATTCAAATGCAAACCAGATTAAAAGCAAATGAAACTGAATCTGAATTACAACTAACACCATCCTTTAATTCATATTCAGCTAGTTAAAATCAACAACGCCAATTCCATCCCTAAAATGGATAAAGTGTTCAGTCTTGATTACTTTGATCAGAACATATGTAAGTTGCTTCTAAGTGCTACAGTGAGCTACTTCAAGCTCTCCACTCTGAACCTGATTACGTAGAAAAATGGAATTTCATGTTAATGTGCTTACTCCTTCCATGCAGAATTGGATTTTTGGCAAGACTTATAGTTGACTTATTATCAATCATCAACCTCACAATATTTCTCACCTTGATATTCAGATCCTGCAATAAGTTCATAATCCAAACAACTTGACACACAAATAAAGCACCTGCAATGTACTCAGTTTCACAGGTTGACAATCCAACCACTGGTTGCTTCTTGAAACACTAAGAAATGAGACCTTTCAGATACTTGAAGAAATATCCATAAGTACTTCTTATGTCAACTTTGTATTTGCACCAATCAGAGTCTGAATAGTATATCAGCTATGAATCAGATTTAGCACCAGAAGGAAACAAAACTACATACCTCATAGTCCCTTTAATATACCTCAGTATCCTGACAGCAGCTTGGTAATGTAACCACTTTGGTTTGTCCATAAACCTACTCATCATTCCAACTGTATAACATATGTCAAGTTTGGTGTTACAAATATATCTCAATAAGCCCACCAATTATTGAAAAGTTGTAGCATTTACATCATCACCTTCAACATTAGAATCCAACTTGTGATTTGTTTCAGCATGTGTGATTGGAGACTTAAAATTTATTAGCTCAAATCTCTTCAGAAGCTAAAGTTCATACTTCAGCTGATGCAAAGTTATACCCTTATCAGAATAAAAAATCTCCATCCCTATAAAATATACCTTATTTCCTAGATCAGTCATCTCAAACTCATTCATCAACACATTTTGGAACTTGACTATCTCATATGAATATCTCCCTATTAGAAATATGTCATCAACATAGAGACACACTATAATCATATTTCTATCAGATATATGTTGAACATAAACACCATATCTCACATTTTCTGAATCCTTGAAGCTTGTAAAATGAATCAATTTTAAGATTTCAAGCTCTAGGAGCTTGTTTCAGTCCATACATGGCTCTATGCAACTTGTACACCACCCTTCCTGATTCGTTTTCACAAATCCAGGAGGTTGTGATGCATAAACTTCCTCTTATAAATGACCATTTAGAAATGCATATTTCACATCTAAATGCACCATAGGCCAATTTCTATTAACAATTATAACAATCACCAATCTGATTGTTTCATGCCTAGCTACAAGCGCAAACACCTCAAAGTAATCTAATCCTGATTTTTATAGAAATCCTCTAGCTACTAACCATTATTTTTGTTTCCCAATTGATCCATCTTGCTTCAGTTTCAACTTGTAAACCCATCACACGCTAACATTTTTCTTGTTCTTTGGAAGTTCAATCAACTCCCAAGTCTTGTTTCTTTCTATAGCCTCAAGTTCTTCTTTCATAGCCTTTAGCCACACTTTATTCTTGAGAGCTTCTTTAGTACTAACTAGTTCAGAGTCTACCAACATGGCACACTGAATGACTTCCCCTTCAAAGTTTATCTCAGTATATTGCAACATGTCAAACTCTGCAAATCTTCTTGGTATTTGTCTGATTTTTTGTGGCCTCTAAACTTGTTCAAAACTTCTTTAGATGCTAGAACAACATTAGATGTTGAACTACCTTCAGAGGCTGAACTACCTTCAAAAGCATGACTACCAGCAAAGTCTTTATTACCATCAAAATCTGGATCAGAATCAGATTCACCTTCAGAGTCTTCTTCAGACTCATCTTCAGAGGAAAAATCTTCTTCAGAGTCTTCTTCAAAGGTAGATTCTCCTCCAGAGTTTGAAATATCTTCAGAAGTTAACTCAGGTGTTAACATTGCACCAGAGTTGGATTGAGACTTGTTCCAATCCCATGATTTTGTTTCCTTCACAATGACATCTATGTTGACTTCCACCTTATTAGTGATTGGATAATAAATCTTATAAGCACATGTCTTATGGTACCCAATCAGTAACATTACTTTACTTATAGCATTCCACTTATTTCTAGTATCACCTGGAACGTGTTTGTAATAATCAGAACCAAATATTCTGAAATGACTCACACTTTGCCTATCTCTAATTCTTTGTTGGACACCCGTTAAGCACATATGTTGCAGTGGCAACAACTTCTCCCTATAAGGTGTGAGGGAGCTTCTTCTCCTTCAGCATGCTCCTTGTCATATCAAGCAAAGTCATGTTTCTTCTTTCAGCAATATCATTGTGTTATGGAGTATATAGAGTAGTCACCTCATGTTAAACTCCATTCTCTTCATAAAACCTTCTAAATTCTCATGAGTTGTACTCACCTCCATTATCAGTTATGAGAACTTTCAGCTTCTGACCACTCTGTTTTTCAGCTTTCGCCTTGAACTTATAAAACCCAATAAATTACATAAAGTACTTGTTTCCTCCAAGTGAAGGTAATTCAAATGGTCCACATACATCAAAATTCACTACTCCCTAAGCATGTTTTTCTCTTGGAGCCACTTCTGATGCAAATGGAAATCTAGATTACTTGCTTTCCATGCATATCTCACATGACTTCTCAGGCTTCACAATCTTAGGAATACCATGTACCATCTTCTTAGAACTCATATTCCCTAAGCTTTTGAAGCTCGGATTCCCCCAATCTCTTCTGCCACAACTCACTGTCACCATCAACATCTTCTGCACTAAGGCATTTAGTTCCAGCTATTTCCACATTCACTTTGAATATTTTGTTGCTTCCACGTTTAGATTGCATAATCAGCTTCTGATCAAAATCATACAACTTTAAGAGATTGTCCTTCATAGTAATTGAGAAACCTTTCTCAATTAGATGACCTACACTTATTATATTGCTCTTCATGCCAAGAACATACCAAACATCCTTGACCAGAACAGTTTTTCCATTCTTCACTCTGACTTTGACATTTATCATTCCTTCAGCATTAAGGTACTTATCATCAGTACATCAGATCTTTGTCCTATTTCTATAATCAAAATCAATCAGCCATTGTTTGTTTCCATATAGGTGATTCGAGTAGTCAGTGCCAATATACCACCAGTCTACCAAATATCCACCATCAAATTCAAAAGCCATCAATAACACAAGTTCATTATCAAACTCTCCTTTGGATATGTTTGCTTCTTCTGACTTCCTTTCCTTGTTTGACCAACAGTCAGCAGTAAAGTGGCCAAACTTCTTACAACAATAGCATTAAACCTTCTTCTTGTCAAACTTCTCCTTTTCCTTTTGATGTTTCTTCTTATTAGAGTTACACGCTTCTGACTTCTTATAACCACCACCATGTCTCTTCTTGGCTTCTGACAGAGACTGCTTCTGATTCTTCTTATCATAAGACGCTTTCAGATCATGTCCTACCTCTCTTTCGGAGTTTCTCTCAGTCAAACGCAGCTCTTGTGACTTTAGACTATTATACATCTCTTCAATTCTCATGGTGCTGAGGTCTTTAGAGTGTTCAATTGCTACAACAATGTAATAAAACTAAGGAGTAAGTGATCTCAGTAACTTTTCAATGATTACTTGTTTAGAGAAAGTTTCTATGAATCACTCTAGAGATGTACTAAGGTACTTTCTCATTGTTCATCATGTTGAGATTCTCATACTACTTACATAGAGATTGAAGCTTCACCTTCTTCACTGATGTATCATCGCCGTAGCATCGTACCAACGTGTCCCACACAGTCTTTGCTGTCGTTGAATCAACGATCTTCTCAAACACATTCATATCTACACACTAATGAGTATAGAAAAATACCTTCTTATCTCTTATCCTCATTTCTCTATGAACGTTTCTCTGCACTTCAGTTGCATTTGCTGCAACCACCGTGTAGCCGTCATTGACGAGACCAAGAACATCTTGAGCGCCAAACAACACACGCATCTGAATCATCCACCAATTCCAATTTTTTCCATCAAATATTGGGAGCTTTTTGTTCAAGCTACCGTTTTCGTTGTTCATCTTTGTTCTTATGCAAATTCACTCAGATCTCACCAACACTCATGTTTCCAAATCCCTCAAAATGAAGAAGTGTGATTTTGTTTCGATTCAGATCTTCAATTCACTGTGAATTGAATGAACATAATCAATCACACACGTCTCACGTACACTCGTGTTTCCCATTTCTGAATCAGAGTCGGAACTCTAGATATCAATTATTTGTGCACAAGAATGAAGAAGAAGAAGATGATGATGATGGAATAACAGAGAGAATTCTAACTAACTTTTACTCTCAAACTAAAAATGGTTACGATGAATTTTGTTACAAACTGAAACTAAATTTTAGTTTATATACAAACCAAATTAAAAACAAATGAAATTGAATTTGAATTACAAGTAAGATTTTCAAGTATAATGATGATATCTAAAAATACATATGCGAGGTATCTACTCTTGTAAAAAATAATTGTTATAAAATATATGGTCATAACACATGATTTATTTGAGTAGTTTAATAGGGAAAAGAAGAAGATCATAATTGTTTCAATATTGACATGGAGTAAAGCTATTGCTAACACTTGTGAGAAACACATAAAGCATAGAATACATGCCCTCCACTCAACTTGTAAGAATACACCTCCTAATGAAAAATCTTTTCAAACTAATGACAAAAACTCATAAGGGAACAATTTATATCCCTTCACTCACCTTTCATCCGACATAAACTTGTTCGTTTTCGTCGACCACAATTCCATTTTACTCAACTTGAGATGCAATAGAGTAATCAAGACGTTCCCTCTGATTTTAGGAAAAGGTTCAAAATGTAGCGACTCTTCCACTGGCATATGCTGTTCCACCTTCTGGTTATTACTTGCTCACGGATGTGAATGGAGGAATTCCAAATGTCTTAGTGGATTCAGTTCTTTCTATGAAAATGACTAAAAGGATCTAAACAAAAAATTTATTAATTTAGTTGAATCTTGCATGTACAATATGTTCCATAGTAAGTTGATGAATCAACAATTAAATCTAGCCTACTTAAGGTCTTCATATTTATTAATTTTTCAAAAAATAAAGGTCATTTTCAGTATGCATTTTATATAATTTTCTTCAGAAAAATTGTTATCTTTCTTGTTGAATTTACTTCATTTCTTCCATCTGCTGTTCTCGTGGAACATGAGCCTCATTTTCAGCCTTAGGTGCTGCCTTTTTATTCTTGTTCTTTTTTCATTTTCTTTTGGTAACTCTAGATGATGAATAATTATTTATGTTAAAGGAAGAGCCAGAGAGACCTTCTAAAAATCATTATCAATGTCAGAATTTTTTTCAAAATAATCATTTTTAAAACAAAAAAAAATCGAAAATAACTAATAAATTAAAAAAAAATACAAAAATAACCAGATTTTATAGAGGATGCGCCAGATGAATTAACGCATCCCCAATGCATGAATAGGAGGCGCCAATAGCATTGACGCATGCATTGGACTCCTCATGAGGAGGCGACAATGCTAGTGGCGTCTCCATTGGCCCTCATGAGGAGGCACCAATGCTAGCGGCGCCTATGTGTGCTTGGTTATGTGGGCGTCAATTCATCTGACGTCTACTTGCATATCATTGTGGGCGACAATTCCTCAGGCGCCCACGTGTTTTGTACAATATATTCCGTCTCTATAAATACCACGCCTTGGATACAATCTTTTTCACTCAAACTCATCTCATAATACCATAATTTGTCTAGTTCAACCACCATCAATTTCAATTTTCTTTGTTTCAACAATGTCTGATACATTCAGAAACGAAATGCTGATGTAATATTTTCTGTTGTTGCGTCTCCGATACAAATTCAACTTTGGAACACAGATATGTTTGAACGTCTTAATCGGACATTGTACAATTGGTTAGAGGGAGAAATTGGAGAGAGGGAACGAATTAGAAGAATGAATGGCTTGTGTCCACGTTCAACCAAAACGGAGAAGTGCGCGTATGAGTGGATATTAAGACCGACCAAGACGCTCGTAGGATGATGCATTACATGATCAAAATTGTTTTGATGGTTGTAATTGCATAGTTCTTATATTGTATTTGTTATAATTATTTGTGTTACTGTTTATGTAATTGTACTTTCGTCACAGACGTCTAATATGAAATAAATTTAGTTTTTCGTATATTGCAATAGAGGTACATGTAAATTTATCTGGTTGTGCTCGTTCCAACACTAGGACAGTTATTACGATTGTGACCTGGTTGACGGCATGAACTACATAGTCTAACCATTTTGTTCGCCATATCCATTTCGGTTCGAATCCGGGTGCTTTTTGGGCGACCCTTTTTCTTCCTTCGCGTAACTTCGTTGTGTCAGACGATGTCCCCTTGATATTCTAGTCAATAATCCTCTTTTGCCACTACGGAAAAACTAATTTTATAAACATTTGAAAGGCTGGCGAATTTGTAAACTTCAAATAGCAAGTAGGATGGATCCCTTCGAACCTTTGAGCATGCCACAATGGCATGGGAGCAGGGGGTACGAAAGGCTTGGAACTTTCCGCATTCGCACCAACCTCTATCTAGTTTGACTCTGTAATGCCCTACCGGCATGCCCTTATTGTGATCCATGGACTCGACAACACTATACCAACCTTTAGTTCGGTCAAAGACCGTAACCACGTGTGTGTTTGCTTTGGCAGCTTCATGTCTGATGAATTTCATTGAAGCATCACTGAACAACTGTCCAGATTGCAACACTGAACTCCATTTTGAGCGTCTGGTTTCAAACAACGCCCCTAGCCTGAAATATGTAGCATGCACCAAAACGGTTATTGGTAGGTTACAGATGCCTTTGAAGACAGAGTTCATTGATTCCACAAGATTTGTTATCATGTGGCCCCAACGCTGACCGTTGTCGTAAACCGAGTTACCTTTGTATTTCGAAAACAAAAATCGAACAACTGATGATCAAATATTTCACCTTCGACATGGGCACTGATAATGTAATGTTGTGTGGAAGATATTTTGTTCAAATATTAAATATGTAAATAGCTTTACTAGAATTGAATGCATTGATAAGTTGCTCATCTGCACAGCATAAATAGTGTTGCATTGATAACTTAGTCACTGTTTGTACAAACTTGACCATGCATGTAGTAAAAAGAATCTAACATGCAGTGAAAAAAGTGACAAGAATACACATGCCCCAAGGAATCAAGGAATCTCTGAGTGACAAGAACACACGTGCGCCAAGGAATCAAGGAATCTTTGAACCTTGAGCCCTAATATTCCCAACAGTCGCCAATTCCCTAGGCCATAAAGTAACTTGGGCACCAAGAGGAAGGGCGCCCCTTCACAAAATCTGTACCTAGGCGCCACTAGGAATGACGCCCCTTCCCATTGCCCTACACTGAGGCGCCAAGAGGAAAGGCGTTTCTTCCTTGCATGTGAAGAATCACATACATGCACCAAGAGGAAGGGCGCCTCTTCCCTTTGCATGTGGATTCTTCACCTGCGCCTAGAAGAAAGATTCTTCACATGCTTTCTTCACATGCTTTCTGAATTTTGTCATTCCCTTGTCTTCTCTTGCCATTGCATGCCACCAATCCCATTCTTCTTAGGTTGTAAACCTACTCACTCATTCATCTATAAATAGCCTCTCATATCAACAATATCAAATTATCTTCATTAATACTCAATTATATTCTTCTTTGTCATACTAATCATCTACCACTTTCAAGCTTTGCAAAATCAAATCATGTCTTTATTGACTATGGACGATGAACACAGATGCACACTCGAGAATATCTCGGCATTTGTATGTTATCTCTCTCTTTTTACTTTTTTTTGTTTTTAGTCTTATATCTTTGTTATCTATGTTTTTCTTACTTCTTATAGAGTTGTGTTTGTTAATTATGTATTTCTTCTTCTTATTGTATTTTCTTACTTTTTTGTTATTAGGATCCGAAGCGGTTTAGATGTTGTGTACATGAATATGTACCCTACGATCCTTTAATGGAATCATATATTAAAGGATGTGAATTTGGAAATCTACTCAACATTGTTTCGTACTCGGTGGAATACAAGTTCATTCTGGCTTTGTTGGAGAGATGGAGACCCGAGCCCCACACATTTCACCTTCCGATTGGTGAGTGTATTGTCACACTTGAGGACGTGTACATATTGTTGGGTCTCTGTATAGATGGAAAGGTAGTGAATGGTAGAGTTAACCAAGAAAACAATATCTGTAATGAATTATTGGGTGCCCCTTTGTTAGACGACGAAACTGAGGGAGACACATCCGGTCAAGCAAGGGGGCAAGGTATAAATTTAAAATACCTTAAACAATATTATGCCAGTATAGTATTGTCCGAAGATTGAAGCGAGTATGAGAAAATAATAAAACTTCGGTGTTATATTATGATTTTATTTGGTAATTTTTTGTTTCCAGAAAGTACAGGTAATTCTATAAATATAATGTATTTACCTTTATTATGCAACATTAATAAGGTAAACACTTATAGTTGGGGTTCAGCTGTGTTAGCCCATCTATATAGTGCAATGTGTAAAACTGCAAAAAAGAATACCTGTACTTTTTTTTCATGTGCGTATTTGCTTCAAGCTTGGGATTGGTCAAGGATGTCGTCGCTCACCCCGATAAATGAGCGCCCATTCGTGTTCCCGTTTGCAACCAAGTAAGTCTAACACTTTACCATTTACCATTTAGTTAATTATATTTTATATTATAATTAACAGTAAATAATATTTTTCACTTCTTTTTTTATCTTAGGTGGTCAGTAAGGGGAATGAACTACAACGGGTGTCTGAAACACGCTATTATAGTCTATCGCAATCTATTGGACCACATTGGACATGACGATGTAATAATACTACCCAACTATATTTTAATTTAAAAATACTTCTCAAATTATTTTCCATCTAATCGTTTCATATTATTTTACATTTTGTCTAGAGGCCATATCTGGGTTTGGATCATGATGTGAACCATGACGATACTGCAGTTTGGACAGCAAAGACACCGATTATCCGATTCACTATGGTGGAAATGCACCAGAGTGACCGGGTCAAACTGCAGTTCAGAATGCTACAACAAATTCCAGAATCTCCCACGTGTTTGGGGAATTGACATCAAAAAAGGGTTGATGCACAATGAGATTATTCTGACTATAGAGACTTTGCAAAAGAGATGTGTCGTCAATGGAGGAATCAACGACAACGCATCTTAAAAAAACCAGTCATCCATGGTACAAGACCGACTCAACAATATATGACATGATTTAGGTCGGTAACAACTCAGCAATTTGTATCTGAGCCGCGATATTTGATGGATCCATGCCAACTTGCTTCGTCATCATACGCCCCACAACAATTCACCACCCAACACCAATGTGAACCTACCCAAACCGAACAACCAACCACATACACACAACAACCAAACACCCAACATCGTAACCCGTTCATGCCAACCACCCAACAACCAACCATCCAACGTCGCAATCCATTCATACCACCCACCCAAACACAAAACCAAGAATCAAACCCCACAACCACACCCGTCTATAACCCAGATGATTCATATGGGTCACTTCATCGTAGCCCCCCACCAATGACCACTCAAACATCCCATCAACATAACACCCAATCATTGTTTAACTATAGTACGCCCCAGGAACCATTGCTTCGTTTCCAAAACGACTCGATGGCCCAATTTGGGCAACTATACCGTCCCTAATTCACTCAACCCCAACGACCTAACTACGATGACATGGGCACCGAACTCCATTACGGAAGCGCCGTTGGCCAGAGCCCCTCCGGATATTGGGAGCAAATGATGACACATCTGTCAAATACCGCTGGAACTTTCGTCGGACCTTCCAACCAGCCATCGCTCAATCAGGTCAACACACAAAGATCCCAAACACATCAAGAAAATCGTGGGAGACCTCGGAGACAAACTAACGCACCGGGATATGGAACAGGAGAACGTTATAATCGGGCCGATCATTAGTTTATTGTCAATCCAATGTAACCAATTATTACATCATCAATGAATTTATTTATTTTCATTACTATTTCTTATTTATTAAATAATGAAAATTAATAATTAATAATTAAAAAAATTAAAAAATTAAAAAAATATATAAAAATATATACAATTGGTGTATGCGCCAAATGAATTGGCGCATACACCAACCAAATACACATAGGCGTCACTAGCATTGGCGCCTCCTCATGAGGAGCCCAATGCATGCGCCAAAGCTATTGATGCCTCCTATTCATGCATTAGGGATGCGCTAATTCATCTGACGCATCCTCTACAAAACCTGGTTATTTTGGTATTTTTTTTGAATTATTGGTTATTTTCATTTTTTTAAATGGTTATTTTGAAAAAAAAAATCCCAATGTCAAGTCATTTTGATTTAATATTTTGGCAAAAATAATTATTTTTCATGGTTTCAATGATTTTAAATTATTTTAAAAAGGTTTGTAATTTCCGCAATCTATCGTGTTTTTTTAGTGGAGTCTGATGTTGATTTTAAATGACGTGTCATGTCAACACCCATTAGAGAAAGTAGACGTTAGTGACCAAAATTATGAACGAAAAACTTCGATAGAACCATTATTCGAAAGAAATTTTTATAAAAACTAAAATTAAATTAAAAATTATTTATAAGAACGAAAAACATATTTAATATTTAACCTTTAAATTTAAATATTATTTTTGTTATATAAAAAGTTACAATATTAATTCTTTATTTTTACTTGCTAACAAAATTGATTAAACTAAAATTGATAATTTCTTTTTTCTCTTCTTCATATTCTTAAATTAAAAAAATGTGACATAATATATTTTAAATAATGTGATATATAATTTGATCATATAAAGTCAACTAGATATATTAATTATTTACATGTCATAAATTAAATAAAAAGTTATAAGTTGAAACTGAACTTTTATTATAATTTCAAGGGTGTTGATTATTTTAAATCATCTTATCAATATACTACATTATATAAAATATACATTCAAGAGTTATTGTTTGTTGTATTATGAACAAATTCAAGAGTTATTGTTTGTTGTATTATGAACAAATTCATTGAGAAGGTGGAATTCTTGCTTTGGACGACTTTTACACAAGTGTTTTCCTACGAGATCGATATTGTGTCATCATGGTTTACTCCAGATGAATCTATGTCCTTGATGCAATCAAGACACAAAGACGACTCTACACCGCTAGAGATATTGTAAATTTGAT
This sequence comes from Lathyrus oleraceus, assembly GCF_024323335.1. Classification (NCBI taxonomy): domain Eukaryota; kingdom Viridiplantae; phylum Streptophyta; class Magnoliopsida; order Fabales; family Fabaceae; genus Lathyrus; species Lathyrus oleraceus. The sequence goes on along the minus strand of NC_066582.1, from coordinate 481,304,447 downwards.
ACTCATTTTTGGAAATCTATTGACTTCTTGGACCCACTATTCTTTCAATGGGATAATTTATGTGATTGGATTAAACATGACATGATGTTGGCTCTATTATTAATTTTATTTTAGGTGATGGTTGTGGCGCGCTAGGAACAAAATGTGTCTTGCGAATGAAGTGATATCTCTATATACTTTGAAACTCGTCATAGTGAATTATGCTAATATATTAGGTAAATATTTTTTCAAGCATAACTTGTCTCATTCAACAAGAACGATCACGTGGAATGCACACAAAGTTGGTAGTATGATTCTGAATGTTGATGATAGTAGCCTTTAAAGGTGCTAAAAATACACAAGGAGTTGAATTGTGTATGTCAAAAACTTGTTTGCTTCTGATAAAGAAACTTCAGAATCTGAACAATGTTCAGAGTCTGATATCAAAAATAATTATAGCAGTGAAAACAAATAATCATAAGTAAAAACAAACAACACACAAAAATTATCATGGTTTCTCTCCTCAACTGAGAGTAGTCCAGTCACATTGCCTCAGTAAGAGCTTTTCACTATAATCAACAAATTACCTTTGCTCAAGCACACTTGCAAAAGACTTCACTTGCTCAATAAACCTAGAAAGAGACTTCTGCTCATGCAACCTTGCAACAGACTTCTACTCAATTAACCTAGAAATAGACTTCACTGCTCAAGTACACATATAAGAGACTTCATTGCTCAAGCATACATGCAAGAGACATCCTCTATTTTAAACAAATAATTTAGTAGAAATGATAACCACTGTACTTAAATACACAATCAGAAGTATAATAGTTATGCAACAACCATAAAGGTTCTTAACCTCTTAATGTTTCTAAGATATACAAAGGTAAGAAATCTTAAGATCTTATGCAATAACAGTTACAAATGAAAACTCATTGTTATGTTAAAGATATTGTATTGCATTATTGTTGTACACCTTCCTTCAAATCTTTAGCTTCCTTTTATAGAGGTAGAAAAAGAGTCATTTGAGGGTTTGAACATAAGAGCAGACTTAGCGAAGAAGCATGCCCCGAGATTCATTGGAGAATGTATCTGGTTAGAAGTATTGTCCACTGAATAATAACATTATTCACAACACCTTTCAAAGTACTAGGTATCTACCAAAAGGTAGAACAGACTGAAGAGGTCACATCACCATTCCTTAAGCCTTACAAAACAAAACTCTAGTTGAATCTGTCTAGAAATCTAGGGCTTTGACAAAACTAGTATGCTTTAGTATAATGTCCAAATCAGAGACTCTTTAAGCCTTCAGAGTTTGAGTTGTCACCATAGGCAAGAACATATGACTAAAGTCTGAACCTTCAGAGGCCGATGAACACATTTAGAGTTATCAGATTCTGATCAATCAGAATCATAATTATATTGCTTTTCCACATATGTTTTCAACTAGGATTAATTATATGCTCGTGATCTTGCACACTTGAACATATGTTAGTATACCCATTTATTCTTCAAGAACTTTGTTATCATCAAAACCCAAGGGATATGAACAATCTTGTTCCAACAACCTCGGTAATTGATGACAAACGTCATAACATGATTCTTACGAGTAAATTCGAATGAAATCATAATAATAATAATAAGCAATAGTCATACCAAAGTGTGAGGAATATAGCAAAAACTACAAAGAGTAGAAGTATTAAGACTTAGAAGAATTCTGAAGAAAAAGTGAAGAAATTGTGAAGAAACCAACATTATTTAACATATTTTACATCATAACGTATGCCTAGTAATTTGATCATATATGGAGTTTCCTAACTCGGATTGAGACAAAGATTTTTGCAAAAGTAATCTGAAAGAGAGATCTAACTTCTAGAGTTCTCACGTGCGTGATGCAACTCACAGTGGCACAATTAATCGCTTTTTTCTGACTCGCAAAATTTCTATTTAAGGGTCTTTTTGCTAACTTTTTGAGGTTTTGAAACTTGGAGATAAAGTGACGGCTAGGAATATTAAAGAGTAGCTCAATTTATCCCATAGATTTTGATGATGAATACTTATCAACCCATAGTATTTGTTAATTTATCAATGAGTAGTTAAATTTTTCTATATTAGGTATTTTTGAGATGAACCTTATTTTTACTCCGTTGGGTCATATGTCTGTTTGAGATTTATTTAGTACTTTTATTATTATTATTATTATTATTATTATTATTATTATTATTATTGTCTTATTTAAATTTCTTTTGAACTTAATGTTTTTTCCCGCTTACAGGCTTATGAATCGATCTAGATATGTAGGAATTTCTGACTGTTATTCTACTTATCTAATTTAAGGAAATTTATTTGACGTTGTAATTAACTAGATATAGGTGATTATAAGTCGTTGTTTTGGAATTAATGAACTTAAAATGTCTAATTTAACTTTGAATTGACCCAAGGAATTAGAGGATTATCCTATAAATTAATGAGATACACTCCAATGAGTTGGGTGTAATGGTCTTGTTAATTCTCAGTGAGAAAATAAGTTAATTAAAATTGAATAAGTACACCGTTCATCAACAAGTAAAATAAATGGATTTGATATAAAAGACCTATTCGTCTTTCTCATCTTGAATTTTATTCTCTTAGTTTTTTTTCTTGTTTTGGAACCAGATAAAAATCAAACCCCTCATTGTTATTACTTAAATTCACACATAGTTACCTTGTCAAATTAAAATTCTCGTGGAGACAATCTTTTTAGTTACTACTTCGAAACTATTGATACACTTGTCGAGATGTCATCAAGTTTTTGGCACCGTTTTTGGGGATTGTTGATTTCAATGAAGCAAATTAGTGTGACGTTTTTAGTTTTAATTTTTGCAATTTTATTTTTTGTTAGTTTTTAATTTTGAATTTTTATTTCTAATTTTCTACTATTTTGTTTGGTGTGGTGCTACTAAGGTATTTTTTGTTTGTTTATGCGAGGTACTGATTCGATGCTAACACCAATTGATTCTAAAATCGTAATAACAATCCACACAATTCAGAGAGCAAAATGAGAAGTGATGAAAGTTACTGAGAAAGTAGAGATGGTTGTTTCATCACGTCAAACATTGGGGGCTATTGTATGAGAATCGATTCAGGGTAGATATCTTTAGGATTTCAGTAGGCTAATTCAGTAACCTTTAACATCAAGAATTATGTACTTTTAGGTTTGAAAGATAACCCATTTGACGGATAAGCAATCTGAGATCCTTGGGAGCATCTCACAAAATTTTACAAGACATGCTCAATGTGAAAGCCAAGTGGTGATATCACTAATGATTAGGTAAAATTACATATATTTGGTTTTTTCTTGATAGGTCGTGCGAAAGATTGGTTGTAGTGTATCTCAAATGGCACAATTCAAACTTGGAAAGAGCTATAAGGCAAGTCTCTAGTGAGGTACTATTTAAATGCCCAGTTTGTGGAGAGAAAAGCTGCAATTTCCAACTTTACGCAAGAGTCTGAATCATTATCAGATGCATGGGAAAGATTTAAGTTGTTACTCCAAAGGTGTCTAAATCATAATATGAATGCTATAGAATAAATAACACACTTCATCAAAGGGTTAAGAACACAAACGAGAATGCTTCTTAATACCTCAACTGGAGGTACATTGAGATTGAAGACTGATGAAGAGTTGAAAACTTTAATCGAGATTATGTTTTAGAATGGGTACCACTCAAGTTAAAGAGCGATGAAGCAAAATGGAATTCATGCAGTTGATTCAACCAATACTTTATCAGCTTAGATAGAAGCATTGTCTAAATAGTTAGTCGCGACACAACTAGACCAAGCTAATGTGAGCCAAATTCAGATACTTCGTTTTGATTTTTGTTGAAGAGAACATGCAAGTGGTAAATGCACCATAGAGATTGAGAGTGCGGAAGTTCAGTATGTTCATTTTCAAAAGAATAATCCTTGTTCCAACACCTACAATCCGAGTTGGAAAGATCATCCAAACTTCAAGTGGAGCAATAATCAAACTTTGAATGATAACTAAGGTGTTCAACAAGCTCCTCAAGCACCTCCACACAAACCATCGCCTCTTGAAGAGACACTATCAAACTTCATGAGGTATACTCAAGAAAGATTTGAGTAAGCGAACAACTCTTAAGATAACACGGTTAAGACTTAGCAAGAAATAACACCAAATCAAATCCTAATGAACAAAAACACCAAAGCATCCATAAAGAATTTAGAGATACAAAATTTTTAATTGTCTCGACAAATGGACGCCCAAGCTAGTTCAAATGAAACATGTAAGGCCGTCGAGTTAAGAAATAGAGTGTTGATCAGTGATGTGTAGGGGTGTAAGTGGATCAGAAAAACCCATTAAACCGAAGATCCAAACCAAGTTAAACCGAAATAAAACTGATTATTTTTGGTTCGATTCTAAAACCAAATTGAAGCAATGAAAACCGGCATGGTTTGGTTTGGTTCTCGATTTTATCTTTTAGGAGCCGCCAAACCGATGAACTGAACCAATGTATAAAATTACGCTCTAAATCTTTTATTCCACCCATCATTAAGCCCAAAATTTGTATCAGTCCAACCATTATCCATCTGGGTTTACACTTCTTTCCTTTAAGAAAAACACACATCTAGAACCAAACTCCAAAACATAGAAAGTAGAAACCATAAGTCAAACTTGCTTTCACTGAACTGTTGCTCTCGCTGCCCGCCACAAGTCTCTCTCTCTCTCTCTCTCCTCTCTCTCTCTCTCTCTCTCTCTCTCTCTCTCTCTCTCTCTCTCTCTCTCTCTCTCTCTCTCTCTCTCTCTATCTCTCTATCTCTCTATATATATATATATATATATATATATATATATATATATATTATATATATATATATATATTATATATATATATATATATATATATATATATATATATATATATATAGATATATATTATATATATATATATATATTATATATATATATATATATATATATATATATATATATATATATATATATATATATATATATATATATATATATATATATATATATATATCACCGTTCTAATATGTTATGATTGTCTTCTTCATGTTTAAGTTCACTTGGTTAATTATCATTTTTCTACCTTTTTATTTCTTCTTCTTAAACAAAATTTCTTCTAGTCTTGCTACAAAATAATTTTGATACGTGTTTGAGGTGTGAAACATGTTAATTAATGTGTGTTTTGCTGTGTTCAATTTGTTAAGCTTTCAAATCCCTTCCAAACCTTCTGATGCCAAGTGTCAACTTTTATGGCAGTGAACTTATTTCATGATGCAATGAAAATCGTGTCACTATATTATATGAATTAAGAGAAACTTGTAATTTATTTGAAAAAATAGAGTATGAAATAAATTACATGAACTGTATTATTTTAAAAAATAATAGCATAAAATACGTTGAAAAACATGATAGTGGAGAATACACTAATGAATATAATATTTGGAAAAAAAACATTGTAAACCAATCAACCCAACCAAACCAAACATGTTAGTTTGGTTTGGATCCATTTTTAAAAAATGCTAAAACTCGAACCAAACTAAGTCGATGAAGATATCATCGATTCATACCTTTTTTTGACCAAAAACTGGTCCAAACCGAATCGACTACATCCCTAGTGATTGGGGACACACTTTTGCATAGGGATGACAATTTGACCCATCCCCCGTGGGTACCCATAAAAATACCCACAACGGGTAGGGTAAAAACTCGCATACATGGGTACGGGCATGAGCTCGGGTAATTACCCACTTAAATAAGTGGGGATGGGTGCGGGGATGGACACCTTAGTACCCAATCCGCCTCATACCCGCACAATATATATTTATATATTTTAATTTATATTATTATATAAAAATCAATGTGTGTCAATTTTTAAAAATACATCAATTTTAAACTATTACATGTTTAATATAAGTGATCATTTATTTCATAATTCAAATGTAAATTTTTTAAAAACTTTTTAAAGTTGCTAAAAACTTAAAATAATATGATATTTTATACTTGACATATTTATTTTTATTAGAAATGTGGGTAACGGGTACGGGTATGGGCACTTACATACCCATAGGATACAGGCACGAGTGCCAATATTGGTACCCAAGCGGGTATGAGCTCGGGTACGAGGATTTTTTCCAACTGCGGGTATGGGGACAGATACTATAGTATCCTACCCAAACCTTTGCCATTGCCATCCCTGCTTTTGCAACAAATACTTGGAAAGTTCGTTGGCTAGTTATAATGTAAAGCATAAAGTATCCACATCATATCACCCTTAAACATGTGGACAAGTGGAAGTTTAGAACAAACAACTTACACAAATCTTAGAAAAGTTGGTCTCTATATCCAGAAAGGATTGGTCAAAAAATATACATGATGCTCTATGGGTTTATAGAACAACATTTAAGACTCATATTGGATTATCACCATATATGTTAGTTTATGGGATGACTTGTCATCTACCTGTTGAGTTGGAACATAAAGCATATTGGGCAGTTAAGTTCTTAAATTTTTGATGAAAAAGTAGCAGGGAAAAAGAGATTGTTGAAACTTTATGAGTTAGAAGAGATTATGCTCAGAGAATATGAGAATACTGTAATATATAAATAAAGAACCAAGAGGTATTATGATAATAATTTGGTGGGAAAGACTTTCAGGTAGGACATAAAGTTTTGTTGTACAACTCTCAACTGAGGTTGTTTCCAAGAAAGTTAAAATCAAGATGGTATGTACCATTTATTGTGAATATGGTATTTTCAAGCCATGGAAATAAAAAAATCTGAGAGATTTGCACATTTTCACTGTAAATGGACAAAGGTTGAAAATCTATGCAGAAGGTGAAATAGCATCAGATAAAATTTCTCTAGTGCTTGGCGAACCTTAGGCGAAAGAGTTAAGCTAGTGACCTTAAACAAGCACTTAATGGGAGGCAACCCATCAGAGTTTGAATTTTAATTTGTATTTTTTAGTTTTTTTATCCAAAAAATAGTATTAGCCAGATCTTTGAAATCCCCCATGTACTTCCCTTTGTTTGAAATTAATGAACTTGTTTGCTTCTATTGTTTCTTTCAGTTTTAGTTTGCTACATTACTAGTGTCATCATGAAAAAGAAAAGAAAAACTCACCAGAAAAAGAATGAAAGAGATCAACATCGAAGTCCCCTTGCAGATTGAAAGTAATGAAGAAAAGGTAAGTCAACTACTTGTACTCAATCTTCATATACCTTAACTAGTAAGATTTGAGGCAAATTTTTCCATTGTTTACTTTTCCTACTTTCATGAGTATCTGTACATTAGTCAACTACTAGATTTTGAATTGTTTCTAATTTTGAGTCTATTGGTCTGATAAATACACACTGAGGCAATTGTTAGTGAAAATTCTGAGCCTTTTATGCCGCCTTATTTTAAAATGACTATATCTGTTGTTTAACCAATTTGAGCCTTAACCTTTCTTTCGGTGATATAACCCTTATTATATTTCCATTTGACTTGAAAGATAATTCTTTACACCCTCTTTGAAGTTAGCTATAAATAATTCTTTTACTTGTTTGATGCAAAGGAAAAAGTTCGGGGTTGCTCTTGGAAGTTAGCATGAATAAGTGTGGGGTTGGGGTACTAGAGAAATTTGTTAAAAAGAAAAAGGAAAATCAGATAACATCAGGAAAATTAGGTACCTAACTTCAAAGGTTTAAGCATACTATTCTAAACTATCCTACTCTAACATAAGCCATGTTACAACCATGAAAAGACCTAAAAAATATGTGTTAAAATATGAATTTGATTTATTTGGTTAGTGTCGCATCTCGAAAAATACGATTGCTTGCGATGGACGCGGAAAAAATTACGTTCGAACAGAGTCGCCACCGAACTTTATTTATCCCAATAAAGGGATAGGGAAGTATCGATAAAACCTTTAGGAAATGGAATAATGGTCGTCGCAACCATATTCGGGTTCGGGAGTGGATTACATAAGGGGAAGGTATTAGCACCCCTTACGTCCGTTGTACTCAAGGGGAACCTTTTAGTTCTAATTTGTGTTTCGAGTGTTAATTTATGTTTGTTTGTTATCTTTGGGTTATAAAATATTGAAAATAGAAATGGATGAGAATCTCAGAAAGGAGAAAGGGGAGGTTTTCTATTAGTGTGCTCGCGAATATACAACAATCTCCTGCCTACGTATCCTTATGGCGTAATAAGGAAGTCAGAGCATTCGTAGTTCGGGGAACTACGGTTGGTTGGTGTCTTTTGCCGAATAGTTATTTAGATTGCATTCTAATGGCTAAACGATGGCTCGTCTACTCTCGGCAGAGGCTTAAGCACTAGTTTGTTGTCCGCATTAGGAAGGATTAAACAATGTTCTTTTTTAAAAGAGTTTTGGTCACACGGGGTTGACAAGTTGGATTAATATGTTGGATGTTTCGATTGGTTTCGATCGCACGAGGGCGAGAAAAGATAGATTGGTTGTGTTGAGATATTTTGGTTGGATGACGATTACTCGGATAGTCGAGTAAGACAACTCGTATCCTAATAGTCGAGAAAGGGAATAGAAAACTCTAAACCACCTTCTTTTCCATCCTTAATTGTAAAAGGATTTTAATGATAATTAATGTGTTTTGACTGGATGACGAATACTCGGATAATCGAGTAAGATAACTCGTATCCTAATAATCGGGAAAGAGAATAGAAGACTCTAGACCACTTTCGTTTTCAACCTTAATTATATAAAGGATTTGATAATTAAGGTGCTTTGACTGGATGACGATTACTCGGATAATCGAGTAATACAACTCGTATCCTGATAATCGGGAAAGGGAATAGAATACTCTAGACCACTTTCTTTTTCATCTGAGTGATTATGAAAATAGATTTATATATGGTTGATGTATTTTAGAATAAACGACAAATGCTCGAATGGCTGAGTAAGACAACTCATATCCAAGCATTTGAGAAGAGGAATTGAAGACTCAATACCACCTCCCTTTTCGTATAGTTTATTATGATTTGATTAATTTATTAATTCGCGGGAAAATGACAATTGTTCGACTGACCGGGTAAGAGAACTCGTATTCAAACAATTGAGGAGAGAAGTTGAAAACTCAAAGTCATCTCCCTTTTCATTTAGCTTATTATGAAAGTGTGTTGATTTAATTGGGGTTTAGAGGTTTGTAAAGAAATGACGAATGTCTAACTGACCGAGTAAAAAAAACTCGTATTCAAACAATCGAGGAGAAGAGTTGAAAACTCAAAACCATTTCCCTTTTCATTCCATTGTTATGAAAATAAATTGATTTAATTGTGTTTAGGTGATTTAGAAATGACAATTATTTGACTAACCGAGTAAGAGAACTCGTATTCAAATAATCGAGGAGAGGAGTTGAAAACTCAAAACCATCCCCCTTTTCATTTCGTTATTATGAAATGGTATTTAATTGCGATTAGGTGTTTTAATTTAATTTTAATAAATAAATAAATAATATTCGATGTTGAATTGAGATTTTAAATTTGTGTTTGCGGAGAAATTGAATTATATTTAGTGAATTAATCATCTACTCGATTAATTAAAATCGAATAGGTCTCATTGTAAGAAAGCCCAAGAGTAAGCTATGTGAGGTTGATGGCGACGCTAAAAGCGGTCGACTTACAAAGGTATAAAAAATGGACTCGGTGTTGAATCGAGAAGGGTGTGAGTCTAATGGTTTATCATAGTTTTAAATTAATGATGAAATTGAAGTGATTTTTGGTTTAGAAATGATGCGAAATCGTGATAGAGAAAGGAATCCATCAATTTCTAGTTAACAAAATTAATTTATTAAAATTTGGTTAAATTCATTAATTAAGATTAATTATCAAAATTATTTAATTGAATTAAATAATCGAGTTAATTAAAATTAATTAATAGTAATTAACTAATTGGACAAAATGTAATTAATTAATTTGTTATAATTAAAAGAGAATGAATTAAATGACGATGTCGATTTAATAATGATCGGATTAGATTGGTCACAATGTGCTCAAGAATCGGTATGTACCTAGCGACAACGGAGTTGGAATGTCGCATGTAAGGACCGAAACACGGTGAAAATATTCTATTGATGTATTGAGATTTTGGCGAGATATCGACATGAAATTTCCGAATCCGCATATTAAAAATTCGACTTAATGCAATTACAATCAAATAGCAACAATATAAATTAATTATAAATTATAGGGGGTGTAAAAAAAATCTTAATGGGACTAAAATAAAGAGAAGCAACCCAATACTTAACCTAAATTCATATGATAATTATAAAATAGATTAAAAATAATAAAATAAAATAAAATTTATAAACAAATAAGAGTTTATGGTGATGGATGCAGTAAGATGATTCACCAGTATCACTCATATCTCTTTAAAAGGAATAATAAAACTTAAACCTCCTATTTCAATTCTGTGTTTATAAATTTTAATGAACCTCCTAAAACAGTATTCTTCTTTCTCATTCAAATTCACAACATATGAGGTAATATATACTTTACTTTCTTTTTCACAACACAAAATTCTAGCATGATAATGATGCTTAACAAATAATTTAAAACATTTAAACAATAATATTGACAAGTAAAAGAAAAAAAAAACAAGATAAGGATAAAGTGCTAAAGGGAGTACATTTCCGACGATGTGAGTAAGGAGTGACGGCGGTGGGTTCAGTTTTCCGGTGGTCGACGGTGTGGTGCGGTGGTTGGAGAAGGTTGTTTGGGCGTCGGCGATGGTGCGCGGTTGTTGACAGTGAAGACGAAGAGATCGGGCGGAGGGAGGTAGTAGATCGTGGGGGTTCACGGTAATGAGTGATTTTTTGGTGTTGGTGGGATGCTGTTGGGTGAAGAAAAGGAACAGTGGCGTGAAACAGAGGCGATGGTTGGCGTGATTTGGACGGTGACCGGCGGATGTGATGGTGGTCGCTGGAGTTGATTCCGGTGCAGATTTATGAGCAGATGGCGGCGGAGCTTGGTGGGTTTTGTGTGGTTAATGGAGGCGAATAGTTAAAGAGTTTTTTCCTCTTTTCCTTTTTACAGAGAGAGTATATATTGAAATGGGTGAGCCTTTTGGGAAAAAGAAAAAGTCCTTTTTTAAGTTATTTTTGTTTTTCCTTTTTTATCAGCAGAGAGAGAGAGGTAACGTGGAAAGGTGGGGTGGAGTGTACTGAGTGAGAAAACGTGAGTGAGTGTGTGAGAGGACGTGTGGGAAGCGTGAGAGAGTGATACAAGCTGGATTTTCACGACGGTTGAAAGTGTACCAGCAGTAAAAAAAAGGAATCCAATGTTAATTTGATTTTATTATTTTTTGAAAACAATTACTATTATTTAAAATTTTCTATTAAAAGTTTTTAATAAATATTTTGATTTAAATAAATTCTAATTATTTTAGTTGAATAATTAACCTAACAAAAATAGTGATTGATTATAAATATAAATCGGATATAAATTTGCTCGGAAAATTAAATCGGACACACCAAAATGATTAGTATAAAATATACTTATTGAAAAAATACAGCGTTTCTTTAAATTTTGAAATAAAATTGCACCGGTTAAAAGGCTCAGGCAGGTCCAAACGCAATCGAAACAGCCGCTGAAAAATACAACGAGTACACCAGGTTAAACTACATGAACCGTAGATTAATGATACTGGCGTCTGCAATTTTAATTTTGAAACTTTTTACCCGCTGATTTGTGCACGTTCTTGAGAAATGATTCAACCGATTTGTCTGTATTTTCAATAAATTTATCCTGACTGATATTTTAGGTATTATTTATGATGAAATGCATGTCATGTTGTGCATATGATGCAAATTAAAAATGAAATCAATTTTACAAAATTTAAATATGCCCGGACAAAATTGGGGTATGACAGTTAGAAGCTTTACAAATTCATTGTTAAATGCTTTTGTACATTGATTGTGTGATTATCCTATTAAATTGAGTGCATATAAATAAGATGAGAGATATGTTTAGTACTTGTATTGTATGTTTGGAAAAACTTTATTGAGTTACTTGGATTGAAGCGGTGAACAAAAGTAATGATTAACAAAATAAGAAAGGTGACGTTCGTTGGTAAGAGAAAGCATCTTAATTCTTATGAAAATTTTAATGTGCAGACAAGCTACTTGAGGATAGACAACATATTAAGTCTGAGGTTGTGATGAGAGTTGTCATAACATGAATTTTACTAGTAAATTTGGATAAAATCGGAAGAATACTGAGAAAAAGTCATGCCAACGTGTTAAGAATAGTGAAAAAACTACAAAGAGTGGAAGAACTGAGACTTAGAAGAATTCTGAAGAAATTATGAAGAAACGAGCATTTTCAGCACAATTTACATCATGGCGTCTATCCAGTAATTTGATCATATATGAAGTGTTGTAACTCGGATTGAGACAATTTTTTATATATAAAAATGAAGCTAAAAGAGAGATATAGCTTATGGAATTCTTGTGCGCACGATTCAACTCATCATGGTGCGATGACATGCTTTTTGCTAACACACAAAGTTTCTATTTAAAGATCTTTTTGCCAACTTTTTGGGGGTTCTGAAACTTGTAGAAAAGTGACGATTATGAATATTCAAGAGGTGAATTTGAAGAGAATTAGGATTATTGGAGAGATCAGAAGGAGAAGGGCGATCCAAAACGTAGCGGAATTTAAAATTTTCTCCTTTAGTGATCCTTACGAATGGGCATGATCAGTGATAAAATAGTTACCTCTTGTGACGTTTCAAACCTTTGATGCAGATCTACGGAGCGATCACGAACGTTGAACGATGACAATGCCTTTACTCAGTCTACACAAACGGATTCCTTCAATCTCAGTGCTAGCTGCTACGAATGACGGCTTTGAGTGAGTGTGTGTGTGTGTGTGTGTATGTGCGTGTGTGTGTGTGTGTGTGTGTGTGTGAGAGAGAGAGAGAGAGAGAGAGAAACGAAATTGCAACTGCAATGAATGCTTCTGCATAAGGGTTCTATTTATAGAACCACACTACACCAAATAAGGGAAAAGAGGGCGCTTTTTTTGGCCTATAACAGCGCTTTAAAGCGCCCTCTAATCTGGCGCTGGCATAGGTAAAGACAACGCTTTTTTTCCTGGTGAAAGCGCTCTCTAAAGTGGCTCTTTAAGCCCTTTAAGGGCCACTTTAGAGGGCGCTTTTTAAAGAAAGCACCCTCTAAAGTGGAAACTTTTAAGGGTTTAGAGGGCGCTTTTACTGGAAAGCGCCCTCTAAAGTGGAAACTTTTAAGGGTTTAGAGGGCGCTTTTACTGGAAAGCGCCCTCTAAAGTGGAAATTTAAAGGGTTTAGAGGGCGCTTATTTTGGAAAGCGCCCTCTAAAGTGGGTGGTTATTTAAATTTTTTTTTTAAAAAGCGCTATATTTATTTATTTATTTTAGACAACCTGTATATTGAAGCAGTACACCTAAAACTGTATAATTTGAAGCCCTTTTTCACACATTGCATTCAACAAGCCTTATATACAACAATCCATACATGTACAACAATCCACTGATATATAATCGTTTAACTTCTAAAGATTCTAAATATACAACCAATTCATAACTTAAAAAGAAATAAAACTAAGTAGCAAAAGCATCTCTGAGATGTATGTTTTTTTTGCTAGCCGCAGTCTTCTTAGCAACAACCTCTTTTTGTTCAATATCAATAGCATGAACCTAAAATATCATAAAATTAGTTAGGTGAAGTATAAGATCAAGAATTAACATTTTCTATGCATAAATATCATATAATTGTGTTTATACCTTTTTTTTTTATGCAACTGACTCGATTTGCTGTAATAAAAGCCATTTTACCTGTAATAAAGAAAACAATTAAAATCATTTGACCTGTACCTTTTTCACTAAGTTCTCTTTCTTTTCTTGGTTGGAATATGTTCTACATGTCTCTTAACAACACGGACGGTTGGATTGATCCAAATACCCTCATTATGATCATTTCTAATATATGAATCATTTGATATAATATTCTCATCTTGATCATTTCTGGTAAACGATTCAATCTCAACATCAATATCACCTTGATCTCCAGTGTTTTCATCAATTACTTTGTTGGAAAAAAGAATTATAGACCATTTCGTACTTTTCGGATCATTGACATAGAACACTTGTCTAGCTTGAGAGGCTAGAATAAAAGACTCATCTTTGTATCCCACCCTATTAAGATCCACTTGCAAAAATCCTGACTTATCCATTCGAATGCCGTTATTATTTTCAACCCACTTGCAACCAAATATAGGAATCTGAAACTTCTCATAATCAAACACCCAAATGCGCTCGATAACACCAAAATACGACAGATTTGCAAATTTGGGGTTTAAGTCCTTCACACTTGATATGTGCATTGCTTCAGCTACCACGGTGACACCACTATTCTGCATAGTACTTTTATCATCTTGTTCTTTGGTATAAAATGTGTATCCATTAATCGCGTATGCGCTATAAGAAAAAACATGGAAACTTGGACCATATGCTAAGCATCTCAACCTTTCTGTTATTGAAGCGGGATCTGAATAATACTTTGAATAAATATGATCCTTAAACCAAGGTATAAAACATCGATTGTGCTCTCGTACTATCCAATTTTCATTTCTATTGGGATTTAAACCTCGGAGAACATCCTTGTGAATTTCAACATACGGCTCAACCTCATTCTCATTGTGCAGAACATACAAATGCACTTGATCCCGTTCGACCCTTGATACTGCCACGATTTTATTTCTAATTAGATTTTTTCCTTCTTTCTTTTCGACAAGCTGAGACTTGGGGAGTCCGATTGACTGAACATTAGACAAATATTCAGTACAAAACTCAATCGCTTCTTCAACAATGTATCTTTCAACCATACAACCTTCTGGTCGACTTCGGTTCTTCACGTACCCTTTTAATATTTTCATATAACGTTCAACAGGGTACATCCATCTCATATAAGTTGGTCCACACAATTGTGTCTCTTTCACAAGATGAACAACTAGATGTACCATTATGTCAAAAAATGATGGAGGAAAAAACATTTCAAGCTCACACAAAGTAATAACGATTTCTTTTTGCAACATTGGTAAGATCGCAGGATCGATCACCTTACTGCAAATTGACTTGAAGAAAGAACACAACTTAGTTATAGAGCTTCTTACTTTTTCTGGAAGAATAGAACGTATACCTATTGGGAGAAAATGTTCCATTATAACATGGCAATCATGGGTCTTTAAACTCTTTAACTTGAGGTCTTTCATAGACACAAGTCTTCTAATATCTGAAGAGTACCCTTCTGGAACTTTAACTTCACTTAGAAACTTACACAATGTTTTTTTCTCCTTTCTAGATAGAGTATAAGCAGCAGGCGGTAGATATGTTCGTTTTCCTTTCTTCAAGGGTCCTAATTCAGTTCTTATTCCCATCGCTATCAAGTCCTTTCTTGCCTTAAGGCCATCCTTAGACTTTCCTTGTATATTGAGTAACGTGCCAATAACACTTTCAAATACATTTTTTTCAATATGCATAACATCAAGAAAATGTCTCACATACAAGGACTTCCAATACGGTAATTCAAAAAAAACTGACCTCTTCTTCCACCCACTTTTGACAAGTGTGTGGGCAAAAGGCTTGCCAAACTGAGTATCCAAATCTTTCACCTTTTAAAAAATTTGATCACCCGTCAATATAGGTAGAGCTCTGCCTTGTTCTGTCTCTCCATTGAACGCCTTTCTCCATCCACGGTAGTGATGATTTGAATTTAAGAATCTCCGATGACCGAGAAAGACATTCTTCTGACCAAACTCCAAGCGCTTCCAATCTGTTTTATCTTCACAAATAGGACACGCACATTGACCTTTTATGCTATACCCTGATAGATTTCCGTATGCTGGAAAATCATTAATTGTGCCAAACAACATCGCCCTCAAGTTGAAACTTTCTTTCCTATATCCATCATAAACCTCCACACCGGTCTCCCACAAAATCTTTAAATCTTCGATTAAGGGCTTCAAGTACACGTCTATGTCATTCCCTGGTTGTTTAGGTCCAGAAATCAACATAGACAACATCATGTACTTACGCTTCATACATAGCCATGGAGGTAGGTTATAAATCATAATAATCACAGGCCATGTACTGTGTGAGATACTCTGGATACCGTATGGGTTCATTCCATCAGTAGATAATGCCAAGCGAAGGTTTCTTGATTCTTCTCCAAATTCAGGATAATCATTATCAATTTTCAACCACTGTGGTGAATCTACCGGATGTCGATACTTTCCATCTATAATTCTTTCATCTGCATGCCAGGTCAAGTGTCTTGAATCGGTTTCACTACGAAACATGCATCTAAATCTCGGAATAATCCTTAAGATCTCCTTCAAGTGCTTCTGCAATCTCTTCAACTCGATCACAATCGTATGTATTTGCGCCACTATAGTTTAAGGCATAGGTCGTACTATCCCCCGGTTCAACATTTTCGTTACTTTTCTCACCATGCAAATTCCAACATGTATAACTTCGATCAATTCCATGCCTCATTAGATGCGATGTCAACTGAACTGCGTCAACCCGTTTCCCATAACAACAACCCAAGCAAGGACATATCATTCTACTAGGGTCTTCGGCGTGCGCAACGACAAACTTAACGAATTCTGATACCCCATTCTCGTACTCTCTCGACAATCGATTGGAAGACATCCATGTATTATCCATTACTAATTAGAATAAACAAAAAACAATTTCAGAAGAGAAACCAAAAATGGGATGAGACAAAACAATTTCGCTTTATTGAGTTAGTCTCTGTGCAGGGCATTCATGTCTCCAACAATAACCCAAAACCAAAACAATTTTGGTTTATTGAGTTAGTTTCTCAACATTTTCAGATATCTCTGACTTCAATAGCATGAGAATGTATGAACCATGCATTAAGCATTAGTGGTATGCACTAATTTGTAGCATAGTTATATATCATCATATAGTTTTTACAAAAGATAAACATTGACTAGAAAATATATATGTAGAATTGTATAATGGTCTAACTGAAAGCTAACAGAAGAATAGTCGACTCTAATTTACTCTATCAAATAACATCCATACCTAAACTTCTTAAGTTACTAGCTACGCTATGTATGCTAGAATAAATACACTCATAAGCTGCATAGTGTACCTTTGATTGGTAGAAGGTGTTTTAGATATTGCTGCCTCCTTTTTCTACATCGGGAAACAAATGGAACAGTTGGTGAAATTTAACCCATAATGCCTAGTCTCCATTGCTAGCATTGCAACACAATAATTATTGTTGAGAATACTCAATAAATGTATGAACCAAGAAAAATGAAACCAAAAATGAACAATAGCGAACGTTAGAAGAGAGACTAAGTAATATGAAGATTAGAAAAATACCTATGGTGTCAAAATCGAACAGCTAACAACGAATTAATAGAAGGAGGAAACGTCGTAGATCTAACAGAGGTGGAAGGAGAACGCCTTAGAAGTAGCGAAAATCGTAGCAGTGAGAACCCTAACGTGAAAAAGAACGAAAATAACAGAGAGTGAAATAACAAAACGCGCAGTATGTTATAATTTTAATGTTTACTAAAGGGGACCTTAGAGAGCGCTTGTGGAAAAAAACCGCCCTCTAAAGGGGGCCTAAGAGGGCGCTTATGAAAGCGCTCTCTAAGGCTTTCCAAAAGCGCTTTATAAACTGGAAATGCACATGGACTTATAGAGCGCTTTTTTAAAAGCGCCCTCTAACGGTAACCTTAGAGGGCGCTTTCTAAAAAGCACCCTGTATTGTTGTCCCTCTATCTCCTCCTTATTTTTTCGCTTCACCTTAGAGGGCGCTTTATTACAAAAGCGCCCTCTAAAGTGCGTTGTCTATTCCAATTGTTCGCTCCTTATTTTTTCGCTTCACTTTAGAGTGCGCTTTTGTAATAAAGCGCCCTCTAAGGTGCGCTGTCTATTCCAGTTTTTGGCGTAGTGCCACTTGTGTGGGCTGCAAGCTAAAAAGCCCACTTAAGTGTATGTGGCCCATATCTTATAATATGCCCAAAATCACTTAAGTGCGTGGTACATTACCATATTTCATAATCTACTTAAGTACACCGTATCTTACGATGTTCTACAATTCACTTAAGTTCACCGTATCTTACGGTGTTCCTTAGTTACTCTATCTCTCATCAATATGTCCTATGTGTGTGACCCTGTAGGTTTTCGCGGCATTGACAATTATATTAAATCACGTATTTAACATAATAAACAGTGAGCGGTATCTAGCAACACATCACTGCTACCCAAGACACGAAAATGTCATGTGATCTGACAAATCCTTTTGTGATAATACTTATGTGTATAATTACCCTTTTGCCCTTATGTCTATATTGAACACAAGGCATAGACCGTGTCATCCTTGTCCAGTTCAATATTGGGCCCATAGACATTTATCCTGTTACGCAGGATGGGAAAATTCCATCTAGGTCAGTCATGTCCCTTAGCATGCTTCGTGGAGTACCCATCAACTGTCTTTATGGTCATCCAGTTACGAACAACGTTTGATCAACAATAAAGCACTCGACTCTACATCTAGGATCCATAGTGGTTTCAGGTCGAAGAGTGTTATACACCATTATCACCATGAGAATAACTTATGACACTTCGCATAACATTCTATATAGTATTCTCATAGCGGGTCAATCCAGTATAAATATTACTCTTAAAATTCATACATATGTTTAAGACTTGATAACTCCTTATCCATGATCCATGAGATGTGATCATCAGTCTATATACATAATAGTCTTAATGCTTTAATGTTAACCCACTTCACAATAAAGCTCGATTACAGATACTTTAAGAATAGTGTCCTTATGTTTAATGTTATCTCATGATTAAGTCATACTTGATACATTAAATGGACTAGCTATTCTAGGGACTTTATTAAACAAACGTAATAAAGAAAAAACCTTTTATTATTAATAAATAATTCGATACAAGTACCAAAAGTATTGGCCTCTAGGGATTACACCAACAATCTCCCACTAGCACTAGAGCCAATCAGGCATACCCCTAATGCCCATAGATCTAGTATTGACATCATGCTTCTGCTGCGCAAGAGGCTTTGTCAAGTGTAGGTACTCTGCATATTTTCACATCTCCTATATCTATTATCTGTCGAATGAGGTGATAACGCCTAAGTATGTGTTTGGATCGTTGGTGAGATCTAGGCTCCCTAGCTTGTGCGATAGCACCATTGTTGTCACAATAGAGATCAATGGGATCCACAATGCTAGGAACTATGCCAAGTTCACTAATGAAATTTTTGATCCAAACAGCTTCCTTTGCTACACTTGAGGCAGCAATATACCCGGCCTCGGTTGTAGAATCAACAACTTTATCGTGCTTTGAATTTTTCCAGCTCACATCGCCACCATTTAAGCAAAACACATAACCAATTTGCGATCTAAAGTCATCCTTATCTGTCTGGAAGCCAGCATCGGTGTATCCAATTACAGCCAGCTCTTCCTGACCTCCATATATCAAGAATGAGTCCTTAGTCCTTCTCAAATACTTAAGGATATTCTTGACAGCTACCCAATGAGCATCACCAGGATCAGATTGGTACCTACTCGTTGCACTTAAAGCATACGAGACATCTGGTCGAGTACATAACATGGCATACATGATAGATCCTATTGCATATGCATATGGAATCTTATTCATGCGATCCCTTTCTTCCTTAGTTGAATGGGATTGTGTTATTGATAGACACAGGCCATGTTGCATAGGTATGAATCCTTTCTTGGAATCATGCATATTAAAGCGTCTCAACACTTTGTCTATGTATATACTGTGACTTAGGCTAAGCAGTTTTTGTGATCTATCTCTATAGATTCTGATTCCTAATATATAGGCTGCTTCACCTAGGTCCTTCATAGAAAAGCATTTCCCCAACCAAGACTTTACTTGTTGCAGGGTATGGACATCGTTTCCAATGAGTAATATGTCAAATCCTTCATGATGTGTCATCGTTTCCCCAACCAAGACTTTACTGTTTCATCAAAACGAAGATTCCAGCTTTTGGAAGCTCGCTTCAATCCATAGATTGATCTTCGTAACTTATGTAACACCCCGATAATAATATGATAATTATTTAAATTAAGTTAATAATATATTTATTAATTTAATTAGATGATTGGATTATTATTATTATTATTTTTGGAATTATTGAATTATTATTATTATTGGAATAATAATATAAATTGGAAAATATATATAAGTTGGAATAAGGAAAAAGAGTTTTCATTTTTGTAAAAGGGTTTTACGTGAAAACTGAGAAGCTGCAGAGAAGAGGAAAAGGGCAAGAGGCAGAGCAAGAGGAAGAAGATTGGAGAAGAGAAGAGCTTGGAGCTTAGAGTTTGCCGGATTAACTTAGGTAAGGGGGGTTTATCGTCGTTTAATGGGTATTATGGGTTAGCATGTAATGGGTAGTAATAAACCGTGAATTGACCCTAATTGAGATTTTGAAATGCTGAGAAATTTTGATGAATAAGTTGTGTTAGACTGTAATTGAATCTGTGTTTGGGTTAGTTGTAAATTTCCGAAAGTGTAGCTTTTTACGGAATTGGAATCGGAGGTCCGGAAGTCCTCCAATGGCGGAAAATGCGGAGAATTCTGCATTCTGCCTTGAGTTAGCGCAGGAACAGCTTCTGTCTTGCGTTAACCGGTTAACCCAGGGTGTTAACCGGTTAACACTGTTTTGAATTGTGAAAATTTGCTGTTTTGTTTGCGTTAACCGGTTAACCCAGGGTGTTAACCGGTTAACACTGTTGTGATTGCTGAAATATTGCTGTTTGTGCTGCGTTAACCGGTTAACCCAGGGTGTTAACCGGTTAACACTGTTAAGTTTTGGGACAGGAAGCGTGTTGTGCTGCGTTAACCGGTTAACCCAGGGCGTTAACCGGTTAACACTGTTGCAGAGAGGAAAAATTGTTAATTTAAATGTTGTGTGCCTAATTGGTGGTTGCCTATATCAGTGTGTGATATAGTAGGGATGATTTCCCGCTGTTTTGAGCAGTATAGTTATTAGTAGAGTGTGCTAATACTGTGTTTAATTATTTGACATGATATGATGTGTTGATACATGTGTTGATTGTAACACCCCGATAATAATAAAATAATTATTTGAATTGAGTTAATAATTTAATTATTAATTTAATTAAATAATTGGAAATTTTATTATTATTATTATTTTTTGAATTATTATTATTTTGGAATAATAATTATTATTTGGAAAATATATATATGTTGGAATTAAGGAAAAAGCCCAGGGGGAGTAAAAACATTTTCACGTGAAAACAGAGAAATCGTGAAAAGGGAAAAGGGCAGAGAAGAGGAGAAAGGAGCTGAAGAGCAAAGGTTGAAGAACGGAAAGGCTTGAAGCTCAAAGATTCGCCGGATTGTTAAGGTAAGGGGGGTTTATCGTCGATTAATGGGTATTTTGGGATAATATGTCATGGGTAGTGATAAGCCGTTAATTTGACCCTAATTGGGATTTGTAAGTGTTGAAATGTTGTTGGATGAACTGTGTTGAAAGTTGAAATTAAATCGGTATTTGTGTGAGTAATGTTTTCCCGATCGTATAGCTGTTTACGGAATCGGAATCGGAGGTCCGGAAGTCTTCCAACGGCGGAATTCTGCATTCTGCCGTGTGTTAGCGCAGGAATTGTTGTTTGGTCTGCGTTAACCGGTTAACCCAGGGTGTTAACCGGTTAACACTGTATTGAAATGTGAAAATATTGAGTTTTGCCTGCGTTAACCGGTTAACCCAGGGCGTTAACTGGTTAACACTGTTGCGTTTTGCCAGAAAGTGAGTTTTGCCTGCGTTAACCGGTTAACCCAGGGCGTTAACCGGTTAACACTGTTGCAGAGTGAAAAATTATTGTTTTTAAATGTGGTGTACCTAATTGAGGGTTGGCCTATGTTGCCTATGGTGTAATAGGGATAAATTCCCGCTGTTTTGAGCAGTATATGCAATATTGAAATGTACTAATATTGTGGTTGTTGTTTGGTATAATCTGACATGCTTATGTGATGAAAGATTGATGATGTATAATGATGTACATGATGCTGTGAATGTATATATTATGCATGTATGTGTGAATGGACTGTTGTATGGCTCAGAGTGTGAGCATATGTTTATTCTTGAATTATTGTTGATGTTGCATTGCTAGATGATTAGCATGCATGGCATAGCCTTCGGGGCTGTAGCTAATTCCCATAGTGAGGAATTAGTGAGTGAACCATTGTGGGTTGTTGTTGATGTTTGCATACTAGATGATTAGTGTGCATAGTCTAGCCTTCGGGGCTGTAGCTAATTCCCATGGTGAGGAATTAGTGAGTGAGTCACTAGGTCTCAAATGAGTGGGACTAGTGAGCTTAGTAGCCGTATCTGGAGGGATCGGTGAGCTTGAACTATATGTTCGAGAATAGTCGGTACCGCATGTGTAGAGTCTCATTGCATAAAAATATGTATGGCGTATAATATGAATGGATGTGTTCCAATATTATACGTGTGTTGTGTTGTTGTTAAGTATGATTTGAGATTATACTGGTATTGTATATTGATGTTGAGTATGATGTTTAAGCCAATGAGCTATTACTGAATGTGTATTGCAATTAGGGTGATTGATGTGTTAATTACTTGGCATTACATGTTGTTTTATAATGCTTATTATATTGATTGAGGAACTCACCCTTACAACTATTTTTCAGGTAACGAGAAATGAGTTGAGTAGAAGCAAATGCTTGGAGTCTAGTGTAGTCTCCCTAGTGGGTCATGCTCTGATAGATGTAACATCGGGCGGGAACACTTTGATTATTATTGTTGTTGTGGTTGAACTAAATTACATGTGATGTTACATGTTTTGCATGATTGAGTTGATCTCTATCCGCTGCGTAATTGTGCAAATACTTTATATTTAAATTAAATAAAAGAGCATGATTGTTATATTGTTTAAATGGTGTGGAATGTTTGTGTGACACCCTTGGTGCACTATTACTCTGATTATATGTTTATTATTTTAATTAATTTTTGGGGTATTTTAGAAGGGTGTTACATTAGTGGTATCAGAGCCTGGTTGGTCGTGTCGAGTCGTAATTATTCTGTTTTCCCTGTACGGGATAGGAGTTGTGTAACCCTATCAGTACTTATTGTTTTAGTTTGTTGGGTTTTCAGAATAGAGATGGCTGGAAGAGGCAGAGATGATGCTGCGATTGCTGAGGCTCTGGGTATGCTGGCTGGAGTACTTGGAGGGAATCCAAATGTTGTAGGAATGGGAGCTGCTCGTCAACTGAGTGAGTTCCAGAAGAACAATCCTCCAATGTTCAAGGGAGCATACGATCCAGATGGTGCTCAGAAGTGGTTGAAGGAGATCGAGAGGATCTTCAGAGTAACTGAGTGTGCTGATAACCAGAAGGTCAGGTTCGGTACACATATGCTGTCAGAGGAAGCTGATGATTGGTGGGTTGCTACCCGCACTGAGTTGGAATCTGCTGGGAATACTGAGATCACTTGGGCTGTGTTCAGGGAAAGGTTCCTGAGAAAGTATTTTCCAGAAGATGTCAGAGGAAAGAAAGAGATAGAGTTTTTGGAATTGAAGCAGGGTAACAGGTCGGTTACTGAGTATGCTGCGAAGTTCACCGAGCTGTCAAAGTACTATACTCCCTATAATGAGGCTGCTGGAGAATTTTCGAAATGTGTGAAGTTTGAGAACGGGTTGCGTCCTGAGATCAAACAAGCTATTGGATATCAGAGGATCAGGGTGTTTTCTGACTTGGTTGACTGTTGCAGAATTTTTGAACAGGATTCCAAGGCTAGAGCAGAGAGCTATCAGCAGAGGGTTGATAGGAAGGGTAAGAATCAGATGGATCGTGGAAAACCGTATGCAGCTGGCAAAGGTTTTCAGAAGCAGAGTGGCATGAAGAGGCCTAGTGGGGGAGACTCTAGTGCTCCTGCTAAGTGTTATAGATGTGGTCGGGCTGGACATCGTGTTCATGAGTGTACCAGTGCTGAGATGAAGTGTTTCAAGTGTGGGAAAGGTGGTCACTTGGCTGCAGAGTGCCGATTGAAGACTGTAACTTGTTTCAACTGTGGAGAGTTGGGTCATATCAGTCCCCAGTGTCCTAAGCCGAAGAAGGAGAATCAGTCAGGAGGCAAGGTTTTTGCTCTATCAGGTTCTGAGACTTCTGCAGATGATCGTTTGATCAGAGGTACGTGTTATATTAATGGCTTTCCTCTTATAGCTATTATTGACACAGGTGCTACTCATTCTTTTATATCTGTGGATTGTGCTGTGAAGCTTAAATTAGAGATATCTGAGATGCGTGGAAGTATGGTGATTGATACTCCTGCAAAGGGTTCAGTGACTACTACTTCGGTTTGTTTGAGTTGTCCTTTGAATATTTTTGGTAGAGATTTTGGGATAGACCTTGTGTGTCTTCCATTAGTGCAGATTGACGTTATCTTGGGTATGAACTGGTTGGTGTTTAACCGAGTTTATATCAACTGTTTTGATAAGACGGTGATATTTCCTGAGACTGAGGAAGGGCAGAGTCTGTTTCTATCAGCCAGGCAGGTGAATGAGGAAGTGGCAGATGGGGCAGAGTTGTTTATGCTGTTGGCAACTTTAGAGGCTAAAGATAAACTAGTGATTCGTGATCTAGCAGTGGTGTGTGATTTTCCTGATGTGTTTCGGGAAGAAGTGAATGAGTTACCGCCAGAGCGTGAAGTTGAGTTCTCGATTGAATTGGTACCTGGTACTAGACCGATATCGATGGCTCCGTACCGTATGTCTGCTGTTGAGTTAGCTGAATTGAAAAGTCAGTTGGAAGATTTGTTGGATAAGAAGTTTATTCGTCCAAGTGTGTCACCGTGGGGTGCACCAGTGTTGTTGGTTAAGAAGAAGGAAGGTACTATGAGGTTGTGTGTGGACTACAGGCAACTGAATAAAGTGACGATCAAGAATCGGTATCCTTTGCCGAGGATTGATGATTTGATGGATCAGTTGGTTGGTGCGAGTGTGTTCAGCAAGATAGATTTGAGATCTGGGTATCATCAGATACGTGTGAAAACTGAGGATATTCAGAAGACTGCTTTCAGAACGAGGTATGGACATTATGAGTATTCTGTAATGCCTTTTGGTGTGACTAATGCGCCTGGAGTATTTATGGAGTACATGAATAGGATTTTCCATCCGTACTTGGATCAGTTTGTTGTGGTGTTTATCGATGACATTTTGGTGTATTCGAAATCTGAAGAAGAGCATGCTGAGCATTTGAGAGTGGTTTTAGGAGTGCTGCGAGAAAAGCAGTTATTTGCTAAACTGTCTAAGTGTGAATTTTGGTTAGAAGAAGTTAGTTTTCTTGGTCATGTGATTTCAAGAGGTGGTGTTGCTGTTGATCCTTCTAAGATAGAAGCGGTATCTAAGTGGGAAGCTCCGAAGTCTGTTGCTGAGATTCGAAGTTTCCTTGGTTTGGCTGGTTATTATAGGAAGTTCATTGAGGGATTTTCTAAGTTGGCGTTACCGTTGACGATGTTGACTAGAAAGGGGCAAGCGTTTGTTTGGGACTCAAAATGTGAAGAAGGTTTCCAAGAGTTAAAGAGAAGGTTGACTACTGCTCCTATTTTGACGTTACCGAGTTCGTCGGAACCATTTGAAGTTTACTGTGATGCTTCATTGTTGGGTTTGGGTGGTGTGTTGATGCAGAATAAGCAGGTTATAGCTTATGCTTCGAGACAGCTGAGGGTTCATGAAAGGAACTATCCGACGCACGATTTAGAGTTGGCAGCTGTAGTGTTTGTTTTGAAGTTGTGGAGGCATTACTTGTATGGATCAAGATTTGAGGTTTTCAGTGACCATAAGAGTTTAAAGTATTTGTTTGATCAGAAAGAGCTGAATATGAGACAGAGGAGATGGTTAGAGTTTCTGAAGGATTATGATTTTGGGTTGAATTACCATCCGGGTAAAGCAAATGTAGTGGCTGATGCATTGAGTCGGAAATCATTACATATGTCTATGTTAATGGTTAAGGAATTGGATTTAATTGAGCAGTTTAGAGACTTGAGTTTGGTGTGTGAGAGTACTCACAACAGTGTTAAATTGGGAATGTTGAAGTTAACGAGTGGTATTCTGGAGGAAATCAGAGAGGGTCAGAAATCCGATATGCATTTGGTTGATAAGTTGACTTTAGTGAATCAAGGTCGAGGTGGTGAATTCAGAGTTGATGAGAATGGTGTTTTGAAATTTGGTAGTCGGGTGTGTATTCCGAATGTTATTGAGCTTAAGAAGAGTATTCTTGAGGAGGGACATCGTAGTGGCTTAAGTATTCATCCTGGAGCTACGAAGATGTATCATGATTTGAAGAAGTTATTTTGGTGGCCGGGAATGAAAAGAGAAATTGCGAGTTTTGTTTATTCTTGTTTGACTTGTCAGAAGTCAAAGATTGAGCATCAGAAGCCGTCTGGACTAATGCAACCGTTGGCTATTCCAGAGTGGAAGTGGGATAGTATCAGTATGGATTTTGTTTCGGTTTACCGAGGACAAGTAGGAATTTTGAAGCTATTTGGGTGATTGTTGACAGGTTGACAAAATCGGCTCATTTCATTCCGATCAGAATGGATTATCCGTTAGAGAGATTAGCCGAGTTGTATATTGAGAAGATTGTAAGTTTGCATGGTATTCCGTCTAGTATTGTTTCGGACAGAGATCCTAGATTTACATCGAAGTTCTGGGAAGGTTTGCAGAAGGCTTTGGGAACTAAACTGAGATTGAGTTCTGCATATCACCCGCAGACTGATGGTCAGACTGAGAGGACGATTCAGTCACTGGAGGATCTTTTGAGAGCTTGTGTTTTAGAAAAAGGAGGTGCTTGGGATTGTTATTTGCCTTTGATTGAATTCACCTACAACAATAGTTTTCATTCGAGCATTGGTATGGCACCGTTTGAAGCTTTGTATGGTAGGAGATGTCGGACACCTTTATGTTGGTATGAGTCCGGTGAGAGTGTTGTGGTTGGACCGGAGATTGTTCAACAAACTACGGAAAAGATTAAGATGGTTCAGGAGAAGATGAGAATTGCTCAGAGTCGTCAGAAGAGTTATCATGATAAGAGGAGGAAGTCACTTGAGTTCCAAGAGGGAGATCATGTGTTTCTTCGTGTTACTCCGATAACTGGTGTTGGTCGAGCTTTGAAGTCGAAGAAGTTGACACCTCGATTTATTGGTCCTTATCAGATTTTGGAGAGGATAGGGGAAGTAGCCTATCGTATCGCCTTACCGCCGTCGCTTGCGAATTTGCATGAAGTTTTTCATGTGTCTCAGTTGAGGAGGTACATTCATGATCCGTCGCATGTAGTCCAAATAGATGATGTACAGGTGAGAGATAACCTGACTGTTGAAACATCACCTATGAGGATCGAAGATCGAGAGTTGAAGCAGTTGCGGGGTAAAGAGATTTCCTTGGTGAAGGTAGCTTGGGGGGGGCCAGCAGGTGGCAACGTGACTTGGGAACTGGAGAGTAAGATGAAGGAATCTTATCCAGAGTTGTTCGCTTGAGGTATGTTTTCGAGGACGAAAACTCTTTTAGTGGGGGAGAGTTGTAACACCCCGATAATAATAAAATAATTATTTGAATTGAGTTAATAATTTAATTATTAATTTAATTAAATAATTGGAAATTTTATTATATTATTATTTTTTTGAATTATTATTATTTTGGAATAATAATTATTATTTGGAAATATATATATGTTGGAATTAAGGAAAAAGCCCAGGGGAGTAAAAACATTTTCACGTGAAAACAGAGAAATCGTGAAAAGGGAAAAGGGCAGAGAAGAGGAGAAAGGAGCTGAAGAGCAAAGGTTGAAGAACGGAAAGGCTTGAAGCTCAAAGATTCGCCGGATTGTTAAGGTAAGGGGGGTTTATCGTCGATTAATGGGTATTTTGGGATAATATGTCATGGGTAGTGATAAGCCGTTAATTTGACCCTAATTGGGATTTGTAAGTGTTGAAATATTGTTGGATGAACTGTGTTGAAAGTTGAAATTAAATCGGTATTTGTGTGAGTAATGTTTTCCCGATCGTATAGCTGTTTACGGAATCGGAATCGGAGGTCCGGAAGTCTTCCAACGGCGGAATTCTGCATTCTGCCGTGTGTTAGCGCAGGAATTGTTGTTTGGTCTGCGTTAACCGGTTAACCCAGGGTGTTAACCGGTTAACACTGTATTGAAATGTGAAAATATTGAGTTTTGCCTGCGTTAACCGGTTAACCCAGGGCGTTAACCGGTTAACACTGTTGCGTTTTGCCAGAAAGTGAGTTTTGCCTGCGTTAACCGGTTAACCCAGGGCGTTAACCGGTTAACACTGTTGCAGAGTGAAAAATTATTGTTTTTAAATATGGTGTACCTAATTGAGGGTTGGCCTATGTTGCCTATGGTGTAATAGGGATAAATTCCCGCTGTTTTGAGCAGTATATGCAATATTGAAATGTACTAATATTGTGGTTGTTGTTTGGTATAATCTGACATGCTTATGTGATGAAAGATTGATGATGTATAATGATGTACATGATGCTGTGAATGTATATATTATGCATGTATGTGTGAATGGACTGTTGTATGGCTCAGAGTGTGAGCATATGTTTATTCTTGAATTATTGTTGATGTTG
Source organism: Lathyrus oleraceus (assembly GCF_024323335.1). NCBI lineage: Eukaryota > Viridiplantae > Streptophyta > Magnoliopsida > Fabales > Fabaceae > Lathyrus > Lathyrus oleraceus. The sequence goes on along the minus strand of NC_066582.1, from coordinate 481,275,711 downwards.
CATTGCTAGATGATTAGCATGCATGGCATAGCCTTCGGGGCTGTAGCTAATTCCCATAGTGAGGAATTAGTGAGTGAACCATTGTGGGTTGTTGTTGATGTTTGCATACTAGATGATTAGTGTGCATAGTCTAGCCTTCGGGGCTGTAGCTAATTCCCATGGTGAGGAATTAGTGAGTGAGTCACTAGGTCTCAAATGAGTGGGACTAGTGAGCTTAGTAGCCGTATCTGGAGGGATCGGTGAGCTTGAACTATATGTTCGAGAATAGTCGGTACCGCATGTGTAGAGTCTCATTGCATAAAAATATGTATGGCGTATAATATGAATGGATGTGTTCCAATATTATACGTGTGTTGTGTTGTTGTTAAGTATGATTTGAGATTATACTGGTATTGTATATTGATGTTGAGTATGATGTTTAAGCCAATGAGCTATTACTGAATGTGTATTGCAATTAGGGTGATTGATGTGTTAATTACTTGGCATTACATGTTGTTTTATAATGCTTATTATATTGATTGAGGAACTCACCCTTACAACTATTTTTCAGGTAACGAGAAATGAGTTGAGTAGAAGCAAATGCTTGGAGTCTAGTGTAGTCTCCCTAGTGGGTCATGCTCTGATAGATGTAACATCGGGCGGGAACACTTTGATTATTATTGTTGTTGTGGTTGAACTAAATTACATGTGATGTTACATGTTTTGCATGATTGAGTTGATCTCTATCCGCTGCGTAATTGTGCAAATACTTTATATTTAAATTAAATAAAAGAGCATGATTGTTATATTGTTTAAATGGTGTGGAATGTTTGTGTGACACCCTTGGTGCACTATTACTCTGATTATATGTTTATTATTTTAATTAATTTTTGGGGTATTTTAGAAGGGTGTTACATTGATGATGTATGATGATATGCATAATGCTGTGAATGTATATATTATGCATGTATTTGCGAATGGACTGTTGTATGGCTTAGAGTGTGAGCATATGTCCATTGTGAATTGTTGTTGATATTGCATTGCTAGATGATTAGCGTGCATCGCATAGCCTTTGGGGCTGTAGCTAATTCCCATGGTGAGGAATTAGTGAGTGAATCATTGTGGAGTTGTTGTTGATGTTTGCATGCTAGATGATTAGTGTGCATAGCATAGCCTTCGGGGCTGTAGCTAATTCCCATGGTGAGGAATTAGTGAGTGAGTCATTAGATCTCAAATGAGTGGGACTAGTGAGCTTAGTAGCCGTATCTGGATTGATCGGTGAGCTTGAACTATATGTTCAAGAATAGTCGGTACCGCATGTGTGGAGTCTCATTGCATAATGTATGTATGGCGTATAATATGAATGGATGTATTCCAATATTATACGTGTGTTTGTGTTGTTATGGAGTATGATTTGAGATTATACTTGTGAATTATGTTGGTGTGAATGATTGTGTGACACCCTTAACTGCATAATTACTCTGATATATGTTTATTATTTTAATTAAATAATTGGGGTATTTTAGAAGGGTGTTACATTAGTGGTATCAGAGCATGGTCGGTCGAGTCGAGTCGTAATTATTCTGTTTCCCCTGTACGGTATAGGTGTTGTGTAACCCTATCAGTACTTATTGTTTAGCTTGTTGGGTTTTCAGAATAGAGATGGCTGGAAGAGGTAGAGATGATGCTGCGATTGCTGAAGCTCTGGGTATGCTAGCTGGAGTACTTGGAGGGAATCCGAATGTTGTGGGAATGGGAGCTGCTCGTCAACTGAGTGAGTTCCAGAAGAACAATCCTCCAATGTTCAAGGGAGCATACGATCCAGATGGTGCTCAGAAGTGGTTGAAGGAGATCGAGAGGATCTTCCGAGTGACTGAGTGTGCCGATAACCAGAAGGTCAGGTTCGGTACGCATATGCTGTCAGAGGAAGCTGATGATTGGTGGGTTGCTACCCGCACTGAGTTGGAATCTGCTGGGAATGCTGAAATCACTTGGGCTGTGTTCAGAGAGAGATTCCTGAGGAAGTATTTTCCAGAGGATGTCAGAGGAAAGAAGGAGATAGAGTTCTTGGAATTGAAGCAGGGTAACAAGTCTGTTACTGAGTATGCTGCTAAGTTCACAGAGCTGTCAAAGTATTATACTCCCTATAATGAGGCTGCTGGAGAATTTTCAAAATGTGTGAAGTTTGAGAACGGGCTGCGTCCCGAGATCAAACAAGCTATTGGATATCAGCGGATCAGAGTGTTTTCTGACTTGGTTGACTGTTGCAGGATTTTTGAACAGGATTCCAAAGCCAGAGCAGAGAGCTATCAACAGAGAGTTGATAGGAAAGGCAAGAATCAGAATGATCGTGGAAAACCGTATGCAGCTGGCAAGGGTTTCCAGAAGCAGAGTGGGATGAAGAGGCCTAGTGGGGGAGACTCTAGTGCCCCTGCTAAGTGTTATAGATGTGGTCGGGCTGGACATCGTGTCCATGAGTGTACCAGTGCTGAGATGAAGTGTTTCAAGTGTGGAAAAGGTGGTCATTTGGCTGCAGAGTGTCGGTTGAAGACTGTAACTTGTTTCAACTGTGGGGAGTTGGGTCATATCAGTCCACAGTGTCCTAAGCCGAAGAAAGAGAATCAGTCAGGAGGCAAGGTCTTTGCTTTATCGGGTTCTGAGACTTCTATAGATGATCGTTTGATCCGAGGTACGTGTTATATTAATGGCTTTCCTCTTGTAGCTATTATTGACACCGGTGCTACTCATTCCTTTATATCTTTGGATTGTGCTGTGAAACTTAAGTTAGAGATATTTGAGATGCTTGGAAGTATGGTGATTGATACTCCTGCGAAGGGTTCAGTGACTACTACTTCAGTTTGTTTGAATTGTCCTTTGAGTATTTTTGGTAGAGACTTTGGGATAGACCTTGTGTGTCTTCCACTAGTGCAGATTGATGTTATCTTGGGAATGAACTGGTTGGTGTGTAACCGAGTTTCTATCAACTGTTTTGACAAGACTGTGATATTTCCTGAGATTGAAGAGGGACAGAGTTTGTTTCTATCAGCCAGGCAGGTGAATGAGGAAGTAGCAGATGGGGCGGAGTTGTTTATGCTGTTAGCGACTTTAGAGGCTAAAGATAAACTGGTGATTGGCGATCTAGCCGTGGTGTGTGATTTTCCTGATGTGTTTCCGGAAGAGGTGAATGAATTACCGCCAGAGCGTGAAGTTGAGTTCTCGATTGATTTGGTACCTGGTACTAGACCAATATCGATGGCTCCGTACCGTATGTCTGCTATTGAGTTGACTGAATTGAAGAGTCAGTTGGAAGATCTGTTGGATAAGAAATTTATTCGTCCGAGTGTGTCACCGTGGGGTGCACCAGTGTTGTTGGTTAAGAAGAAAGAAGGTACTATGAGGTTGTGTGTGGACTACAGGCAACTGAATAAAGTGACGATCAAGAATCGGTATCCTTTGCCGAGGATTGATGATTTGATGGATCAGTTGGTAGGTGCGAGTGTGTTCAGCAAGATAGATTTGAGATCTGGGTATCATCAGATACGTGTGAAAACTGAGGATATTCAGAAGACTGCTTTCAGAACAAGGTATGGACATTATGAGTATTCTGTAATGCCTTTTGGTGTGACTAATGCGCCTGGAGTATTCATGGAGTATATGAATAGGATTTTCCATCCGTACCTAGACCAGTTTGTTGTGGTGTTTATTGATGACATTTTGGTGTATTCGAAATCTGAAGAAGAGCATGCTGAGCATTTGAGAGTGGTTTTAGAAGTTCTACGAGAAAAGAAGTTATTTGCTAAACTCTCTAAATGTGAATTTTGGTTAGAAGAGGTTAGTTTTCTTGGTCATGTGATTTCAAGAGGTGGTGTTGCTGTTGATCCTTCTAAGATAGAAGCGGTATCTAAGTGGGAAGCTCCGAAGTCAGTTTCTGAGATAAGGAGTTTTCTTGGACTTGCAGGTTATTATAGGAAATTCATTGAGGGATTTTCTAAGTTGGCGTTACCGTTGACGATGTTAACTAGAAAGGGGCAAGCGTTTGTTTGAGACTCAAAGTGTGAAGAAGGTTTCCAAGAGTTAAAGAGAAGGTTAACTACTGCTCCTATTCTGATATTACCGAGTTCGTCGGAATCATTTGAGGTTTACTGTGATGCTTCATTGTTGGGTTTGGGTGGTGTGTTGATGCAGAATAAGCAGGTTATAGCTTATGCTTCGAGACAACTGAGGGTTCATGAAAGGAACTATCCGACACATGATTTAGAGTTGGCAGCTGTGGTATTTGTTCTGAAATTATGGAGGCATTACTTGTATGGGTCAAGATTTGAGGTTTTCAGTGACCATAAAAGTTTAAAGTATTTGTTTGATCAGAAAGAACTGAATATGAGACAGAGGAGATGGTTAGAATTTCTGAAGGATTATGACTTTGGTTTGAATTACCATTCGGGTAAAGCAAATGTAGTGGCTGATGCGTTGAGTCGGAAATCATTGCATATGTCTATGTTAATGGTTAGAGAATGGGATTTAATTGAGCAGTTTAGAGACTTGAGTTTGGTGTGTGAGAGTACTCACAATAGTGTTAAATTGGGAATGTTGAAATTAACGAGTGGTATTCTGGATGAGATTAGAGAGGGTCAGAAATCCGATGTGCTTTTGGTTGATAAGTTGACTTTAGTGAATCAAGGTCAAGGTGGTGAATTCAGAGTTGATGAGAATGGTGTTTTGAAATTTGGTAATCGAGTGTGTATTCCGGACGTTACCGAACTTAAGAAGAGTATTCTTGAAGAAGGACATCATAGTGGCTTGAGTATTCATCCTGGAGCTACGAAGATGTATCATGATTTGAAAAAGTTATTTTGGTGGTCGGGGATGAAAAGAGAAATTGCGAGTTTTGTTTATTCCTGTTTGACTTGTCAGAAGTCAAAGATTGAGCATCAGAAGCCGTCTGGGCTAATGCAACCGTTGGCTATTCCAGAGTGGAAGTGGGATAGTATCAGTATGGATTTTGTTTCTGGTTTACCGAGGACAATTAAGAATTTTGAAGCTATTTGGGTGATTGTGGATAGATTGACAAAATCGGCTCATTTCATTCCGATTAGAATGGATTATCCGTTAGAGAGATTAGCCGAGTTGTATATTGAGAAGATTGTAAGTTTGCATGGTATTCCGTCGAGTATTGTTTCGGACAGAGATCCTAGATTTACATCGAAGTTCTGGGAAGGTTTGCAGAGGGCTTTGGGAACTAAGCTGAGATGGAGTTCTGCATATCATCCGCAGACTGATGGTCAGACTGAGAGGACGATTCAGTCATTAGAGGATCTTTTGAGAGCTTGTGTTTTGGAAAAGGGAGGTGCTTGGGATTGTTATTTACCTTTGATTGAGTTTACCTACAACAATAGTTTTCATTCGAGCATTGGTATGGCACCGTTTGAAGCTTTGTATGGTAGGAGATGTCGGACACCGTTATGTTGGTATGAGTCCGGTGAGAGTGCTGTGGTTGGACCGGAGATTGTTCAACAGACTACAGAAAAGATTAAGATGATTCAGGAGAAGATGAGAATTGCTCAGAGTCGTCAGAAGAGTTATCATGATAAGAGGAGGAAGTCACTTGAGTTCCAAGAGGGAGATCATGTGTTTCTTCGTGTTACTCCGATAACTGGTGTTGGTCGAGCTTTGAAGTCAAAGAAGTTGACACCTCGATTTATTGGTCCTTATCAGATTTTGGAGAGGATAGGAGAGGTAGCCTATCGTATCGCTTTACCGCCGTCGCTTGCGAATTTGCATGAGGTTTTTCATGTGTCTCAGTTGAGGAGGTACATTCATGATCCGTCGCATGTAGTCCAAGTAGATGATGTACAGGTGAGAGATAACCTGACTGTTGAAACATCACCTATGAGGATCGAGGATCGAGAGTTGAAACAGTTGCGGGGTAAAGAGATTGCCTTGGTGAAGGTAGCTTGGGGAGGACCAGCAGGTGGCAATGTGACTTGGGAACTTGAGAGTAAGATGAAGGAGTCTTACCCAGAGTTGTTCGCTTGAGGTATGTTTCGAGGACGAAAACTCTTTTAGTGGGGGAGAGTTGTAACACCCCGATAATAATATGATAATTATTTAAATTAAGTTAATAATATATTTATTAATTTAATTAGATGATTGGATTATTATTATTATTATTTTTGGAATTATTGAATTATTATTATTATTGGAATAATAATATAAATTGGAAAATATATATAAGTTGGAATAAGGAAAAAGAGTTTTCATTTTTGTAAAAGGGTTTTACGTGAAAACTGAGAAGCTGCAGAGAAGAGGAAAAGGGCAAGAGGCAGAGCAAGAGGAAGAAGATTGGAGAAGAGAAGAGCTTGGAGCTTAGAGTTTGCCGGATTAACTCAGGTAAGGGGGGTTTATCGTCGTTTAATGGGTATTATGGGTTAGCATGTAATGGGTAGTAATAAACCGTGAATTGACCCTAATTGGGATTTTGAAATGCTGAGAAATTTTGATGAATAAGTTGTGTTAGACTGTAATTGAATCTGTGTTTGGGTTAGTTGTAAATTTCCGAAAGTGTAGCTTTTTACGGAATTGGAATCGGAGGTCCGGAAGTCCTCAAATGGCGGAAAATGCGGAGAATTCTGCATTCTGCCTTGAGTTAGCGCAGGAACAGCTTCTGTCTTGCGTTAACCGGTTAACCCAGGGTGTTAACCGGTTAACACTGTTTTGAATTGTGAAAATTTGCTGTTTTGTCTGTGTTAACCGGTTAACCCAGGGTGTTAACCGGTTAACACTGTTGTGATTGCTGAAATATTGCTGTTTGTGCTGCGTTAACCGGTTAACCCAGGGTGTTAACCGGTTAACACTGTTAAGTTTTGGGACAGGAAGCGTGTTGTGCTGCGTTAACCGGTTAACCCAGGGCGTTAACCGGTTAACACTGTTGCAGAGAGGAAAAATTGTTAATTTAAATGTTGTGTGCCTAATTGGTGGTTGCCTATATCAGTGTGTGATATAGTAGGGATGATTTCCCGCTGTTTTGAGCAGTATAGTTATTAGTAGAGTGTGCTAATACTGTGTTTAATTATTTGACATGATATGATGTGTTGATACATGTGTTGATGATGTATGATGATATGCATAATGCTGTGAATGTATATATTATGCATGTATTTGCGAATGGACTGTTGTATGGCTTAGAGTGTGAGCATATGTCCATTGTGAATTGTTGTTGATATTGCATTGCTAGATGATTAGCGTGCATCGCATAGCCTTTGGGGCTGTAGCTAATTCCCATGGTGAGGAATTAGTGAGTGAATCATTGTGGAGTTGTTGTTGATGTTTGCATGCTAGATGATTAGTGTGCATAGCATAGCCTTCGGGGCAGTAGCTAATTCCCATGGTGAGGAATTAGTGAGTGAGTCATTAGATCTCAAATGAGTGGGACTAGTGAGCTTAGTAGCCGTATCTGGATTGATCGGTGAGCTTGAACTATATGTTCAAGAATAGTCGGTACCGCATGTGTGGAGTCTCATTGCATAATGTATGTATGGCGTATAATATGAATGGATGTATTCCAATATTATACGTGTGTTTGTGTTGTTATGGAGTATGATTTGAGATTATACTTGTGAATTATGTTGGTGTGAATGATTGTGTGACACCCTTAACTGCATAATTACTCTGATATATGTTTATTATTTTAATTAAATAATTGGGGTATTTTAGAAGGGTGTTACAACTTACATATCTTTTGGGCTTCTTCTGTTATATCAAATCCTTCATGATGTGTCATGTACACATCCTCAAGAAGAGTCCCATTAAGGAAAGAAGTTTTGACATCCATCTGCTATATTTCATAATCATGATATGCAGCGATAGCAAGTAAAATCCGAACATATTTAAGCATTGCAACTAGTGAAAAGGTTTCATCATAGTCAACCCCATGAATTTGTTTATATCCTTTTGTAACCAGTCTTGCCTTATAGGTATGTACCTTACAATCCATGTCAGTCTTCTTTTTGAAGACCCACTTGCATCCTATAGGGTTAACTCCTACAGGAGGCTCTACCAAGGTCCAAACTTGGTTTGTGTACATGGAATCCATTTCAGATTTCATGGCTTCTAGCCACTTCTCAGACTCGGGACCAATTATGGCCTCTTGGTAGGTCACAGGCTCATCTTGATCCATAACTGATCATCATCTTGATCAGTTATGAGATATCCATATCTCTCAGGTAGGTGACGTATCCTGCCTGACCTACGCTGGTCTTGCTCTACTTGGGCAGGTTGCTCTTCCACAACTACTTGTGTTTCCTGCTCTAATTCCTCCATAGGTGTATCAATGCTTTGTGATTCTTGAATTTCTTCAAGCTCTACTTTCCTCCCACTGATTCCTTTGGAAATAAAATCCTTTTCTATGAAAACTCCAGTTCGAGCGACAAACACTTTTCCCTCAGAAGGATTGTAAAAGTAATACCCTCTTGTTTCTTTAGGATACCGCATAAATAAGCATTTGTCAGATTTGGGCTCAAGCTTAGTTGAAACTTGTCGTTTCACATAAACTTCGCAACCCCAAATCTTCATGTAAGACATATGTGGTTTCTTACCACTCCATATCTCATATGGTGTATTCTCAACCTTTTTGGATGGAACACGGTTAAGTGTGTAAGCTGCTGTCAATAGTGCATGTCCCCAAAAGGAGTTTGGAAGATCGGCGTGACTCATCATGGATCGGACCATGTCTAACAGGGTTCGATTTCTTCTCTCAGATACACCATTCCATTGGGGTGTTCCAGGAGGAGTAAGTTGGGATAGGATCCCACACTCTTTCAGATGGTCATCAAATTCTAGGCTTAAATACTCACTACCTCGATCTGATCGAAGAGTTTTAATATTCTTACCTAGTTGGTTTTGTACTTCATTCTTGAATTCCTTGAACTTTTCAAAGGACTCCGATTTATGTTTCATTAAATACACATAACCATATTGTAGCGGGGTATTCGTTACCATTAGAGATATTGGCTAAATCCAAGGTAAATCATACAAGTCGACTCGCCACCGCACTTCTATTTATCCAAAGGAATGGTTAGAAAGCGAACAAAAACCTAAAAGTTTTATCAAATCAAAAACTAGTAAAAGAGAATCAGAGATTTGGGTAAGGGGGTTGGTTATGCAATGGGAAGGTGTTAGGCACCCAAAACATCCTAGGTACTCCTAGGGAGCCCTTTTCACATTTGTGGTAAAGTTGTTGTTTTGTGAAAATTTGTTTGTGCAAACATGATTGAAGAGATGGGAAGAGAATATACAAGTTATTTACATTTTGTGTTTGGATGGATAAACCCATTGCCTACGTACCATCTTAAAAAAGATTAGGATCAAAACCTCGTAGTTCGGGGTAAAAATCTCAAAACAAGTTGGTGAATTGATTTGTCCAAAATCCTTAAGGTCTTTTGTTATCAAAGGGAGAAAACTCAAACTAAGACCACAAATCCACCATGTGAGGATAGCTTCCACATGCTAGTGAGGGGTTAACCCTATAATAAGCATGGAAGACTCATTGTCCATCACTAAGGATATAGGTGAGTATTACATCTACCACAAAGATAACTCAAACCTAATAGCTAAAGGTTATGAAAAGTTTGATTAAGGAGGTGGCCATTGAAACCACAAAAGTATTTGAATGGGTTATATTTACCAATGAAAAGTATGTACAAAATATGGTCAAAGTTGACTTAAAGATTCAATTCAAAATGAGTATTAAGAAAAGAAAGTTTGAAAATCGAAAGCATAAGGCTTAGGTTTCTAATGTTTGAAAACAATGGTTAAATGTTTGCACAAAAGTTTGGCTTGGGTTAGAGTGGAAAAAAGAAGAAGAAGGGCTAAGGTCCTAAGTAATGCAAAAAGGTGAGGGATAAGAAACAAAACCACAATGGAGTTCCTCTCTTGAGATCATAGTGATGATCCAAGTAGCTCCCATCCTTTGGAATAAGCAATCACACAAAGCATAAACTCAAGCAATCAACAGTCAAACGAACTCTTGGAAAGACTCCTCAAAGTATCTTGGATCTCTCTCTCTTGGAAGCTCATGACAATGGTTCCTCAATTAAGCTCAAGTTGGAACTCCTAGCACAAGAAAACACACATCAAAAGGTTCTATAATACAATCAAAGAATGAACAAGAGGGAGTTTAGAATATGGTCCTTTCAATGTTCATCTTCAAGATTAAGCATTCTAAAGGCCCCAATGCCTAGTTGCTCTTTGACTCCAAATTTGCATAGGGAAAGTCCTAAAGTCTAAGTCCATTTTGTCCAATTCTTTGCATTTGGTTCACAACAATCAAAACAAAACGCAAGCACAATAGTATATACACAATTATGTGCTCAAGTGAGCAAAAGGCAAATGGCATTAACATAAACATGTGCTCAAGTGAGCAAAGGAAAAAGCAAATGAATAAAATGTACAAGAATAGTAAATTGCATAAAAGTAAAGTGCAAAAAGTAAATGTTAATTGTTAATGATTAGTGTTAGTGGTTAGTGTGCCATAAGACAAATTTAGCGCTATGTTAAGCAATCGTAATTGGACTTATGTAGAAGTCACAACTATCTGAGGCCGGTCAATAATAATGTAGGCAACAACACAAGTTAGAAGTCTTGATTAGTGAACCAAGTTCCAACAACTTGCCATGCCAAAAAGAAAAAGGAGAATTGATCTTGTATTGGTTTAAGCCTTTTGCATGATTTAGGAAACAACCTATCCTTAATGCAAAGCCATTCACTTGATCAATTGATCAATATGAATTAGATTTGAATCAAGGAAGATTAAGTCTCCCTAATCAATGCTAACTTATCAACCTTCAACTCATTGATCAAAAAAGAAAAAGAAGAAGAAGAAGAGAGATGAATAATGGAAAAGGAAATGGAAAGAATAAAGTGCATAAGGTGAAATAAAATGTACCAATCCATGTGTATTGACCAAATGACATTTGAAAGTCAAGGTCAAACAATGAGAAATCAGAAATGAGATGAAGATTGGAGGTCAAACAATAAGCAAAATATTTTTGGCATTTTCTAATATCAAAATAAACTTGAATTAAAATAAAAGAAAGGTCAAACTTCAAAATCACTTCAAGTCAACCTTGAAAGGTCCATGTGATTTATCCCAAGTTCAACAAGGTCAAACAAAGTTTGACAAAAAATTTCAGCATTTTTAAAAGTCAGAAACTATTTTTTATCAATTAAAAATGAATAAAAATAACCTAATTGAACTAAAATCTCAAATAAATCTCAAATCAATTAAAAAATTGATGAGAATATTTTTCATAGATTCATCATCATTCAAATAGGTTAGGAAAATATTTTTGTATTTTTTGAATATCAAAAGCTATTTAAAATGAATTAAAAACAACCAGAAAAGAGAAAATTCATAAAAAAATATCAAATGACAAAATAAAAAAAAATTAAAAATCAATATTTAGAAACTAGAAATTATTTGGGGAAGAATGCAATTGGTCCCATAATTTTTGGATTTAAAATGAAGAAGATATGAATTTTTGAAAATAATGGAAATAAAAGAAATAAAATCAGAAAATAAGAAATTCAAAAAAACCAGGAGCGTTAGATCTGAGCTCATTAATTGAGCTGGCAGATCATACGCTCCAGAAGCGCGCTTCCACCATAGGTCCAAGTCAATGCGCTACACATGGCATTATTAAAAGTCAAAAGATCCAAGGGCTGGGATATAAACTGGAGATCAGATCCAATGGTCCACAACGCATCTGGAAAAGGGACGGCCACCAGAGCCACCTTCTTCTCCGGTGAGCATGAAGATTCCGGTGACATTTGCAGGTTTCAAAAGCTTAACCAAAATACACGATCCATACATCGTTGGAAAGCTGGGATGATGTACATCATCCTTGTACCACTCAATTCCACTCTAGATCTCTATATTGAGAGAAATCAGAGATGGAAATTCTGTCATGTTCAAGTGAACTTCATGGATTTCAATAATTGAGCATACAAAACAAATGCCTCTATGAAGAGGACTTCAGCCAACACAAAATCCAAGCAAATAGATCAATAATTGGTGAGATTCGAAGAAAAAACCAGTTGAAGAACAACCTTGAATTCTGGAGATTTGAGCTTGCTTCCTTGCTTCCTTTGGCAAAACAGAAGATCAATGAAGTATGAGAGAGAGGTCTAGGAGCTTTAGATCCAAAGATTCAACCAGATGTAGTTGAATTTTAGATCTGAAAAAAAATGAAGAAAAATGAAATAGCTCCTTTGGTGAGAGGTTAGGTTTTCAGTTCTGCAACATTTCAGGTTGATTTATGGATGAAATTTGAATGGAATGGAACTCTTATTTATAGATGGAAAGGCAAGGCAAGTGTGATTCAATCCGTGTGCATGGAATTGGATATTCATTGCATGGGCTTGCATGATCATGCAAAAGGCCCAAATTCAATGCCAAATGCAATCTGAAATGAATGTGAGATGACTTGGACGCGCAGTTTGGAGTGAAATGGCTTGTGCATGGATTTTTGATGTGTTATGCATAATTGAACAAAAAACTTCCCCTCTTCAAAAATGCCACTTGCCAAATCCAAACATGAGCATGTGAGTAATGGTTGGAAAGGTTTTGATGTGAGGAACAATTGTTATGTTGGGAAAAAGTCCATTTGAAGTGTGGAAATTGGTGAATTTTGAGTTTAAAGTGCAAGGTGCAAAACATGTAAAGGCAAAGTTTCTAAATTTGGCCAATGTTCAAGCCCTTCTGTTTTAATGATGCAAGCCTCAAATGAAAAAACCTCCAACATCAAAGTTGTAGATATTTTCAAGACAATCAAAATGTACTTAAAGTTTGCATCATTTGAATTTTTGATGAAAGATTTATGGGCACTTGAAGTTGGACTTTTTTGCCTTTCAATGCATTTGGTCCAAAAGGACCTATAATGTCTTGCATTATCACATGTATTTCCTTTGAGATTTTGAAATTTTGTTCAACATAACATTTGAATTATACATCTTAATATTTCCAATGAATTTGATCCCACCTCAAAATCATAAAAAATGAATGAGTTATGTCCTTGGGAAGTTGACCCAAAATTAGGGTTTCAGTCAAAATGACCTATAATGTATTGGAATGGGAGATGATCTTACAAGCTTCAAATAAATTTTTAATGAACATGAAAGTTGTTGATATTGTCCTTAAGAACATTTTTGCTTTTGGGATCATCTCCATTTGACCAACACATAAAAAGTTAGGTCTCAGTGCATTTCAAAATAGTCAGATGAATTTGACTTATCAACTTCTCAAGTCCATGACTCATATATTGATGAATTGGTGATTTAGGACACTCAAATAAGTTCAAATATGCATTAAATGATGAATTAAAGAACTTACCTTGATTGCATCTGATCATGGGCTGAGGTTGCTTCAAGAGCAAGGCATTGTGGTGCACAGATGAATTAGGGTTTCTTTGGGGAACAAACCTCAAACCCTTTGACTTGATTTGATTAAAATGATGAATTAAGATGCTAGGGAGGCATATTTGATGGATGAGAGCTTTGGGAATCATTACCATGCTTGCTATCATCTTCACTTGGCCATATCTTTGTACCAATGATCTCCTTGAAGCCTTTAACCTTGTGATTGCTCAAGCTACAAACAAAAGATGTTAGTGACATATTTTTGTGCTTTTTGTTAGTGAACAAAATAAGACAAGAAATGATATACAAATCAAGCATGCTTGGTGATCTCAAACCACTCACAAGAGGTCCCATCCAAAGGCAAAGGGAACCAAGATGCTTATGATCCTTGAGGCAATGCAAATGCAATGTTATGATGCCATGAGGGATCTTAGGGACAAAATTAGGGTCTTATACATATCTACTGAAATCATCAGTAAATATGATGAAGTACTGAAAACCTCCTCTAGCTGGTATGTTCAGTGGTCCCTATACATCAGTATGTATGAGGCCTAAAAGATCATTCGCTCTTTCACCTTTTCCTGTGAATGGAGACTTTGTCATCTTTCCAATTAAACAAGATCTACATGTCTCATATGATTCATAATCAAAAGAGTCCAAGAGTCCATCTTTATCGAGTTTGGAAATGCGTTTCTCATTTATGTAGCCTAATCGTCAATACCAAAGGTAAGTTGGATTTAACTCGTTAGGTTTCATCCTTTTAGTATTAATGTTATAAATAGGCATTTCGAGATCAAGGACATATAGTCCATTGCTCATTTCTGCAGTAGCATAGAATATATCATTCAAATAAATTGAACAACAATTGTTCTTTATTATAAATGAAAAACCAAACTTGTCCAAACAAGAAATGGAAATAATACTCCTGCTAATTGCAGGTACATAATGACATTTCTCTAACTGAATTATTAAACCACTAGGTAAAGTCAATACATAAGTTCCTACGGCTAAAGCAACAACCTTTGCTCCATTGCCAACTCGTAGGTCAACTTCACCTTTTGCCAAATCTCTACTTCTTTTTAGCCCCTGCAAATTTGTACAAATGTGAGAACCGCATCCATTATCTAATACCCATGATGCAGAAGTAGATAAATTTATTTCAATAACAAAAATACTTGAAGTTGAAGTCTCTACTCCATTCTTCGTATCTTCCAGGTACTTTGGGCAGTTTCTCTTCCAGTGTCCGGTCTTACCGCAATGGATGCAGGTGTCTGCCTTTGCTATGCCTCTACTAGGCTTCAAAGCATCAACAGTGGGTCTGGGTTTGGAAACTTCCTTGTATTTCCCTTTATTACCCTGCTTGGTGGGTCTTTTATTCTGTCTCTTTCCATTTCCGATCATCAGAATGGACTTCCCTTTTGTCTTCAGATTCAGCTCAACAGTTCTTAACATGGCTAGCAGTTCAGGAAGAGATTTGTCCATATCATTCATATTGAAATTTAGGACAAATTGACTAAATTTGTCTGACAATGGTTGCAAGATCAAATCAGTCGCAAGTTCCTTTCCAAGGGGAAAACCCAACCTTTCAAGGTTTTCCACATACCTAATCACTTGAGCACATGGGGACCTACAGGGGCTCCCTCAGCTAACTTGCCTTGAAAAAGGGCCTTTGAAACTTCAAACCTTTCATGCCTTGCTTGCTCTTGATAGAGCATCTTCAGGTGTTTGATCATATCGAACGCTGCCATGTTCTCATGTTGCTTTTGCAACTCTGAGTTCATGGTAGCTAGCATGAGACAAGCAGTTTCATTGGCATCATCGACATGCTTCTTATAAGCATCTCTTTCTGCCTTAGGTGCAGAACTAGGAGGTTCCTCTTCAGGAACAGGTTTCTACAAGACATACAACTTTCTATCATGTTTGAGGACAATCCTCAGGTTTCGGTGCCAATCTAGAAAATTTGTCCCAGACAATTATTCCTTGTCAAGGATTGATCGCAAAATGTTGTTAGAGGTGTTGGTTGTCATGGTAATCTACATGAAATTAATGAAAATATAAGTATCATTAACATATTTAATTAGGACTTTAATTAAATATGCTCCTACTATTTTACTCAAAACAAATGACCCTCATCATTTGATTCGGAAAATCTCGTTGGAAGATTTTCTAGTGGGTCGAGATCCATATTTCACTTTGTTCTAAGTCCGGGTAAGCGGATTACACAAAACTAGGTTATTTTAGGTAGGAACTCCTTCCAATTGTATCTAATACAACTCTCAAATATTTTAGTTGGGTGAATGACTCCTTATTCCAATCCATCACATGGATCATTTCCAACTCTTGCTTCTAAACATATATAATCTTATTATAGTTTGTTTAGTTAAGTTTGACCCATTGTTTTAGCAATTGGATATTACAATTATCCCATCGCACGTTACTAATATAGAACATGCACCTCGCGCAGGCGAAACCTACATTATCCGATACTAGTCTTGATGAGTGCCAAAACTTGGAAAGCTTAAACTTAATATTTAATTTGAGGGAATTGCAATTGTTCTGATCTCACCGGCTTATTTATCATATAAATCGTATTTCACATGCATCAACATACATTCACATGCATCAACATACATTCATAATGAAACAGTTATGGCCCATAGCGCAATTGTTCTCACAAGCCAATGAGAGAACCTAAGCTAACCTAATAACGATCTAAGCTTCTCCAAGCAAGATCTTCAAGGTTGTCCTCCTTTGATATTGAATTCTCTCTTTCTTCATAACATTCCATTACTTAAAAGAAACTCGTTTTATATACGAGGGAGTGAGATGAGAAAAGAAGTTACATTAAGAGATTAAAAGAGAGGCACGACACACAAGTCATATTTTAAAATCCCAAAACAAAATAAAAGAAAATTAAGGCCATAACCGATTACCACAAGACAATAATAATAAACACATTATTATTATTAATTTTAATTCCTTTAATTAATTAAAACCAAATTAAATTTTGGCGACCGATCACACTATGCAGAATTAGCCAGGGGTCCGCTGCCTGGTCAGCGGACGGGGGTCAATGGGGCAGCGCCCCTGTCCGAAATTTTACTGAACAATTCATTTGAAATCGACGTCGTTTTGCATCAACACAACTCTTGTGAAGTCACAAATAACATTCAGCTTGTTACGACCGAGAATTCTGACTCTATGAATGTGACGACCGTCACAAGCATGTTACGACCGTCACGTCCAACTTGTTATGACCGTCACAGGCCCATGACGAACGTCACGCGGCCAAAATAACAAAAACACCTAGAATTCAGAATTTGTGAATGTGGCAACCGTCACAAAGCATGTTACGACCGTCATGTCCAGCTTGTTACGATCGTCACAGGCCCATGACGAACGTCACACGGCCAAAATCAACGCTTTTGAAACAGTCAACAGACGTGATCCAACAAGCCCTCAATTCACAACTCTTTGACGGCACAACCCTTGTGCTGTCACTAACCCTAATGCACCAATTTCAGACCGTCAAACACGCCTCGATTGTTAATTCAGTATGATTGATCAACAGGTCATTGCTTCACCATACTAATGTTGGATTCCGAAGCAAATGACCATTGATCGCTCAAAGGAAAATAACCATTAAGTGTTTGAATGAACGAAAAAGAAACAGTATATCATATATACCGTATTTTGCATTAGGATTACTTATATCATATATATAAATTGATCGATCTCATTGCGTAACCTATGGACGATCGATGTATTGCTGCTTCACCATACTAATGTCGGATTCCGAAGCATAGTCAACATCAATCATCCAAATCATACACACATGATGCCAAATTTAATTACTCATTTAATTAATCGATTCATTCGGTCTTTTAATCATATTAATACAGAAAATAAACAGATATCCAATGCATGGTTTCGTAAATGGCTCTGATACCACTGAAGGAGAAGGCCGATCCAAAACGCAGCGGAATTTAAAATTTTCTCCTTTAGTGATCCTTATGAATGGGCATGATCAATGATAGAATAATTACCTCTTGTGACGTTTGAAACCTTTGATGCAGATCTACAGAGCGATCACGAACGTTGAACGATGACAACGCCTCTACTCAGTCCACACGAACGGATTCCTTCAATCTCAGTGGTAGCTGCTATGAATGAAGGCTTTGAGTGTGTGTGTGTGTGTGTGTGTGTGGTGTGTGTGGTGTGTGTGAGAGAGAGAGAGAAGAGAGAGAGAGAGAGAGAGAGAGAGAAGAGAGAGAGAGAGAGAGAGAGAAAGAGAGAAACGAAATTGCAGCTGCAATGAATGCTTCTGCACAAGGGTTCTATTTATAGAACCACTTGTGTGGGCTGCAAGCTAAAAATGCCACTTAAGTGTATGTGGCCCATATCTTATAATATGCCCAAAATCACTTAAGCGCGTGGTACATTACCATATTTCGTATTCTACTTAAGTACACTGTACCTTACGATGTTCTACAATTCACTTAAGTGCACCATACCTTACGGTGTTTCTTAGTTACTCCATCTCTCATCAATCCGTCCTTTGTGTGTGACCCTGTAGGTTTTCGCGGCATTGACAATTATATTAAATCACGTATTTAACATAATAAACAGTGAGCGGTATCTAGCAACACATCACTGCTACCCAAGACACGAAAATGTCATGTGATATGACAATTCCTAATTACCCTTTTGCCCTTATGTCTATATTGAACACAAGGCATAGACCGTGTCATCCTTGTCCAGTTCAATATTGGGCCCATAGACATTTATCCTGTTACGTAGGATGAGCAAATTCCATCTAGGTCACTCATGTCCCTTAAGATGCTTCGTGGAGTACCCATCAACTGTCTTTATGGTCATCCAGTTACGGACAATGTTTGATCAACAATAAAGCACTCGACTCTACATCTAGGATCCATAGTGGTTTTAGGTCGAAGGGTGGTATACACCATTATCACAATAAGAATAACTTATGACACTTTGCACAACATTCTATATAGTATTCTCATAGCGAGTCAATCCAGTATAAATATTACTCTTAATATTCATACTTATGTTTAAGACTTGATAACTCCTTATCCATGATCCATGAGATGTGATCATCAGTCTATATATATAATAGTCTTAATGCTTTAATGTTATTCCATTTTATAATAAAACTCGACTATGGATACTTTAAGAATAATGTCCTTATGTTTAATGTGATCTCATGATTAAGTCATACTTGATACATTAAATAAACTAGCTATTCTAGGGACTTTATTAAACAAACGTAATAAAGAAAAAGCTTTTTATTATTAATAAATAATTCGATACAAGTACCAAAAGTATTGGCTTCTAGGGCTTACACCAACAATATTCTTAGCTATATTTTGATGATGAATATTTATATACTCATGATATTTGTTAATTTATTAATGAGTAACTAAGTTTATCTAGATTAAGTCTTATTGAGGTGAACCTTATTTTTACTCTGTTGGATCATATGTCTCTTTGAAATTTATTGAGTAATTTTATTATTATTATCTTATTTAAATTTCTTTTGAGTTTAATGCTTTTTGTCGCTTATGGACGTATGAATCGATCTAGATATGTAAGATTTTTGACTGTTAGTCTACTTATTTGATTTAAGGCAATTTATTTGAATTTGTAATTAACCAGGGATAAGTAATTAGAAGTCGTTGCTTTGGAATTAACGCATTTAAATTCCTATTTAACTTTGAATTGACTTAAGAAATTATGGAATTATCATATAAATTAGTGAGATGCACACCAAGAAATTGGGTGCAGTGATCTTGTTAATTAGCAGTGAGATAATAAGTTAATTAAAACTCAATAAGTACACAATTCATTAACAAATAAAAATAAGAGGATTCAATATAAAAGACCTAATAGCCTTTCTCGTCTTGACTTTTATACTTTTAGTTTTCTCGTTCTTGTTTTATAACTGGATTAAATCAACCCCCAGATGCATTAATTTCATTTGCACATAATTACTATGTTAAATTAAAATCCTCATGGAGACTATCTTTTTATTATTACTTTGACACTATCTATACACTTCCTAAGAAGTCATGAGTAATCCCGCCGTATCGAGTTTTGATGGATTGATTCGAAATACTAATGGTGCTTAGGTTCATGGTTTTGCAGATAATATTGGCTATTCTAACATCCTTCACGTTGAGCTGATGACGCTATATCATGGTTTGTATGTGGTATGAGAGCTTGCCTTTAAAGACATGATGTGCTATTTTGACTCCAACTGTGCTATTAAGGTTATCTTAGAGTATGTTAATATTTTGAATTACTATGTCGCAAATATTCACAACATTAAAAAGCTTCTCTCAAGGGAATGACGAGTTCAAATATTTAATACTCTTAGGGAGGAGAATGATTGTGTTGACTATCTAATAAAATATGAGACTGCCAATGAGATGGCGTACTAGTCTTTTGTGGAGCCTCATGTTGGAATGATCACTCTCTTGTTAACTGATGCTAGTGGAAATTTATTTTCTATTTTATTTTCGTTTTCTTTTTTATTTTCTATTTTATTTTCGTTTTCTTTTTTCACTTGTGATTTTTTTAAATAACCATGTTTTTCAACTAAAATACCAAAATAATTATGTTTCTTCACTAATTTCCAAAATACCCATGTTTAAAGAAAAACATTCATATCACTCAAGTCAGGTGAATTGACGCTTGCACTAGACAATTTAGAAGGCAAGCTAATTGAATAGTTATCTCCAATGAGCCAAGAAAATCCAATTGATGCCTATGTTTTTGAGTTCAAAGGAGGTGCCAATTCATCTAGCGCCTATGTGTTGCATTTTTTTTTTGTATTTTAATTAAAAAAATTAATTAATTAATTTTTTTGATTAAATACTAATATTATTTAATTTAAATCGGATTTTGTACGAGAACATATTTTACACTAATAATAACGACCTGCTTGATCATGCAGGCCACCGATTCCACACCCGAGGTACCCTTTCTCATATAGGTCTCCATTGATTCACATGAGGTATTTGATACGAGGTCCATGAAGCATCACCTTCATCCTTAATAATTCATTGTAATTCTTCGTAGTCTCGTGTTTGCATTAATGCGTTGTCGTAATTGAGTTTGTTGTCCATGTTGTTGTAGTTTAGTTGTGTTGTTTGGGTTGATGGGATTATGGGTGGGCGACATGGTCAGTTAAATATGAACATTGGTGTGAATGCTTCGTTGGGGAAAGAAAGAAATGATTGTTGTGATGTTGGGTAGCTATATGTTTGTTGAGTGTTTTGGTATTGTGGTGTTTAAGTGTTTTGGCTATGGTAGAAAATATTGATGTCATATGTTTCTTGGGTATTTTGGGTATGGTAGGATATGTCAGAGGCATATATTTGTTGGGTGTTTTGATTATAATCATGTGGTTGTTGGTTGAATGAAGTATGTTTTTGATTTTATGGTTGGGTGTGTGACATGTATTTGTTGTGGGTTTGAGTGTTTATGGGTTGGTAATTTTGTTGGGTATGGAGTTGTGTGTAAGTGGTTTGGTAATTTTGTTGGGTAGATGTTGAAGCTCGTTGGTGTGGATCGACTAAATACCTATTTTCGGACACAAACTCAGTTGTAACCAATCTATACCAATACAAGAGTCTTTGAAAAAAAGTTGTGAACACAAGGTATGCTTTAAATCAACCATCATTTAGACACTACCCCGAGGAAATTAGATTGTCAAATGCAGATGCATTCAGGCGAGTCGATAATATTCCGGTGGACAAGTGAACTATGGCATTTGACGAGGGTCGACGATAGAGCCACATGACAACAAACCTTGTAGAATCAATGAACTTTGTCTTCAAAGGAATTAAAAATCTGCCCATAACCGTGTTGGTGAGAACAACCTATGTTAGGTTGGGATCACTATTCACAATCAAAGGGAAAAAATAGTGTTCAATACTACAATTAGGGCAATTATGCAGTGGAAACTGCATAAGAAGCTCGATTCTCGAACAAAAAACTTGCTCGTATCTTTTACTACTCATGTTAGAACAAATGAAAAAATATTATAATAAAAATAAAAAGAGGTGTAAAGAAATGGTAGAGGACACACCTTTATTTATACTAAATGATAGTACATATTAAAATATAAGATTTTATCTAAAAAAAATGCAACACATAGGCTTCAAATGAATTCACACCTCATTTAAACTCAAAAAAACACATGTATCAATTATATTAACTTAGTTCATTTCCAATTCAATTGACCTGTATATTAACTTAGTTCATTGAAGTCTCAAATTCCATTAACCTGTGTCTAGTGCATACGCTAACCCGTCTGACTCGAATGCCACACATAAATTTTTACTTATTTAAATCATGAGTATTTTAAAAATTTATAGAGAAAGAGGGTTATTTTAATTGGAAAACATAGTAATTTAAAAAAAAAAACAAATTTTCCACTTGTAAAAAAATAAAATAATTACATAAATATGAAGAGTGAATAAGTATACCGGGTCGAATACTCCAACCCAAGTTTGACAACCGATCCACTTTCTCGTTCTTCTTCATCCCCAAGTGCATATACTACTACTAGGGTTTACCAAACACTCTGAACAAAACCAATAAGAAAATGGCATCGAAATCTCTTCTCAGAAATGGAGTTGCATTGTTGAATCGATTATCACTATCAAATTCAAAATCACTTCTGAATTCCAATCATCATCAACCTTACCTTTTCCCATCCCTCTCCAAGCTCCAGAATTTTCCTCAAAACGACGCCGAATCAGCGAAGAACCTTATTTCCTCCGAAGGATTTCTCTACCCATGTGGCCTCCCTTCTCTTCGCTTCTTCTTACCTAATGGTACCTTCTCTATCCTTGTTGAAAAAATGGGTATTTTTTGTTAGGTATAAAGTTTTGTTTTTTAGGAATGCTTGATGAAAAATGTGGGGAGATGATTCTCATGAGTTGAAATGCTTGTGAGGTGATTATTGCAACATTGAAATTTAAAGTTTTCTTTTTTGTTAGGTTTGAAGTTTTCTTTTGATTAAGTTTATTTCAAATGCAATTGATTGGTTAGACGCTAGATTGATTGTGATGCGAGTATTGTTGTGATTGGTGTTGTTTGGTGAGTGATGACAACTATTTTAAGTTTTTCATTGATTCACTAGGCTAATTACTGATAGTAATTTATTGGTTGTGTTATCAAAGTAAAATGTAATTAGTTTAATTTGGATGATTAGAAGCTTAAGCTTAAGTTAGATATATCCCTTTTTATGCTATCTCTTGAAATTTTGTTTACAAGATCAAACCACCGAGTAAGAAGAGTTAGTTCGGTTCTTTGTTAGTTCACTTTATTTATGCATTCAAGGCCATATTGATGAGAAGTGATAAGCTTATTTGGTGGTTTTGAGAGGGATTGGACATTGGAGTGATAAAGGAGGGAAGGCTGTTCAAAGCCATGTTTTCAATCGTGGGTCGTGGAAAGTAGGGTTTTTTTTCCTTCAAAATTCTGCTATGCTACTGTGCTATCACCTTTATTTGACCACACTTTATACGAAATAGCGTGTCGCAGAACCATAATGATTTGTTCAAATTCCGTTACGTTGTAGTGCCGCTATCATGGTTATCGAACTCATGAGTCAACAAGTAGACTCAGTCAAGTTTACGGGTACAGCTACTCCAATATAGTTGACTCGCAAACAAACTCGTTTTTGGACCAACTCGTGTTTCTGATGCCAATTCGTATTTTTTCTAAAGGGTTGGATATATCCCTATAGGAAGTGTAGTGGAGATGATGGTGTTCGTTGAATGTGTAGTAAGACTAGACAAGATAAGATTAGAAATGACAATATTAGAGTGTTGGGGTAATACCTGTAGTAGAATAAATGGTGGAAAATAGGCAATGTGGTTTGGGCTGTAGAGAGAAGACTTGTAGATTCTATTGTAAGAAGAGTAGATAGAGAGGAGTCAAGCGACTACAGGTAGTGGAGGACCTAGAAAAGCCATAAGAGAAACTATTAAGAAAGATCTCAAGGTTAACGAATTGGATAGAAACATGGTATTTGATAGAACATTATGGTGTAATTTGATCCATGTAGCCGATCCCACTTAATATATAATGCCTGGTTGTTGTTGTAGTAGTAGTATATCTCTCTCTTGTCCCTTCTCATCTCTTTGTGACGTATTATGTATAATGCAATCTAAAGCAGACATTTGTGTTGCAATGGGTGTCACAAGAAGAAATATGATTGGTCAGGTAAATACGGAAATATACGGCACATATGGAAGAAGCATCACAACTGTGAAGGAAGAAGAACAGAAGAAGTTAGGGTGCTATGTGAAGAGAGAAGAAACTGATGTTAGGGGCTTGTTTGTGACTGTAATAGTCTCTATTTAAACTCTCGAGTTTGACAACCTTGATTGTTGTAGTCACTAATTTACAAGTTACAAGACTTGTTTGAAGGAAAAAACTTGTGGACTTTATCATGCAGTTCTGCTGCATCAGAGTTTAGTTTCCTGCTTGACTATATAGTAGTAGAAAATATGAACATCAAAAGGGAATTCAGGGATGGAAAAAGATACCCGTCCCCAAATATATCTATGTAGGGAAATCACTTACTCTAAGAATAAGTTTTGTCAAAACTTATTTTCTTCGTAACTTTTTGCATAACACACACCACATCTAATAAATTCAGGCATTGAATATATCAATAATATTAGTGATATGATATTTTTATGTTGGTTATGCACACCTAATTTTAGACATTGACATAAAGTTGTCTGCTGAAGCCTGAAGTATTAATTTGTTTTTAAATTACATGAGTTTATTGATGTTGAGTTGACCTACTTACTAATAACATTCAAACCAACGGTGGTATGTAGATGAAATTCATTGCCCATAAAAGTTATTAAGTAGAGTATGGTTTGCAGTTTAACAAAATTTACACCTATAGTGACTGTATCTCTGTATATACTCAAATTGCTATCTGATTTGCCATGCTTTTACATTTCTATTACAAAGTGTATTCTCATACTAGCTTGAACATTAAATGATGTTTTATGAAATTATAAGCAATTTCCGTCCCTCTAGATTTTCTTTTTAGTTAGTCTTCATTCTTATTCTGCAGGGGACACTTCTTCAGACGAGCCAATGATTTTATTCCCAAAAAGGACATTTCAACCTAGCATTATCCGCAGAAAGAGGAATCATGGTTTTTTTGCTCGGTAAATCTCTCATCTTTTCATCCTGATGTATCCTTTAGTCCTGTATTTTATAAGTATAAATAAAATATATGTCTGTTTCTTTCAAAAAAAAGAGAAGAAAATTCCTTTTCTTCCACATGTATGTCAGTTTTTGTGAACTTTAAATTCCTGTGGAGATTATCACTATGCTTCAGGATACTCTGGCTACCCAAGATCAAATACACTTGTACAACGGATTTAAAAGAGATAGTCAATTAATGTCGGCACCTACTCCAATTTCGTTATACATTCTACTGCCCAGGTCTTTTGGTTTGGGGCATAGTTGAATAGATAACTTATCAATCATGAAAAATATTTGAAATCTTTTAATTGAACAAAAAGTAAGACCAGATTGTTTATTGGAAGTTGGAACACGATACCACATTTGAATATTGTTGCGCATGTCTCTAAACTATGGCTGCTTTGATTTTGGCATAGATTATACATTGATAATAAGGGTGTCTAGCATAATCTGGATTTTTTTTCCGAAACAGTTAGAGTGGATAAGTGGCAGACTATGACCAGGCAAAGTGTCAAACTTAGAGCATGATTTTATTAGACCCTAGGACTACTTGCTTCATTTTGTTACTTTTTCTACCCCTTGTCATTGACTGAACTGCTTTATAGTTAATATAAAATATTCTGGCATTTCCATTTGTGAATAAACGGGAAACAACTGGTAAATTTTCCATATTGCATATATGCAGATTCCCATTAGTAATCTTAACAATGACCTGATTTTTCTTTTGCTTGAGCAGGAAGGCAACCAAAGGTGGCAGAAAGGTAATTGCTCGAAGAGTAGCTAAGGGTCGGTTTAGGATTACAGCTTAGTGTCATTGACTTTTAAGTTAAAGATTCAACTTAGCACCTTAGTGCACTTCATGATAAGACTCAGTGGAACAGGGCGATACGGGGTGGGGGGTTTCTGAGTACAGTATTCTATAAACCATTTTCCTGGCAGCTATGTTATGAATCAGTTTCAATAATATGTAACCCTTACTGTTTTATGTTCAAGACAGCTTAAAGATTTAGGTGTGGTTGATTTATTAAATGTGAAGTTGATAGAATGAGATTTCTTATTTTAAGCCATGTCCATTGGCATTTTATATTAGTTAGGTTTATTAGAAGCAAAAGCTGGTTCATGCAAATTCTCATATTGAAGAAGGATGATGTGAATTAAACCTAGTACTCTTCATTTTTTTATCTGTCACAAGCACAATTCTTTTTTTTTGGAATAATAATAATCTTTATTGCCAAAAACAAAGAAGTACACGTCGATCCTCAGATCCAGACCCCAACCGACACGAATACAAACGATGACCACTAAAGGCTATTACAATACGCTGTCAATTTTCTATTCATTCTAAATCTATCCATAAGTATGTCATGAATATGTCGGCTTTGAAGCTCTTCCTTCCTCCCCTGTTGGAAACAAATCCTGTTTCTCACCCACCAAATGTGGTAAACCGTTTCAGCCAGCGCAGCTTTGAAAATACGCATTTTGTTGCCCTTCCCTTTAGCTTGTTGCCAAGCAGTATGCTCATTCCAATCAATATGGATATACTCCAGCCCAAGCCTATTGAGAGTCTCCTTCCAAATCTTCTTTGTGATCGCACACTCAAAGAATAAATGGCCTCTATTTTCCTGCATATTACAAAACAGACAATTCCCATCAGTATAAGTCCCGTGTCTCATCAATCTGTCTTTGGTTTGCAATCTGTCCTGATAGACCAGCCAAAGAGTAAAAACAGCCCTTGGTCTAGCCATGTTTATGTACATTAACCTCCTCCATTCAACTCTTGGCTTGTCCCCACGCAGATGCTGATACATTCTTCGAGTGCTATACATATCATTGGCCTGGAATTCAACCCAAATATCATTAGACATCAATTCAGCTTTATGTTTACAAATGGACTTCATTAACCATGAACTGTTGTTGTTGGGCTGGTATTCCTCCATCCCTCCATTCTTCAAGTAGTAACTATGCATCCATTTAACCCACATTTTATCCTTCTTCTCGCTCAAACTCCATAGAAGCTTGCCAATGGTGGCTTTATTCCATTCCCCTAAGGCTATGATGTTCCTTCCACCATTTGCAATCGAATCACAAACATGGTCCCATGCCACCGGCGCTCTTTTACTCTTCTCGTCATTTCCAGCCCAAATGAATCTTCTACACATGCTTTCAATGTGCCTAATGATCTTCTTGGGTAGGAGGAATAATTTCATCCAATAATTGGTTATAGCAAACAACACACTTTTCACCAACTGTAATTTACCTGCATACGACAAAAGACGGCTACACCAATGGTTAATTCTAACAGTCATTCTATCTAGCAGCCCTTGGCAATTGTTGATGGTGAGCTTTCTACTGTTCAGCGGCACTCCAAGATACTTGACTGGGAGCTGCCCCAAAGAGAATCCAGTTGCTTGCTGCAAGTTTTCTTTGGTAATGCCATCTACCCCTCCCACAAACAGCTTGCTTTTAGGAATGCTCATTTGCAAGCCAGTTGAGTTTGTGAATTTATCCACCACCTGCATAATAAGTTGTAGAGAACCAACATCCCCTCTCGCAAAGATCACAATATCATCAGCAAAACACATGTCAATAAGCTTCAATTTTTCACATTTTGGGTGAAAATTGAAGTTTGGATTATTATTCAAGTTTTGGAACATCCTATGAAGGTATTCCATCACCAGCACAAATAAGAGGGGGGAGATGGGATCTCCCTGTCTCAATCCCCTTTTTGCTTCCAGGATTTTTGAGGGACTCCCATTGATATTGAACCGATACGAAGTAGTGGTAACACATTCCATTACCCAAATCCTGAACATCTGAGGTATTCCCATCTCTTGCATAATCTGAGCTAAAGCATTCCATTCAACCGTATCATACGCCTTTTGGATATCCATCTGCACCATGCACCTCGGAGAAATGTTCTTTCTGTTATACCTCTAATCAGTTCTTGAGCCAAGATGATGTTGTCCTGTATGTGTCTACCTGGAACAAAAGCAGATTGTGATTCATCCACCAGCTTACTGATCACCTTACCCAGTCTAGTTGTTAGGATTTTTGATATTATCTTGTAAATTGTACTACAGCAAGCTATAGGCCTCATATCCTTCACAGTTTTAGCATCAGGATTTTTGGGGATAAGAGTTACCAAGGAGCAGTTGAAAACCTTCAGCATCTTTCCATTATGAAAAAATTCTTTAACTGCAGCTGTCACATCATTTTTCACAATTTGCCATGTAGCTGTGAAGAAGTAAGCGTTGAATCCATCCACCCCCGGTGCCTTATTCTGGCCTATGCTTTTCAGAGCATTCCACACTTCCCCTTCCTCAACAGGTCTTATCAGCTGACAAGCACTCTCTCTATCAAGAGTTTTACCGTTCCTTACTGTGGTAATATCGATACATCTCAGGTTCAGGGATTTAGTACCTACCAATTTGGCATAGAATTGCAGAACTTCTTCTTCTATATCTTCTGGTTTGCTTAGGCTACATCCATTTACAGACTCCATAGCATACATCCCCTTTTGCTTGTTTCTGTCCCTCACATATGCATGATAGAAAGCATTATTACCATCTCCTAGTTGTAGCCAATTCACCTTGGCTTTCTGCTTCAATATATTTTCCTCTGTTTGGTTCAAATGGATGAGGTTCTCAGTATACTGCTTCACTCTCTCAATACTTTGCACATTGAACAAGTTATTATGGATACCCACACAAGCACAATTCTATTAAAGGACTATCAACAATTATTACAGTTTTCAAATACACTACTCACATATCCCACTAAACAACATTAAATGACCCAAATGAATATCTATTCCTATAAATGTGATTGCATCTAACCATAGAAGGCATAATTTTATTTAGTTTTTGTCATAAACACGTCCGCTCACACGAAAGCAGTGATTAAGATGGACTAAACCAAAGCCACCATGTTTAAGAGGTTAGATACTCTATAATTTTTTATGCATGAGTGACTTAATATTTTTTCGTAAGTTTTCTTTTACATTAAACTAATCTTAATAAATTGTATTGTACTGATATTTCATATTTCTTAAGTTTAGAATTTATTGTATATCCTTTAATTCAGATAAAATATTTTATACCCCATAGCCTCTTGATTTATTTATACCTAATTTATGCCATTCTAATGTTATAGTTAGTGTTGTTGTTATATAATTTCTATTTACCTAATTTATGCCATTCTAATGGTATAGATACTATTGTTAGGGAATTTTTTACTCAAATAATTCATTTTTTTTATTTTTTTTAAAATAAATCATTTTTCAGATTAATTCACAAACTACTCCACTTTGAAGAGGCGGCGTTAGATGAATTGGCGTCTGCTATCTAAGTTAAAGAAGTCGTGTTAATTGGATTGACTTATGCACCTAATCTGTCAACCCAATTTGTGTGGTTTGACACCTATGTGTGTTGTATAATTTTTTGACCACTTAATCAATTAAGGATCTTAGTTTGATAAATAACTAATATATGAAGTTTATTGATATCAAACTAAAGCCTTTATTGAGATCAAATTAAAGTTTGCAAATTCAATATTTGTACAAACGATACATAAATGGTTATAACAATAATAATCTTATAAACTTTACTTTTGTAAATAATCTTAACATAGAGTCTGTATAGATATCAAAACAGTATTATAAAACATAAAGAATGCGTGACTCACACTAATCTAAGACATCCTTAGTGATGACAATCATATGAAAGACCTTATATGTCAAGTCTTTGATTAGTGAGTCTTTAGCTTAAAATCCATATGTATATATATATTCTAGTTTCAACAATTATAACTTATAAGTCAATGAACTTTTTAAAATTAATTGTTGAAACACTATATGACTGTCTTATAACAAAATATAACTTGAGTGATCTTTTAAACCTTTATATTGAACTCTAACCGAATGACATATACACTTACCTTCATTTATTTTGTATTATAATGCCTATTCAACAAATAAAATATCAGAGTCGAGTGTACTAATGATCTTCATTTTTATAGATCTCTGATTTGTGAGCACAAGCTCTTTTGTTTTTTATAATATTATTTCTCAACTAAAGGACTCGTCCCTGACTGAGGGACACACCGCTAATTTAAGGACGCTCTCCTATTTAAGGGACTCACCCCTAATTGAGGAATTCATTTAGAAGGAATGAAATGCTTAAATTATGGAGAAGGAGCTTAACCACTTCGCTCTTTGCAAGTCCTTGTGCTTGAGGACTGTGTAGTAATATATGTTGAGCACCTGCCCAAAGGTATAGGCATGACTTCCACCAACTAAATGGTCTGCCCTGATTGGAAAGCGAGACTGATGAGGCATATACAATCCATAACCATATATATGAAAGAAGTCATGGTAATGATTTCCAAAAAAAAGGTATGCTATCAACAAATTCCCTAGTCAAGGTGGAATGATTACTACTTCTTAGGATGGAAGAGAACATGAGTCACTATAAATACCTCATTCTTAGGGTGAAAGAAAATAATCTGATATTCACCCTCATGAATTTGCTCTAACATCACAAAAAAGTATCTTCAAAACATGACTCTTCACCCTCGTGAATTTGTCGTAACATTCAAAAAAAGGACTAAACTTTCTATTTATCCAACCAACCTAAAAGTACAACACATCTATATGTTTTATAACAAGTACCAAAACGTCTTGGCCAACTGATTTATTATGTCAATAAACTTTATTATAATAATATAATTCTTCAAAATTTTATATATATTTTAAAAATTGCTCCCACATAAAGTTTTAAAACACTGTTAAAAGTTTGATTACAATTACAACTAGTTGCAGCAATGGCTGATCACGTAAAGATGCTTAGTTTTTCCATTTCTTGAACTCTATCTCTCTTATGCTCTAACTCTATGGGCACAATCATAAAAGGCAATTAGCAATTGTAACGTCAATTCCACCAGAGGGGACTTTTGGTACAAATTTACATAATTTAGCTTCAACTTTATTTGATATGAAATGCCACCTTTTTTTAATTGTTTTTTAAGGTGGAAAAAGAAAAGAATTTTCCATCATAATACCCATAAATTTTACCGTAAGTGTCTGTCAAATCAGTTAATAAATAGAATAAGTACATTTTTTATTAAATTATAAATATATTAAATTAACCATGAGACACGCACACACATCTAAAGAACAAGGTTAAAACAAAAAAATACAAGTTGCAACAAGATTGTAGTGCAATCAATCTTTTTATATGGAATATTAGTCTATTTTTTCATTAATGTTAAAAGAAATATTTTAGATCTTAACAAAATTATTGATAAAATGAACAATTAATTTCTTAACTAATATGATATTTCCTTTTTTTCAATTTCTTCATGTGTTCTTCATCGCCTTCACCAATTTTTTCCTTAAAAAAAATCAAATCCAAAAAACTACAACAACGAAATTCGATCTTTAATGAAGCTCTGGAATTCTAAAAAAAACTAATCACAGGGAAACACTTAACTATAAATTTATGCATTTTAAATTCACCAGAAAAGAGATAATTTAAAACAGTTGAGTTCTTAAACAAAGCAACGGTTAAAAAACAACCAAAGAGATGGTAATGCAGATAGAGGAATAGGTGATGGTCAAAAACCTGACAAAAGTCATACTCAGTGTTTCAACTATCAGAAGTATGGTGACTACTCTAGTGATTATCCTAAAAAACAAAAGAATCAAGATAATGATGCAAAATTTGCAAATCATGAAGAAGAAGAGATGTTGTTGATGGTCATAACAAGAGATGAAGAAAGATTCTAGGACCAATGGTACTTAGACTCAAGATGCCCATCACACATGACTGGTAAGAAAGATTGGTTTGTCAACATGAAACCCTCAATGAAGAACATGGTAAAATTTGCAAATGACAATAATCTAGCAGCTGAAGGTATTAGTGATGTTATGATTATGAGAAAAAATGGCAAGAGGTCAGTAATTTCCAATGTATTGTATATACTAGGCATGAAAAGTAATTTGCTCAGCATAAGACACTTGGTAAAAAAGAACTATAAAGTATTGATAAAAGATAAGATGGTGAGAGTTCTCGACTCAGGTGGAAAGTTAATCTTGAAGGCACCTATGTCTCAGAGTAGAACCTTCAGGATTGAACTTAATGTGATGGAGCATAAGTGCCTTGCAACTGCAGCTAGCATGGATGAATGGATATGACACTATAGACTTGGTCAACTCAACTTCAAAGACATCAGGGATCTGAAGAGAAGAAATATGGTTTTAGGGTTATCCGAAATTGACATTCCAAATTAACTATGTGAGAAATGTGTGCAGACAAAGTAGCACAAGAACAACTTTAGCAAGGATGCAGGAAGCAAGTCGAAGGCAATTCTTGAAGTCATATACTCTGATGTGTGTGGTCCTATCCAGGTTGATTAGAGGTAATAAATAATTTGTCACATTCATAGATGGTTTCAGTAGAAAAATATGGACTTACTTGATCAAGAAAAAAAGGTGAATTAATCGAGGTATTTGCCAAGTTTAAATCTATGGCCGAAAGACAAAGTGGTCGAAATCTTAAGACTCTGAGGACTGATGGTGGTGGAGAATATGTTTTGAAAGATTTCGACATGTTATGTGAGAAAGAAGGGATTGCGCATGAGGTAGTTCTACCCTACACTCCACAACAGAATGGAACTGCAGAAAGGAAGAATAAAACCATCATGAATATGGTGCGAAGTATGTTGAAAGACAAGCATATATCCAAAGAATTATGGGGAGAAGTTGTGTCGACAACAACATATATTTTGAGCAAATGTCCGATGAATAAGCTAGATGGAATCACACCAGAAGAATGTTGGTCTGGTGTCAAGCCTAGCTTGGGTCATCTGAACGTATTTAGATATATAGCACATAGACATGTGCTGGATCAGTTGAGAAGAAAATATGATGAAAAGTCGAGTCAGATGATCCTAATACGGTATCATTCGACTGGAGGTTACAAGTTGTTCGACCTTGTGAACAAGCAAGTCGTGATAAAAAAAGACATGATCATAGATGAGTTTAAGGAATGAGATTGGACTGAAAATGTAAAGAAGGATCCAGTGAGAATCTCATGTGAAGAACCAACAAGTGAAATCGAAAGATAAGTTCGATAAGAAGAAGTCAGAGTTCAAGCAAGCACAAACAGATGTCAAAGGACAAGATACATGCCTACAAGGTTGCAAGAATGTATGATTACATCAGATGATGTGGTCCATGATGAAGGTGATTTGGTACGCGATGTTTTATATGCAGATGTTGAACCAGTCAATACAACTGAAATATTGAAGGATTCAAAGTGGGTGAAAGCAATGAACGAGGAACTGGAGTCCATAGAAGTTAACAAAACTTGGTCACTTGTCGAATTGCCTCAAGGCAAGAAGGTAATCAATGTGAAGTGGGTATATAAGGTGAGGTTGAATCCCAAAGGTGAAGTAACTCGGCACAAGGCAAGGCTTGTGGCGAAAGGATTTCTTCATAAGAAAGGAATAGACTTCGATGAAGTTTTTACACCTGTTGCTAGGATCAAAATAATACGGTTGGTTGTTGGTCTAGCAAGCATGAACAACTGACGCATATGTCAGATGGATGTGAAATATGAATTCTTGAATGACCCCTTAGATGAAAAAGTTTATATTGTACAACCAGTTGGGTTTGTGAAACATGGCGAAGAAAGCAAGATATACAGGCTGCATAAAGCCCTATATGGACTTAAGCAAACTCCAAGAGCTTGGAATAAGAAGATAGACAATTTCCTAAGGGAGAAGGAATTTGTGAAGTGTACAACTAAGCATGAAGTATATGTAATAAGAAGCAATAATGAGTTGCTTATACTATGTGTCTATGTCGATGACCTGTTGATAACAGGAAGTTGCAAGAAGGAGATCCAAGATTTCAAACATGACCTAAATGAGGAGTTTGAAATGTCAGACTTTAGAAATCTCTCATATTTCCTTGGTATCGAATTCTACAATATTAGTATAGGCTTGGTGATGCACCAAAGAAGATATGCATGAAAAATACTCAAGAGATTTGAAATACAAGATTGCAACCCAACTTCGACTCCAACTGAGCCTAGATTGCAACTGTCGAAAGACACAGATGAAGATGATGTCAATCCAATGCAGTATAGAAGACTCATTGGATAACTTCGATACCTTTGCCACATAAGGCCTGAGCTAGCATACAATTTAAGCATGGTGAGTAGATTCATGCAGAAGCCAAAGGTATCATACCTAACCGCAACGAAGAGGATTTTAAGGCATATGAAAGGAACTTTCGACTATGAAATTTTGTTTCCTGCAGTTGATGAAGGAAAAGAATGCAAGCTAGTGGGATACACCGACTCAAGTTGGTGTAATGATGATGAGGATAGAAAATCCACAACTGGTTATGTGTTTAAGCTAAGTGGTGCACCAGTTGCTTGGAGTTCAAGAAAGAAACCAGTAATGACATTATCTTCGTGTGAAGCAAAGTACATAGCTGCTTCTCTTTATGCATGTCAAGCAACTTGGATGGCAAATTTTGTCAAAGAGATTAAAGGGAAGAATCATGGAGCGATTACTATGAAGATCGAAAACACGTCTGCTATCAATCTGGCAAAGAATCTGATAGTGCATGGACGAAGTAAGCACATCGAAATGAGGTTCCATTATCTTTGAGAGAAAGTAGCAGAAGTGAAGCTGAACTTGGAACGCTGCAAAACTGAGAATCAAATTGCAGACGTCATGACGAAAGAAGTGCATGTCGAAATATTCAAGAAGTTAAGATCTATGATGAGTGTCAATAACTTAGACACAATGAATTAGGTGGTGTATTGAGAATGTAATTCATGGTGTCGAAGCATGTTATTGTCAAAACACCTAGGTGTCGAAATATCTAGGTTTCGAAGTGTTGATGAGCTAACCTCAACATGGATTTTTACTTAGGCCCAATTTTGTAGTGTTAGTGGAATTAGGTATTTTGGGCTTTGCTTGAGAAGCAAGCAAACCCAACTTTATAAATATGGAATAACCCTTATTAATTATAATATAACAGAAGCGCACTTGCACAGTTGAATAAGAATTCTCAGTTTGAGAGCAGAGAGTTACTCTGCAGAAATTTCTTCTTCTTCTTCTTCCTTATTCGAAAATCCTAATCTGCCCTTCTTCCCCAATTCAATTTTGTTTCTTTCCATTACCATTATGCACCGAAATCTTGCAACCAAGATTGGTTGATTCACTCGACTGAAGAGTGAAGAACAAAAGGAGTAATCAATCAGAAATATTGATTCTTGTTCATCAAGGTTCGGTTTGAAATTCTCCATAGATTTTGGTGAATTTCTTGAAGGAAAATTGGTGAATTTCCAACACAAATTAAAGACACCTATCATCATGGGAGAATCCAGACAATATATGATATGGCTAAACATTAAAGAAATGTAACAAAATTATATTGAAAACAAGAAATCATATTATTTAATGTAATACATTTATAATAATAACGGCCTACCAAATATGAGAGATTATCAAATATGTGGGAGAGAGAAATTTAAGAGGCGTTGACGGTGTTTCAAAAATCAGAGCGGACCTATCGGTTAATACCGGGAACCGATGAGTCATCAATCTGATTTGATTGTTGGATCGAGTAAACTATTGAATTAGTGAAAACTATCCATAATCGATAAAAAATGGTGAATAAGCAGTTTTGGAAAATCAACCGGTTAAATACTTGTTTTTTTTCTTAGACAAAACAACGTCGTTTTGATGATTTTATAAAAAAATTAAAATACAAGTAGACTTTGTTTAAAACTTATTTAGAATAACTTTTCCTTTTTGAAATTTAATTTATTAGACATTGCAATTATTTTGTTATTCAATTTAATTTGCAATTATACTTTGTTGAATATATATTTTATACTATTTTGTTGTGTGTGATGATTATATTTAGAATTTGAATCTAAAGAAGAAATTTGAAAAATTATGATATTTTGAACTTTAGTAAGTGTTGTGATTTTTTCAGAGACCATCCAGTTCGACGGATTTAATAACTATACAATTTTATTATTGAAATCGATTTATTCAATTAAATTATCTGATTTAATCTGGTTTGGTCATATGCTTCAATCAATAAACCAATAATCCATTACTCTTATCGATTTGATAATCAAGTCGATTTTTAAAATGTTAAGTTATGAGATTTGAAAAGAGAAATAATTATTCTAAAAGAAAGAGATTTGATAATCGATCCGATTTTTAACCACAACACGCCTTAACATATATAGACTCCGCTTTATAATCTTAAAGATGAAAATGGTTTTAAAGAGGTAGAGGTAGAGGGAGAGGGAGAGGGAGAAGGAGAAGGAGAAGGAGAGAGGTAAATAAATTCTTAATGTGATAGGATAGATGTGGTGTCCACAGTTAATTTTTGAATAAAACAAGTTATCTTCGCTAATTAATCCGGATAATCTAAATTTAAGAATAATAAATCTATGTTTAAAACTAACACACTATTGTGAAAACCTTTTTTTTTTTCATCTTAAAAGCCAATATTAATTTGTACTATTTTTTTTTGTAATTTTTTAAATTGAATATTTTTATTATTTAGACTGTGAAGGTTATATTAACCAGTTTTTTTTTTGTCTATTGCTAGAAGGGGGGACACAAAGAGCTTATTTGGTTTGATTTTGGGTTTCCAGTTTTTGAATATTTTTCTTTTCAAATAATTTTGAGGAAAGAAAAGAAGAAAATATGTTTCATATTTATTTGAAAAACTGTTTTAAAAATGAGAAAATACAAAAAATTATTTGATAAGTCAAATTTCAAAATGTATTTTAAAAAGTAAATCACATAACATTTGTTGAAGATACTTTACTTTATTTTCTGTATTATTATTTTTAATAAATATTCCCTTAATTTAAATTCAAATTAGTTATTTATCATATTAAAAACAATAAAATAATTTTGATCATTTTTAATAGTTTGAAATTTTAAAAACTGAATAAAAAATCTATAAATTTTTAATAACAATGTAGGATGTGATATAAAGTTACGAAGGAGAATAAAATGAGCTAAAAAAGATAAAATAATTAAATTTGAAAAAATAAAATTTAAATAATTAAAAATTATGTATTTGTAAAACTTAATTATAATATTATAAATTAAGGGGAAAAGTTTGTATGGAAGTGTAGTTTTATTACTTAGAAGATTTAAAACCAAATTAAACTTTCATTAATTTAATAAATATGTTAAAGTGGTTATTAAATTGATTTAATTTAAATATAAATAATAATAATAATAATAATAATAATAATAATAATAATAATAATAATAATAATAATAATAATAATAATAATAATAATAAAGAATAAGAATGTGAGCAGCACATTTAATAACAAAAAAAGCCCATAGTAAAAATAATTAAGAAACACAACAAAAATGAAATAAGCTATAAATGAATAATTTTTTTAATACCTACAAATGCGTAAACATATACATGAAAAAAGAAATACTATACATTGTTGGACTATGTGTATGTAGGTATAGGCACCGTAGATGATTTTAATGGCATGTGATTTTTAGTGGTTTTGATGATGACAACCTCTAATGTTAAGCAACATTCAGTAGAGTTCTGAAATATCTCTAATTAAGTAACTTTTGGTGATGATGTCTATCAAAGAAGTTGTATCAAGCCTCATCAAATAGAAAAAGTCAAGTCCCAGATGAAGTGATGAATCAATGATGAATCTAGCAAGAAATTTTGAAGTTTTAAGGCTATAAAAAAAGAAAGTGGGAAAGGTCGCTTAATCCTGTATATGAGTCATTAGTGTATTGTAAGAGTATAAGAGTATCATCTAAGATACCAAGATAACTCTCTCTCTCTCTCTCTCTCTCTCTCTCTCTCTCTCTCACACACACACACACACACACACCACACACACACACACATACTTTTTTTGAAACCTCTATGATTTTATAAAATCATCTGAAAACGTTTTACGTAAGTATCTAGCTGGTTACTAGCTTGATTAAACCTGTAAAAGTGATATTTACACTAGACAATCGATTATCACACCAGGGTTAATCAACTATCTATTTTAAATGCCTCATAATCGAATAATGACAAAGAATTTGAAATCCTTTAATATTCGGCCTACATAATCGATTAGACCTATCAGATAATCGGTTACAAGCATTAAAAAGCCCATGGATCATTTTCCTCTTTGAGTTATTTTTTTTTCATATTTAAATGATGTTTTTCCTCATTTCAAATCACATTGAACTTCACATTTTTACTATCCTTTTCTTATTTTCTACTCTCTACTCCTTTTTATATTCTTTTATTAAAGATGCTTTAGTGTCTTGTGAGTGAACAATACTTTTGAGAGTTTTTAGTTGTACTTGTGCTAAGTGTTCTTCATCAAGAGTGCGATTCTCTTGTTTGATATCTTTGGTTCTTGAGGATGTCATGGAAAACTCTATTTTGTTATTTATATCATTCTAATAAAATCTCTATTTTGTTATGGAGATTAATTGGTAAAATATCAGATTGGTTCGTGAGTTTAGCCGTCAAAAGCTTCATTTGGTTTGGGGAATCCACCTGCATGAAATCTCTCATATGTAGTAATAAGTTTTGTGGGGGATATCCTTAAAAGATCAAGACACTTTTTAGAGGAACTCAAGAATAAACTATTGGGGAATGAAGTAGGCCAAAGGGTTTGGCTGAACCTCTATAAATTCCGGCACAATCTCTATATCACTATCTCTTTTATTTCTTGTTGTTTCATTGTCTTTCTGCTCTAAATCCTTATTTCTGCCTTTTGCTGCTTTATCTCTACATTAACATTTTTCTTTTCAAAGTAAAAGAAATTTTAAATTAATCACGATTTATACACTTCATAATTCACCTCCCTCTTTTATTTGGAGTTACTTGTTCAAAACGTTGCATCAGAGTCCAACTCATGTTCAACACTAAATGTCCTAGGAAGAAAGAAACGAATTCAAACGATTCACTTAACAAACCCACATGCTTTAATGGAGAAAAGTAATGCTTCGTGGAAAGATAATATGAGAATCTTAATAGAAGGAATGTATTTTGATATGTGGAAAGTTATGAAAATAGTTTATTTTTTCCCAGACATCAATTTAATGATGTTTTGGTAAACAAAAAGGAAGATGACTCGACTAAAGAGGAAATAAAAGAAGTGCATCTCAGTTTGAAAGCTAAAATCATAATCACTACCGCTCTCGATCTTGATGAATTTGTGAGTGTTTTACACTACGAGAATGCTAAAGAAATTTGAGACACCCTTTAAATTACCCATGAAAGTACTAACAAAGTAAAGAGGACAAGGATAAACACATTGACTCGTGAATATGAACTCTTCTAAATGAAATATGAAGGAAATATTCATGATATGCAAAAATATTTTATCCACATAGTTAATAGCATAAGAATACTTGGGAAATCTTTTCAAAACAAGGACTTGGTTATAAAAGTCCTTAGATTCCTAAACGATAGTTGGCATACCAAAGTCACTGAAATTTTTCCAAATTTAAGAATTTTCCGTTCATGAAATTGGCTACTCTGTTCAGTAAATTGAAGGAACATGAAATGGAACTGAAAATACTTGTAATTTATGAAGAAAGTGACAAGAAAAGGAAGACCTTAACGCTCAAAATTAAACAAAAATATTCTTACTCCAGTAATGAGGAAATGGAGCTGATCGTTCAAAACTTCAATGATTCATGAAACATGAAAAACAACAAGAGGAGCAAAAGAATGAAAGAAGAATATCCTTCATTCCGATATGCTTCCACTATGAAATGAAAAGGCACATGCGACCAAACAGTCCTCAGAGTTAAAATCAGAAGAAGTCTAAGAAACAACAAAAGGAAGAAAAGAAAGCTTACATTGTTTGGAATGACAAATGCATAGACTTATCAAATGATGAAGAAACCAACATATGTCTCATGGAAGATCCAAAAGAAAATGTGGTAACTTCCCACTAGACTAGTTTCATATTTGCAAGAAGTTAAGCAAATAACCATGTCGCTCTAGGTTATGAACCTGATAATAATGTTAAAAAGTTTGATAAAATCTTTAAATGCAATATTTCGATAAAAATGACCATGTCGCTCTATTTGCTTTGTTAAAAAAAAGTCATGATAGTAAGAATATCTTTTCTCCTTCTCACTTTTACAAAGAATATCTTGAAATGTAAATGAAAAATATGCATGATCATAATTCAAGAGATACTATGTATACCACTAATGCAAGAGAACTAAAAAATTATATGATTTATGAAATAAATATGTTCTCTTAATCACTTCTACGATAAGAGAAGTTTTCCCGTATAATAACAACAAAGGTAAAATTGTTGGATCTGGAACTATTGGTAAGATCTTCAATTCTACCATTGAGTTGTTTTGATGGTTTAAGTTTTATAGCACAAGTTACTTAGTATTAAGTAAGTTGTATGACAAAGGTAATAAAGTTTCATCTAGTTCTTCTATATGCATGGTCTTTAAAACTTTGAAATAACATTTGTCCTTTTCCTCAAATATTCCCTCCCCCCCCCCCCCCCCCCCCCCCCCCCCCCCCCCCCCCCCCAAATAGAAGAATTCATACACGTTACTTTTGTAGATCTAACTCCTATTGAAGTAGAGGTAAAATTCTTTGCTTATGCATATACCCTTTAAATTTTTTTTCTAGAAGATCAAGATAAATATAAGAGTAAAGATAAAACTGAAAATAATGAAAGGTTAATAAAAAAACCAAGGCAAAATATAAGATAAAACTGAATTAAGGTTGCCCGATTTTTCTCGTTTTGTGCAACAATTCTTAACTTGTTATTTTTTCGGAAGTTACGCATACGTTATGTTCTTATGATAATAAAATGAAGAAAATTAAAGTGCTAGAAAATAAAGGACACAAGGTGAATTAAGGTTGCCCGATTTTTCTCGGTTTTCGCAATAATTCTTAACTTGTTATTTTTTCGGAAGTTATGCATATGGTATGTTCTTAGGATAATAAAATGAAGAAAATTAAAGTGCTGAAAAATAAAGGACACAAGACAATCATGTTATTTCCCCTTATCAACCAAGGGTACATCTAGTTCCTTTGCACATTGAAGGATTCTCCACTATGTTTATATCCTTGTACAAGTCTCACACCAAGACTTATTTACAACCTTCTAAAACATACACAAACACCAAACCTACGGTGGACTTTGAATCATCCCATTTGAAATGACATTTTTTCACAAAACACCAAATACTATGGTGGACTCTGAATCAACCAAATTCAAAGAACCTTTTTTAGAAAACACCAAACACTATGGTGGAATTTGAATCAACCAAATTCAAAAGACCTTTTACACAAGGAACTTATCACCACAAACTGGATGATTAAGTCATAATACACTTTTAGTAATTTGAATAAATTTGTTTTTGGCATGTATACCAAGTAAATAATACTTTTTTTCTCTTGATCATATATTTTCAACTGAGGCATCTGCCAGAATTAGTGTGTCATCCGCATATTGAAGATGAGAGACCGCTAAATTTGAGGAGCCCACACGGATACCTACAAGAAGTTGCTAGTTCCATAGCCCTAGAATATAACCCATTCAAACCTTCAACTACCAAAAGAAAAAGGAAGCGAGTCAGGAGAACACCTTGCATAAGCCCCTTTTAAATGCTAATTTCATGGGTCAGACAATCGTTAACCAAGACCGCAAGATTACCAGAAAAAACACAAGCATGATTATATAAACTCAATTGTATTAAAATACACAGAGAAAAGTGGGACTCGCGAGAGGAAAAAAAGAAAATTTAATATTTGAAAAGAATGATTTTATATTTCAAATCAAGGTAATTATTGATTAAAATAAAATATGTATTGTGTCGATAGTGACCCGTGAAATAGAAAGTTTATTTGATACAATATAAAATGTATTTATATACAGATGCAAATGTGAAATGAGTTACTTAATTGTAAAGTGAAAAAATAATTATATAAATTCAATTGTATTAAATAATCATGCAAAATGAAAAAAAATGACTCGTGAGATGAAGAAAGAAAAAAAGAAGAAATTTTGATATTTTGAAATAAGGATGTCTTTCAAATCAAGACAAATTGTTGATTAAAATAAAATAGATATTATGTTGACCATGACCTGTGGGATAAAAAAATTATTTGATACGATATACAATGAATTTAAATACACACACTACAAAAAAAAATAGTCACTTGCGACATAATTTTCCTATCACAAAGGTGAAAATCACGTCACAAAGCTAAAATAACATCATAGTTTTTCACTAGGCAGTAGCAATTGTGACAACTTTTTTGCCACGTGAAAATCACGTCACAAAGCGGCATAGTGATTTTCACGTCATAACATTTGTCATGTGATTTTCACGTCGCAACCTTCTGCTGCACAGTAGGTTTGTTGGTCAGTCCAACAAGTTTGCCACGTGAAATTCATGACACTAAGTTCGGTTTTGCGTCGTGTTTTCCACGCCACTAAATTGAAAAATTATAAATGATTAGCATCGTGTTTTTCATGTCATTGATTAATTTTTTATTAAAAAATATTTAATAAATAATTTAAATATCAAATTTATAATTAAAAATTTATAAATTTATTCACAATAAAAAATATTACTCTCAATTAATGATTAAAAATACTAATAATTTAAAATGATAATTAGAAGTATCAATTTCAATTAAAAATGATTAAATACAAAATAATTCTAAAGATTTTACAAAAATTTAAATTTAAAAGTAAAATAATAATAATAATAAATCAATCAACATTATCCTCCTCCTCATCATCCATAGCTTCGTCCACATCATCATCATCATCATCATCATTCACATCACCGTTTATTGAATTATTTGTTTGGTTTCCTTGTTGTGAGAGCAATTGACGCATTATTTGCTCAATCTCAATTTGTCTATTCTTCATTTCCTCCACTTGGACATTTATCACCCCTCACATTCTGCCGCCTCGCGTCTCACCTCAGTTAACGCCAATTGTCACATTGCTTCCATCATTTGGGGTGTCAATTGTTGTGGACGTGACGATCCTTCCCCATCCACAACTCTTTCAAATAATATTCTATTCCCTGGTCTGTAGTTCCCGACCAAAGATCCAGCACCAAATAAACACTCGTTAGGTCCTTTCCCACAAATTACTAAATTTCAAATATAAAGATCCACACGATCACCAATCGGGTTTGAACTAAAAATTCTGCGAGCAATGTGCCATAGTCCTTCTAAAAATTCTACAAGCAATGTGTCATAGTTCTTCTACACATATAAGAAAAAATATATATTTATTTACTTAATATATAATAATTTAAAGTATATATTTATTTATTAATTAATATATATTACTTAATAATACTTTTACTTACATTATAATATTTACTTTAAAAAATATATACTTACTCAAATTTTATTTACTTATTTATCTAAAAAATATATATACTTACTTATATAAAAATATTACTTAATACATATATTCTTAAAAATGGTTTACATATACAAAAATATTTTTTAATAAATGTAAAAATAATTCAAATTTATTACTTAATATATTCTATATTTTATAAAATATTAAATAAATATAATAATATAGTTAATAATATATTAAATTAAAAAATTAAAATTTATTAATATACTATTTATTATATTCTATTTATTTTTCTATAACTATTTAATATATATTATATTTATTCTTTTTAAATAATATATATTAAGATATTATGGTAATATATATATATATATATATATATATATATATATATATATATATATAATATATATATATATATATATATTCTATTAAAATAATATATTATAAAAAGTAAAAAATAAAGACTAAATCTAAACAAACATATATATATGAATTTAAAAAATTTAAAAACATATATAAATGTTAACATATAAATCAAAACATATAATGTTAACATATAAATCAAAACAAATCTAAAAACATATATGAATGTTAACATATAAATCTAAAAGATAAATCTAAAATAAAAAACAAAACCCAATAATTTATATATATCAATTTCTAGAAAAAATAAATAAAAACATAATTACCAAAATACCTCAATTAACAAAATATATTTTGTGGAGATGCAACTTCTTGAATGAATCTCTTAATAATCTAAAATAAAAAATAAAAAAAATAAAAACATTAATAACAAAACGAATTTCGGTTAAACAAAAATCAAATAAGAGAAAAATAAAATAAAAAATTTCTTACCTTTGAATTAATTGGATGATGGTGAGAAAATTGAAGATTAAAATTTAAGGTTGGAGGAGAAGAAATGAGGTATGAGATTGGAAGAGAGCATAATGAGAAAAAGATGAAAAATGAAGAAGTGGTTCTATGCATGGAAGAGGAACGATGCAAAATATATATATTAGGGGCCAGCGTCATG
Organism: Lathyrus oleraceus; assembly: GCF_024323335.1. NCBI lineage: Eukaryota > Viridiplantae > Streptophyta > Magnoliopsida > Fabales > Fabaceae > Lathyrus > Lathyrus oleraceus. Next base: position 481,231,596 of record NC_066582.1, on the reverse strand, counting down.
AAAATCACATCGCAACTCAATGATATGTAAATCACGTGGCAATTGAAAAGTTACCGTTGTCCTGCGACGTGATTTACATGTCGATACCAATGAGATATCACAACGGTTACAAATCCTGACCAAACATCAATTCACTCAGTTAAGATTCCCACGTGATTTTTGAAAAGTATTTTGCGACGTGATATACATGTCACAACTTATTTTTTTTATTTAAAATTCGAATCTCCCCATGTAAATTCACTAATGTTATTTATTTGAAAATGTATGTCGCGACGTGTTTCACATGATGAAACCTTTTTTTAAAATTATTTTTATCGTGCCACCATCTGAAAAGGTGGGTTCTTTTATTTAATTATTAAAAACTTTAGTTACGTGAAAATCACGTCACAACTGCATTTTTTTTGTCACGTGATTTTCACGTCGCAATATTATGACGCTGGGGAAGGTTTTCTTGTAGTAACATGTAAAATTTGAAATGATTTACTTAATTGTAAAATGAACAATAATCGTATAAATTTAATTGAATTAGATAATCATACAAAGAATAAAAGGAACCGTGAGATTGAGAAAGAAAAAAAAATTAATATTTGAAAATAAAAATTTTGTCTCTCAAATTAAGACAATGGTTGATTAAAATAAAATATATATTATATTGATAGTGAAATGTGAGATAAAATAATTTTTTAATTTTATTAAAATAAAAAAATAGATTATTAGTATTTTTAATGATAATAAATAAATAAGAGAAAAAAAAATTAAAATGAGAGTGAGAAAGCGCATGAAAAAAAAAGTGAGAGATTTGAAATTTTAATAAAGAGAGAGAATGGGTCTATGAATGCTACATGTCAATTTTGAAAAGAGTTAAATATATAGTAGGTTTTTGAAATTGGACACATGACATGCTATAATATGAGATAAAAATATAAAATATAAAATATAAATATTACTTGATTAGTTAAATGCCATTTTCTTAGTGGAAATAATTTGTAGTGGAAGACCAATTTAAAGAATTCATTAAATTGATTTTTAATATTAAAATTTATAGACTTAATCATGAACCATCGTTTATATTCATACTAAATCAATAGTGTTATACTTTAGTTATAAATATAGAGTCTAACTCCTAAAGGGTTGGTCGGTTGGTGAAAACTTATAACCTGAATGTGTATTCGTTTCAAAGTCTCATATTTAAATTTCATTAAATACTAATAATTTTGTGCTTAATCAATCCATTAAAAAATTTACTCAACTTTAAAGGAAACCTTTACGGTAAACTTAGTCCTTTTAAATAATAGTCGTAGGATTGTGTATCAAACTTTAAAAAAATATATAAAATTTAAAAAGACTTTATATAAAGAGTATCATATTTAAATGATCTTTTCTTTCTACAAAATCAATTTTAAGGATAAGTCTTATCAAATGTGGTCATCAAAATAATCTATGAAAACACAAAAGTTCTCCTACCAACTCGACAATAAGTAGGAGGCCCTTCCATCACCTTTATTTTTGACATTAGAATTTCCAATTTTGATACTAATAATTTCTCTCTTTCTAGGAGTAGAGTGCAGCTTGCTTACCAAGTACTCAATTATAGTGCAGCCTTTTGTTTTCTTTTCTCACCTTTTGCTGAATTCCATGTGACAAAGATTCAAGAAAAGCAACATTGAATCTCAACGTGCATGGGTCGACACTAGAAAGATGAACCTTCTATGTTGGATTCAAATGCAAAACAAGAGACCTAACACTCCCTTTTGTCAGGTCCTCCATAAAATTATTGAATCCACTTCCAAAAAAATGTTAACCCTGGATCTCAAGTTGCCACTGACATTTTTAGAAATTAATTTATCTAAAGTTTTTAACAACAGTCCCACACCACTACATTTTCATCAACACCATGTTCATATTTTTAATAGGCGGGCCATGCTAAATTTAAAATTTGTGTTTTGACAAAGTAGTTTTTAGTTTTTCTTTATTTTTGTTGTCAAACTCTGAAAATTAATTGATGGTGTGATCGAATAAAAGCTCTCGGTATAAATGTTGCGAAAAATTCAAAATTAATTTGTTTTAATTTATAGGTTAAAAACTCAATTATTTATTTATTAGGGTGACGAGGAGTTTGAATAATTTATTTAAATTGTAATGATGGGTGAATGGCTTTTGGAGTAGAGGTAAAATTTTCTCACTTCTATGATTTTGGACCCTATGAAATTATTGAGAAAAAAAGCTATGCATGAAAGGACTACAGGTTTTGTGAACTTTCTGTCTATACAATTTTTTTACTACAAAATAAAATGATTGAAAAGCAATTATATTTGACTAAAGAAAAGAAAAGCAATTATTAAGGATCATAGGTCAATTCAAAAAGGGAGGTATACAATATGCATAACAATAAACTCATGATTTCAATTCAAAAATAAAATTCAAATATTTAAAATGACTATTCCTGTGGGAAATTCAGTTAACTTTCTAGCTAGTTATAAGAATCAATTTCACATAAATTAAAATGATTTATGTAACTCTAGCACAAACTAGTTTATCACCAAAATCACCATGAATAAGATTAACACTATATATAACAAAAGGAAAAAAATTGGTACTTTGTGTTGGAAACAGAAAACACAAGACATTCTGAGATTAGCATTAATAATTCATCTTCTTCTCAATTGATCTTTACTTGGAAGACGGTTTAGAAACACTCTTCAACCAAATGTTTTAATTTTAGCAAAAACTTGAACTCTCCAAAGACCCCTGGAAACATATGTTAAATCCCATGCATCAAAGAGAAATTCCTTAATATTGTGAATTAATTTTCTGCACTTTCTTAAAACGTTAAAAACTTACAATTTCAATTTAAAATATTTTCATAATTTTTTCTTAAAACTAAAAAATTTATTTATCCAATAACGTATGTTCAACTACTATATCATTTAAGGTTAGCTTAATAAGTCGTTTTCATATCATTATTATTAATAGTTTTACTTTATTATTTTTTCGTTTTCGTTCGATTTATTTCCCCTTTATCATGTATTATATTTAGTAGTGTGTTTTTGATGTTTTCAGGCTTAAGCAAATATCTATGACAAAAGAAAAATCAAAATGAGTAAAGCGCGAAAAAAGATGAAAAGTCGAATTTTTCACATACAATTTTTAGCGGGAGACACTTTTCCATCTAAGGCGCCTCCCTAGTACATATATTAGGGGTCTGCTACGGGCGGCCGTAGCAGATAAGCGAGATTCCCGAATTTTCTTTCCTTCTCCGACTCTCCTATTATTGTTTTGGGACATTTGTATCTTTTGATCTGAGATATTCTCTACTTGATGGACAGTGAACTGATGGTTTTAGGCCACATAGAATTTTGTTATAAAACTCATAGATAGTCTTGAGTTTAGGAATCCAGTTTTTTTATGTAGTTTTTAGCTTTTACGTATTTTCTCTAAATTTTTGCTCTGTACTCATATCTCCATTGGAGCACTTGGACCGTTTATCAATTCAAATTATTTTCTTGTCAATCAGGTTACATTTACCTTTCTTTATCTTTATCAATTTATGGTTTTACAATTAATCATGTTTTTTATTATGAATATTGCTATGATTGTGCTGTTTCTCACCATGAGTGAGTAGTCTACTACGGACTAAGGGTCATGAGACCTCCATCATAATTGTTCGTATGATCCATCATTAATCGATTGCGTGAATTTCATTTACGCATTATTTTAAAATCTGTGTTTTTCATTTCAACCCTTATACGAAAGTAAAGAGTTTTCAGGTACCGATCGTAATCTAAAAGGATATGCATCGGTACCCGAGAGTAGGTTTTGAACAGTTAAATATGATACAACGAAAGTGCTCAAATGCGATTGATAAATGTTCCATCTTTTATGGATGTGCAAAGAAAAAAAAATCTGACTAATAATTCGACCGTGCGAAAGTAGACGAATTATTCGCCATATATAGGACAACACGCTGACAAAAGTAGGTGTTGTCCATATTTATCTATTTTCTATAACAATGTTGAAATTCTCGTAATAGAAGTGAAAGGATCATATGAATGCGTCAGAGTAGGAACCATGAATCCTAATTACTATTTGTCTCATATATTTTAAGTGATTTTCATTTAATTTGTTTTTCCAAAAGTGTTTTTTTATTTAAGTTGTTTTACAAAACTCCAATTTTCGGTCACTCTAGATATATACTGATAGAACGAAATTTGATAATCAAAACTTTGGTCTCTGTGGTTCGATAACTTACTTTACTACTTTGCACAACCGTACACTCGCGACTTGTCATAGGCTACTATTTTCCCCCGTCAAAGATGAAATAATTTCTTCCATTAAAATTAAATATATGATCGTTTGAATGATTACAAAAGAATTCCTTCAACTCCTAATATTCTAATCTTAGAACCAATAATTTCAATCCTTATTTTTTAAATTAAGACAATATATTGAATAAAAAAGACAAACAAAAAGGATGAGGAAATGTAAAATCTAACCCATGAAAAAACTAACAAAAATGATAGTTGAACATGCTTAACTTACAAGATAGATAAATTAAAAACAAGGGTGGTGTTAGGCCAAAAATTGCATGGATATATCATCAAGCAGCATGTTCTAGGACCTAAGGATGAGGCATGAAACCACCCTAGAAAACACCTGATCCGAGAATAAAAGTAAAGGCTAGATCGATGGATCACAGAAAAAAATAACATCTCTCCATATGACAATGAGAATGGTCAAGATGAAAAATACAAAATATAGGTTAGTAGAAGCTCTATTGGAACTCCTATAAAAAGGAACAACAACGTCAAATCAGGTACACAGTCTTGAAAACCTAAAACAATCCACCTATTACCTTAAATAACTACTGAATTAGGCGTCAAAGTTTTTTTTTCAAGTACCACCCCACTTTTTCTCTCATGACACTACATTAAATCGAGAAAGAGTTAATCATATTGAAGACTCATCCGGCACTACACTCTCATCAAATTTCCAATAAAACAGTGAGATATTTTGGTTTGGATAAATTAATGGCATCATATGTGGGATCTCTATATACAAAGTTCTATTTTAATTCAAAATAAAATTGTGGATATATGTGTTTGCAAGTATAATGACTGCAACAATCATTTGAACTATTTGATTTTTATGATTATAATATTGTAAGGTAAAGTCTTTATCTTATGTGATGATCAAGTTGTGATGCTCGGGGATCAAGATATCAAAGCTTACCTATGTGTTGGTGTAAGCCCTAGAGGCCAATACTTTTGGTACTTGTATCAAATTATTTATTAATAATAAAAGGCTTTTTCTTTATTATGTTTGTTTAATAAAGTCCCTAGAATAGATAGTCCGTTTAATGTATCAAGTGTGACTTAATCATGAGATCCCATTAAACATAAGGACATTATTTTTAAAGTATTTGTAGTCGAGCTTTATTGTGAAGTGGGATAACATTAAATCATTAAGACTATTATGTGTATAGACTGATGATCACATCTCATGGATCATGGATAAGGAGTTATCAAGTCTTAAATATATGTATGAATATTAAGAGTAATATTTATACTAGATTGACCCGCTATGAGAATACTATATAGAATGTTATGCAAAGTGTCATAAGTTATTCTCATGGTGATAATGGTGTATACCACCCTTCGACCTGAAACCACTATGGACCCTAGATGTAGAGTCGAGTGTCTTATTACTGATCAAACATTGTCGTAACTGGATGACCATAAAGACAGTTGATGGGTACTCCATGAAGCATGCTGAGGGACATGAGTGACCTAGATGGAATTTTCCCATCCTGCATAACAGGATAAATGTCTACGAGCCCAATATTGACCTGGACAAGGATGACACGATTTATGCCTTGTGTTCAATATAGACATAAGTGAAAAAGGGTAATTGTACACATTAGTATTATCACAAAAGGATTTGTCAGATCACATGACATTTTCATGTCTTGGGTAGCAGTGACGTGTTGCTAGATACCACTCATTATTTATTATATTAAATATGTGATTTAATATAATTGCTAATGTCGCGAAAACCTACAGGATCACACACAAAAGGACAGAATGATGACAGATAGAGTAAATAAGGAACACCGTAAGGTACGGTGCACTTAAGGGAAATGTAGAACATCGTAAGGTACGGTGTACTTAAGTAAAATACGAAATATGGGAAGGTACTATGCGCTTAAGTGATTTTGGCATATCATAAGATATGGGCCACATACACTTAAGTGGGCTTTTTAGCTTGCAGCCCATACAAGTGGTTCTATAAATAGAACCCTTGTGCATAAGCATTAGTGCAATTGTAATTTTGTTTCTCTCTCTCTCTCTCTCTCACACACACACACACATCCACTCACTCAAAGCCTTCATTCGTAGCATCTAGCACTGAGATTGAAGGAACCCGTTTGTGTGGACTAAGTAGAGGCGTTGTCACCATTCAACATTCATGATTGCTCTGTAGATTTGCATCAAAGGTTTCAATCGCCACAAGAGGTAACAATTCTATCACTGATCATGCCCATTCGTAAGGATCATTAAAGGAGAAAATTTTAAATTCCGTTGCATTTTGGATCGCTATTCTCCTTCAATGGTATCAAAGCCACTTACGAAACCATGCATCTGATAGTTGTTTATTTTCTGTATTTTCTGTATTAATACAATTAAAAGACAGAATGAATCAAAGAATAAACGAGTAATTAAATTTGGCATCATGTGTGTACGATTTGGATGATTGATTTTGACTATGCTTCGGAATCCGATGTTAGTATGGTGAAGCAACGATACATCGATCGTCCATAGGTTACGCAATTGAGATCGATCAAGTTATATATATGATATAAGTAATCCTGATCCAAAATATGGTATATATGATATACTGTTTCTGTTTCGTTCATTCAAACACTTAATGGTTGTTTTCCTTTGAGCGATCAATGATCATTTGCTTCTTGATCCGATATTAGTATGGTGAAGTAATGACGTGTTGATCAATCATACTGAATTAACAATCGATGTGTGTTTGACGGTCTGAAATTGGTGCATTAGGGTTCATGACGGTACAAGGGTTGTGCTGTCAAAGAGTTATGCGATTAGGGTTGTGACTACGCAAGAGTTGTGCTTTAAAGTATCAAATGTTGATACGAAAATCGACGTCGATTTCAAATGAATTTGGTTTATTTAATTAATAGAATTTAAATTAATAATAGTAATGTGTTTATTATTATTATCTTGTGGTGATCAGTTATGGCCTTAGTTTTCCTTTATTTTGTTTTGAGATTTTAAAATACGACCTGCGTGTCGTGCCTCTATTTTAATATCTTATTGTAACTTCTTTTCTCATCTCACTCCCTTGTATGTAAAACGAGTTTCTTTTATGTAATGTTATGAAGAAAGAGAAGAATACAATATCAAAGGAGGACAACCTTGAAGATCTTTCTTGGAGAAGCTTATATCATTATTAGGTTAGCTTAGGTTCTCTCATTGGCTTGGGAGAACAATTGCGCTAGGGGCCATAACAGTTTCATTTTGTATGTATGTTAATGCATGTGAATGTATGTTGATGCATGTGAGAGATGATTTATATGATACATAAGCCGGTGAGATTAGAATAATTGCAAATTCCTTCAAGTTCAATATTAAGTTTATGCTTTCCAAGTTTTAGCACTCATCAAGACTAGTATCGAATAATGTAGGTTTCGCCTAATCGAGGTGCATATTCTATATTAGTAAGGTGCGATGAGATAATTGTAATATCCAATTGCTAAAACAATGAGTCAAACTTAACTAAATAAATTATAATAAGATTATATATGTTTAGAAGCAAGAGTTGGAAATGATCCATGTGATGGATTGAAATAAAGAGTTATTCACCCAACTAAAATATTTGAGAGTTGTATTAGATGCAATTGGAAGGAGTTCCTACCTAAATAACCTAGTTTTGTGTAATCCGTCTACGCGGACTTAAAACAAAGTGAAATGTGGATCTCGACCCACTAAAAAATCTTCCAACGGGATTTTCCGAATCAAATGGTGAGGGTCATTTGTTTTGAGTAAAATAGTGGGAGCATATTTAATTAAAGGCCTAATTAAATATGTTATTGATACTTATAATTTCATTATTTTCATGTAGATTACCATGACAACGAACACCTCTAACAACATTTTGCGATCAATCCTTGATAAGGAAAAATTGTCTGGGACAAATTTTCTGGATTGACACCGAAATCTGAGGATTGCCCTCAAACATGATAGAAAACTGTATGTCTTGGAGAAACCTGTTCCTGAAGAGGAATCTCCTAGTTCTGCGTCTAAGGCAGAAAGAGATGCTTATAAGAAGCATGTCGATGATTCTAATGAAACTGCTTGCCTCATGCTAGCTACTATGAACTCAGAGTTCCAAAAGCAACATGAGAACATGGCAGCGTTCGATATGATCGAACACCTGAAGATGCTCTATAAAGAGCAGGCAAGACATGAAAGGTTTGAAGTTTCAAAATCCCCTTTTCAAGGCAAGTTAGATAAGGGAGCCCTTGTAGGTCCCCATGTGCTCAAGATGATTGGGTATGTGGATAACCTTGAAAGGTTGGGTTTTGCCCTCGGAAAGGAACTTGCGACTGATTTAATCTTGCAATCGTTGCCAAATAAATTCAGTTAATTTGTCCTTAATTTCAATATGAATGATATGGACAAATATCTTCCTGAACTGCTAGCCATGTTAAGAACTGTTGAGCAGAATCTGAAGTCAAAAGGGAAGTCCATTCTGATGATTGGAAATGGAAAGAGACAGAACAAAAGACCCACCAAGCAGGGTGATAAAGGGAAAGGCAAGCAAGTTACCAAACCCAAACCCATTACTCCTTCTTTGAATCCTAGTGGAGGCATAGGAAAGGAAGGCACCTGGTTCCATTACGGTAATACCGGACATTGGAAGAGAAACTACCCAAAGTACCTGGAAGATAAGAAGAATGGAGTAGAGACTTCAACTTTAGGTATTTTTGTCATTGAAATTAATTTATCTACTTCTGCATCATGAGTATTAGATATTGGATGTGGTTCTCACATTTGTATCAATGTGCAGGGGCTAAAGAGGAGTAGAGATTTGGCAAAAGGTGAAGTTGACCTACGAGTTGGCAATGGAGCAAAGGTTGTTGCTTTAGCCATAGGAACTTATGTATTGACTTTACCTAGTGGTTTAATAGTTTAGTTAGAGAACTGTTATTATGTACATGCAATTAGCAGGAATATTATTTCCGTTTCTTGTTTGGAAAAGTTTGGTTTTTCATTTATAATAAAGAACAATTGTTGCTCCATTTATTTGAATAATATATTCTATGCTACTACACAAATGAACAATGGACTATATGTCATTGATCTTGAAATGCCTATTTATAACATTAATACTAAAAGGATGAAACCTAATGAGTTAAATCCAACTTACCTTTGGCATTATCGATTAGGCCACATAAATGAGAAACACATTTCCAAACTCCATAAAGATGGACTCTTGGACTCTTTTGATTATGAATCATATGAGACATGCAAATCTTGTTTAATTGGAAAGATGACAAAGTCCCCATTCACAGGAAAAGGTGAAAGAGCTAATGATCTTTTGTCCCTCATACATGCTGATATATGTGGACCATTGAACATACCATCCAGAGGAGGTTTTCAGTACTTCATCACATTTACTGATGATTTCAGTAGATATGGTTATGTGTATTTAATGAAACACAAATCAGAGTCCTTTGAAAAGTTCAAGGAATTCAAGAATGAAGTACAAAACCAAATAGGTAAGAATATTAAAACCCTTCGATCAGATCGAGGTGGTGAGTATTTAAGCCTAGAGTTTGATGACCATCTGAAAGAGTGTGGGATTCTATCCCAACTTACTCCTTCTGGAACACCCCAATGGAATGGTCTATCTGAGATAAGAAATCAAACCTTGTTAGACATGGTAGATCCATGATGAGTCACGCCGATCTTCCAAACTCCTTTTAGGGACATGCACTATTGACAACAACTTACACACTTAACCATGTACAATCCAAAAAGGTTGAGAATACACCATATGAGATATGGAGTGGTAAGAAACCACATATGTCTTACATGAATATTTGGGGTTGCGAAGTTTATGTGAAACGACAAATTTTAACTAAGCTTGTGCCCAAATCTGACAAATGCTTATTTGTGGGATATCCTAAAGAAACAAGAGGGTATTACTTCTATAATCCTTCTGAGGGAAAAATATTTGTCGCTCGAACTGGAGTTTTCCTAGAAAAGGATTTCATTTCAAAAGGAACCAGTGGGAGGAAAGTAGAACTTGAAGAAATTCAAGAATCACAAAACATTGATACACCTATGGAGGAGTTAGAGCAGGAAATACAAGTAATTATGGAAGAGCAACCTGCTCAAGTAGAACAAGACCAACGTAGGTCAAGCATGACATGTCACCTACTTGAGAGATATGGATATCTCATAACTGATCAAGGTGATGTATTACTCATGGATCAAGATGAGCCTGTGACCTACCAAGAGGCCATAACTAGTCCCGAGTATGAGAAGTGGCTAGAAGCCATGAAATCTTAAATGGATTCCATCTACACAAACCCGGTTTGGACCTTGGTAGAGCCTTCTGTAGGATTTAACCATATAGGATGCAAGTGGGTATTCAAAAAGAAGACTGACATGGAGGGTAAGGTACATACCTATAAGGAAAAACTAGTTGCAAAAGGATATAAACAAATTCATGGGGTTGACTATGATGAAACCTTTTCACCAGTTGCAATGCTTAAATCTGTTTAGATTTTACTTGCTATCGCTGCATATCAGATTATGAAATATGGCAAATGGATGTTAAAACTGCTTTCGTTAATGGGAATCTTCTTGAGGATGTGTACATGACACAACCTGAAGGATTTGACATACCAGAAGAAGCCCAAAAGATATGTTAGTTACAAAGATCAATCTATGGATTGAAGCAAGCTTCTAGAAGCTGGAATCTTCATTTTGATGAAACAGTAAAACAATATGGATTCGTCAAGAATGAAGATGAGCCTTGTGTCTAGAAGAAGGTTAGTGGGAGCATGATTGTCTTCCTGGTATTATATGTAGATGACATATTACTCATTGGAAACGATGTCCCTACCCTACAACTAGTAAAGTCTTGGTTAGGGAAATGCTTTTCTATGAAGGACCTGGGTGAAGCAGCCTATATATTAGGAATCAGGATCTATAGAGATAGATCACAAAAATTGCTTGGCCTAAGTCAGATTACATACATAGACAAAGTCCTGAGACGCTTTAATATGCATGATTCCAAGAAAAGATTCATACCTATGCAACATGGCATGTGCCTATCAAAAACATAATCCCCTTCAACTAAGGAAGAAAGGGATCACGTGAATAAGATCTATATGCATCTGCAATAGGATCTATCATGTATGCCATGTTATGTACTCGACCAGATGCCTCGTATGCTTTAAGTGCAACGAGTATGTACCAATCTGATCCAGGTGATGCTCATTGGGTAGCTGTCAAGAATATATTTAAGTATTTGAGAATGACTAATGACTCATTCTTGATATATGGAGGTCAGAAAGAGCTTGATGTAATTAGATACACCGATGCTAGCCTCCAGACAGATAAGGATGACTTTAGATCGTAATCTGGTTATATGTTTTGCTTAAATGGTGGCGCTGTGAGCTGGAAAAGTTCAAAGTAAGATACAATTGCTGATTCTACAACCGATGACGAGTATATTGCTGCTTCAAGTGCAACAAAGGAAGCTGTTTGGATCAAAAAGTTCATTAGTGAACTTAGCATACTTCCTAGCATTGTGGATCTCATTGGTCTTGTGATAACAATGGTGCTATCGCATAAGTTAAGGAGCCTAGATCTCACCAACGATCCAAACACATACTTAGGCATTATCACCTCATTAGAGAGATAATAGATAGAGGAGATGTGAAAATATGCAGAATACCTACACTTGACAATATTGCTGACCCACTGACAAAGCCTCTTGCGCAGCAGAAGCATGATGGCCATACTAGACCTATGGGCATTAGGGGTATGCCTGATTGGCTCTAGTGCTAGTGGGAGATTGTTGGTTTAAGCCCTAGAGCCAATACTTTTGGTACTTGTATAGAATTATTTATTAATAATAAAAGGTTTTTTCTTTATTATGTTTTTTTTAATAAAGTCCCTAGAATAGCTAGTCCGTTTAATGTATCAAGTGTGACTTAATCATGAGATCCCATTAAACACAAGGACACTATTCTTAAAGTATTTGTAGTCGAGATTTATTGTGAAGTGGTATAACATTAAAGCATTAAGACTATTATGTATATAGACTAATGATCACATCTCATGGATCATGGATAAGGAGTTATCAAGTCTTAAACATAGGCATGAATATTAAGAGTAATATTTATACTGGATTGACCCGCTATAAGAATACTATATAGAATGTTATGCAAAGTGTCATAAGTTATTCTCATGGTGATAATGGTGTATACCACCCTTCGACCTGAAACCACTATGGACCCTAGATGTAGAGTCGAGTGCCTTATTGCTGATCAAACATTGTCCGTAACTAGATGACAATAAAGACAGTTGATGGGTACTCCACGAAGCATGCTGAGGGACATGAGTGACCTAGATGGAATTTTCCCATCCTGCATAACATGATAGATGTCTACGGGCCCAATATTGAACTGGACAAGGAAGACACGGTCTCTGCCTTGTGTTCAATATAGACATAAGGGCAAAAGGGTAATTGTACTCATAAGTATTATCACAAAAGGATTTGTCAGATCACATGACATTTTCGTGTCTTGGGTAGCACTGATGTGTTGCTAGATACTGCTCACTGTTTATTATGTTAAATACGTGATTTAATATAATTGCTAATGTCGCGAAAACCTACAGGGTGATACACAAAAGGACATAATGATGAGAGATAAAGTAAATAAGGAACACCGTAAGGTACGACGCACTTAAGTGAATTGTAGAACATTGTAAGGTATGTTGTACTTAAGTAGAATACGGAATATGGTAAGGTACCACGCGCTTAAGTGATTTTGGCATATCATAAGATATGAGCCACATACACTTAAGTGGGCTTTTTAGCTTGCAGCCCACACAGGTTGTTCTATAAATAGAACCCTTATGCATAAGCATTTGCGCAGTTGTGATTTTGTTTCTCTCTCTCTCTCTCTCTCTCTCTCACTCACTCAAAGCCTTCATTCGTAGCAGCTAGCGCTGAGATTGAAGGAATCCATTCGTGTGGAGTGAGTAAAAGCGTTGTCACCATTCAAAGTTCATGATCACTCCATAGATCCGCATCAAAGGTTTCAATTGCCACAAGAAGTAACGATTCTACCACTGATCATGCCCATTCGTAAGGATCATTAAAGGAGAAATTTTTAAATTCCGCAGCGTTTTGGATCGCTATTCTCCTTTACTATAAAGGGTAACACCTAATGTCAAAAGGTGTTTGGCAGAGTCAATGAAGATCCCTGGTTAAGCAATTTCTGTAATGATGGTGTCTTTCATAAAGCTTTATAAATCCTTATTATATAGAAAACTCAAGTCCCAGATGAAGTGTTGAACCATGGTGTAACAAGCAATCGATTTTGAATATTAAGAGTTGTGAAAGAGAGGAAGTATTAAAGCTGATCTTATTCATGTCAAGTATTTCGTGTGTATAAAGACATAACACACACGAATGATCGGAAAATCCTTTGTGATTTTATCAAAAAATACCAGAAAATGTTTTTATCTCATCCTACTCAATTAAAAGGTTCTTTACATGGCATAATTGATTATCCCATTAGAGTTAGTAGATTAACAATTTCGTAATCTTAATAATTGATTATTAGGTCTTCTAATCATTAATGGCGACACCCATTTAAAAACTTCCATATTTAAGCATAATCGACTATGTGATATGCATAATCGATTATGAGCATTAAAAAGCTCATGAATTTTTTCCCATTTTTGAGTCATGCTTTATCCTATGAATAGAAGATTTTCCCTTATTTCAAAATACACCAAAAATCATATTTTTGAATATTTCTCTCTCTCTCTCTCTCTCTCTCTCTCTCCAATTTCTCCTTAGTGCTTTGAGAATGAATTTTTATCCTTGAGATAGTTTGGTTATGGTGTAGGATATTGTTGTAATATCTCTATTATGAGAAGGTTGTTTTGGTTCTGAGTCAAACCAATTGAAAAACTTATGTTTGGTTGTTAAGGTGAAATGGTAAAACCTCTATTTGCTTTTTGAGACAAGTGTACTAAAATCTCGCTTTGGGTCTGTGGGCTTAGCATGGTGTTAAAAGCTCTAGTTTCGAGTTTATCCTAGTGTTAAAATCTCGTGTTTGGTTGGGAGGTCTCCGTAGTTAAAATTCTATGTTTGGTTTGTAGGAGAGCCATTGTAAAACTTTAGTTCGGGTTTAAGGAGGTTCGTGGGAAAAACTTGAAAAAAAAGCTCACATCATAGTGGTTAGGGTGAACCTCTATAAATCTATTATGCATATTTCTCTTTACTTATCTCTTTACATTTCAATCATTTATTTACTTATGTTCTATTTCTTTCTTTCTACTCTGATTTTCTTTATCTCGCTGCTTATTCCATATTTTTTTTACAAACTCGTCTTAAACTCTACTTTTTTTCAAAGAATTTTATTTGGACACCATTTTTCAAGCCCGCACAATTTACCTTCCCCTATTGTGTTTGAAGTTACTTGTTTAACAAAAATAACATTTCTTGATATGAAGGAACTCCCCAGGAAATTTATCATTCTTTGGAAATTCGTCTGGCGAGAATATCTGCCTAATGTAGAAGAAAATAATGGTTTTTCTTTCTTTGACGAAGAGGATCTTCAAGCCATTAGAGCAAGTGATTTTTTTTGTATCATGTCATCAATAATTTTCATACACCTAGCGATAGTTGTCGTTTCTCTCACAAGATAACATAGTCCTTAAATATCCCCATATCAACAAGAGAGTGCCACTCTCTTTATATGATGAAGAGTTGCTAGACCTGGTCCCCAATCAACGAGTACCCACCCTTATCTTGGTAACAATGGTTGACCAAGATGTTTAGTGCATATTTATGGACCAGAGAAGCTCATGTGACATTATGTATATTGAAGCATCCTAGAGAGTAAACCATCATGTCGTTATTCAACCATGTTATGGTGGAAATTTTTTCAAGATTTTGATAGGAAGATTAGAAGACCCTTTGGATATGTAGAGCTTTAAGTGGCCTTTGAGACCAAATATATTATGAGACTAACCAGGAAGCATTTTTTGATCATAGATTGTGACTCCATTTATAACGACATCCTAAATGTTTTTACTTTAAACACGCTGGATTTCAAAGAAACTCAAGAACGCAATGCATTCTAAATGCATTGCATTCTAAGCACACTATGTTTTTACCAAATGTAATGAATTTTTACAAAATTCCAAATTGGTTTTTAAGATAATCTCTACAATTCTCCATCTTGACTCTAAATGGGCAACAAGCCAATCTAACCATCAACCACCTTGATGCTTTCTCCAACACTTGAATAACTTTTTAACAAATTAAGCAAGTCCAAGAAATTATTATACCTTGATCTTGACATTTGGATCCACTTGCACACAACCACCTTTTCCTGCTTAGGTAGGCACTTGCATCCAATTGATTGTCTTTTCTTTCTAATGTCTCCCTGAAGGTCGTTGGTTATGAATCTTACAACATTTCAGCCACATTCCAAGCATAACAAATAATGTAAGCATAATCGTATTCCTAAGGTGGTGCATTTTATCTCCTTACCATATCACAAGTCAATTGATAATCAGGAGCCCTTGTAGATTTTCCCTTATTAGAACTAGAATCACGAGCCTTAAATTCATTCTTATATCTAATCTCCCTACCAGAAACCTCCACCTTAAATTGAGTCTTATAAACTATAAATTTTAATTCTTTCAACTCCCGATCTTTAATCTTCCCCCCTTATGGGTCTTAGTAAAAGTAACATACCTCCTCATGATGAATTTCGATCTTCCATGTTCCATTTTCTACAACTTGTAACCTTTCACGCCTTATGGATAACCAATAAAGAAACACTTCATAACCTTAGTATCAAGCTGGTCTAACTTGCTATACACAAACTAAAAAGCTGCAAAAATCTTTAAATTAGAGTTGCATACTGATTTCATACTCCATACCTCCATAGGTGTATTGAGGTTTACTCATGTGAATGGCATAACAACATTCTAACAACAATTTTATGATTCTTTATACCTTGTTTTATGCAAAATTCATTGAACTACTCTAAAATAACCTCTAAGCCTTTGTTAATTCTTCTTTCACTAACATTCCTTGATCTAAAATTCCATAGCTTGTTATTGTCATGAAAGTCTTCAACATCTAATGATGCTTGCCCAATAACAAGGAAACCATATAAAATATATAACACACACATTTTATACCATTTAGCCACAATACATGAGCAATGAATTTTTTTAACATCCCATGTTCAATGCTAGTGCAATTGCCTATATCAACAAACATGCTATGGACAACAAATTTTGCTGAAGATCAGGAATATACCTTACATTGGGTAGAAGAAATTCACGATTATCAAATTTTTTAATGCTAAATGTACCACTAGCATAAAAATTGAAAGTATTATTATCATCGAGTGATCAATGACTTTGCTTTACACTCCAGAGTGTCAAAGTATTATTTCCATAGACACATGTGATATGATCATCCCGAGTCTATGACCCATCTCTTTTTAGTCTCCCAACTCGTCACCACTAGCACAACATAACTTTTGTAACCATCTTCATCTAAGGAAACTTTAATCTGAACATAATCATCTTTGCCCATATAAGAACGATCTTTCTTCAAATGGATGGTTTTTAGACAAATAAAGAATTTTAAACTAGACTTATTAAAACTCATGGATTTGAAATTTCCTATATCCACTTCTTCCTCTTGAGACACTTAAGCATTCACCAATACCGTTAACCTTCAAATATTTCAATATTTAAATCTCTTCCGACCTTACAGTCATGCGGACTTCATCAAAGGTGATAATACCTTCCTTACCATAACAAGAGTACACCTTTCTTGAAGTGTTCACAATACTTGAGTAATGAGATTACCAAGATTAAAACCTTGTCCTCATCATCAATGTTCACCTCAATGTTTCCAAGTTATCAATGATCTGGAGAAATTTTATCAAATGCTCCATAATGAATTTATTTTCTACCATTCATAATGAGTAGAGTTGTTTATTTTAGGCATTACACGTGTGCTAAAGACTTGATCATATATAATGATTCAAACTTGAATCATCAAATTCAATGTCTTCTCTCTGGATACTTTCCTTTGAACTTTATCTTTGACATACAAAATAATTCCACTTTCTCACCTTATTCACCATCTCGATCTTCTCTGCTCTGCTTGTGTTAGGCTTACAGGCATCAATTCCTCATCCTTTAGCGCTTCTGCACAGTTTTATTAATTTTAAGATTGTTTCCGTCCTCACTTTCCACATCCCAAATTTCTTGTTTCGATGACCTATTTAAAATCCATGATGTTCACTTTTAAACTTAACCCATTTTCCTCGCAATGGGCACCTGTTGTCGTAAAATTGAAATATTCAACCACAGTAAAACCTTTTGATGCTTGGGACAAAGAAAAATGACAATTAAAATAAATAGTCTCCAGATAAATTACTGTCACACATGAGAATGTTAGCAAACCCACATGAACAAGAAGACTAAGATAAAGTACGAGTACACACAACTTGTTTATCTAGTTCAATCAAAACAATCTACTTTGATGAAAGAGCATCTCTCCAATTGACTATACTTTAAGAGTTAGTTACAAAAGATTATAAAAGAGTTAAAAAAAAAAAGAGTAGCCTTTCAAGTTTTCAAGAATATCTCTCACTTTCTACCTAGGTGTTTTCCAAACTCTCTAACTTTCAATATAGACAGACACAAGATGTTTAATAGTGTTTCTCAATCCTCTTTTATTGGTATGTATGTCACTCATGCTAATAAAAGAGTTAAAAATACGCTTTTTAAAAGTGTTAAGGGATTCCGTTAAATCAACCTAATTGATAGTTCTGCAGAAAAATTAGATGCGGTGGTGCGGATTTGAATCCACGACATGTCACTTATTCATATTTAATTTGTCAATTTCAGCCATTAGATTATTTGACAAAAAAAGTGTCAAAAAAAGGCACATTAAGTTTTCTTGAATTTGGATGTGTTTCTAAAAAGCATATTGCGTTTCTCCATGGTGCAATATGTTCTGATTATGATGTTTTCATCTAACATAGGTAGTTCGCTCGTTTATACGAAATCTAAAATAATTTTTTTTGAAAGGTCACGAAATCTAAAATTAATTTTTAAGTCAATCTCCATACTATATATTAAAATGGTGGAATAATCTTTTCATGTCTTTGCTTTTTTTTTTTAATTATAAAAACAAAACGGTTCCACCAATCGACTTGGAGAGGAAATTTTAATTAAAATAATTTATTTTCGATTGCAACAGTATATCTTATTCTTATATAATTGTTGCATGCTTCAAAAAGTTCTTATCAAATCATTCAGTATATATGCATGCTGGCCAGTGGCCTCCTAGCTTGGGAACATTTAAGGACACTTTAGCCTTCTATTGACCATTATGATGTAAAGGGCTTTTGTCTTTGTTTCCATGTCGTCATCCAAAAATGTCAGAGAGAGAGAGAAAGAGAGAAAGAGGGAGGGAGAGAGAGAGTGCAATGGAACAAACAACTCTTAATTTAAAGTACACACAAACGGACACATATTTGTTACATGTAGATGTAGCTCTCCATAAATAATATTGATTCACATACTATACTTCAAGGTGACAAACATACATGCATGCATGTAAATGAACCTAAACGTACATCACACATTTATTCAACTTTCAACAAGCATCACTTAATGGAAATACCTAAACTAGCAAGGTTTAGGTTAACAAATAAAATCAAATCTAAACACACTCTTGAAGAAAAAAATACATTAGATAATTAAATGCATATTGATCAACAAATAAATCCCCCATATTGTAAATAGATAAAATCAAATTCATATCCCTTGTTAGAAATTGTAGTCGCGACCGAATTTGACCATATTGATAGAACTTTTTTCAATTGTGCCGCAATATAAAATTTCACAGCATATTTGTAACTACTACGACTGCAACTGCGATTTAAAACGATGATCATGCTCCCATCCTAAAGGAATAATAGGGTTTGTGACTATTTGGCTGCTTGAGGATGGAAATGATGATGACATGAGGGCATCAATGTTATCCAAATGAATGACTTCCACATTTTGATCTTGTGGATAAATAATACTAGGAGTGTAGCATTGAAATTTTGTTGGAGCTTCATGTTCCTTGGAATCGGATGAATCTAGGATGCTACAAACATAATCCTCAAAACTATGATCACTGAGTTTAGGAAAAAAGGTTTCAAGTTCTACCAAGTTGTGATCATATTGTTGCATTAACTTGTTAAGTGGGGTGACATCACTTTTGGAAACTTGATTTTGTAATAGATTATGATTTAGATGAAGAGTTTCACAATTCAAAGGCCATGTATCTTCACAAGGTAAAGGATTAGATATTGGTTGTACTATTTGTGGCATTGGATTTTGAATGTGAAGGAAGTTGGCATTCAAATGGTTATGGATATCTACCTTTGTGTCAATTTGGTGGAAATTGTCTTGTAGATTTTGAGATGAGGTTGGAAGGTATAGGTTATCTTGATGGTGATGATGGTTGAAGTTTTGGATCAAATTAGGGTTTGGGAAAAAACTCTCAAAAAAACCAATATTGTAGGGGGTATGAATATCAGAAATTGTGGTGAAAGATGGAATAATATCATGAGAAAGAATTTTCTTCTTTATGCTTGAATTCCAAAAGTTTTTCACCTCATTATCAGTTCTTCCCGGTAAATGCTTCGCAATCTGAGCCCACCTATCCAAACAATTTAAAATCTTGTTGAGAAAAATCGAATATCAGATTCAAAATGAGAGTAGTGAAAATATTAAATTTAAAAAAATACGGTATTGACTGAATAAACAACATGTCACTTATTTTAGAGTAGAGAGAAGATAAACTAACTCTTGAATTTTGAGAATAATAAATGTTAATGATTCAAATGTAATGGATAATATACCTATTTCCTAGAATGCTATGGAGTTCTATAATGAGTGAAGCTTCTTGATGAGAGAAACTTCCACGTTTCAAATCAGGTCTTAGATAATTGATCCATCTTAATCTGCAACTCTTTCCACATCTTTGCAAACCTATGTATAAATGATTATATAATATGAAGAAACATCTTTGCAAACCTATGTATAAATGATTATATAATATGAAGAAAAAAACATAAAATATTAAAGGAAATTAAATATTAGTGTCCAAGAATATTTTGTTACCAGCAAGTTTTGGAACTGAGCTCCAACAACCATGTCCATAAGTAGTGATGTATTTGATGAGTTTTTCATCTTCTTCAGGAGACCATAAACCTCTTTTCACTTTCTGTTTGTTGCAGCAAGAGTGATGTCCCATGATGATGTCTTGTTTTTGTTTTTCTCTCCTTAGTTTGATGAATAAGTGTGAAATGACAAATACATCCAATATGGACGACAACAATGTTTTATCAACTGTTTTGGTGTTATTTGAAAATGGTGAAATAAATGACAGAGGAAGTTGTATCTTGAATCTTTGGCTTATGTTTAAGAATAGAATAGGTTGCATTAAATGATGAAAAGAATGGTGTGAAGAGAGTAACAGAGAAAAGGATGATATATGCAGAAGAAAGTGTGAGGTGGTGAATCCAATGTGGAAGTTGTACAATGGTGGCCCAATATAATGGTTTATTTGGAAAAGAGATAACTTCAACCTGCAACAGCATGAGAGATATTATAAAAGTAGATAATTTGCTATCATGTAGGGGTGAAAATCGTTCATCCATATCTACATGAATTTACATACTAGTCTACGTGCTAGAGTTTTAAAAAACAGCCGCGGTTGCATAATAGTTTTTACAATTTTGATCGCTATATGTGTTAATATTAATTTTTGTCGTATAAATTAATCATAATGTATTGTTTAATATAAAAACGGTCATAACAATATCAGTATTGATATTTATCGATATTATTTTGTCATAACCGTTTTAGCTGTTGTGAATATTTTTTAAAATTTAGATCAGATCATTTTTTAAATAATATATATATATATATATATATATAATATATATATATATATATATATATATATATATATATATATATATATATATATTATATATATATATATATATATATATTATATATATATTATATATATATATATATATATCTATATAATATATTATATAAAAGTAGAATATTTGTGGGTTGGGGAGTAAATTTAAGTAGAATATGGTAAGAGAACTCATTCTTTCTAAGTACTTAGCATTCATAGCTATTCAGGAGATTAAGATTGGTGAGTTTTCTGATTCTTTTGTGCATGCCTCATGGGGAAACTCTTTTTGTGGTTGGAGTTTTTCCTTATTCTTGGGCAATAATGGTGGTCTCCTTTCTATTTTGTGTAGCTCAAAAGGAACATCTCTTTCTTCCTTTGTTGGACATGGTATCTTTGGTGTGTGTCTAGATCGGGGTATGACTATGACGATTTGTTTCATCGTTAACATTACTCTAAGTGTAATTTGAGAGAGAAAACGGCCCTTTGGAAGGATCTTCTGTTGAGAAGACCAATCTTGGAGGGGATGTTTGGTGTGTACTGAGGAATTTTAACTTCGTCTGTTCATTGGTTGAAAGAATTTGAGGGGGTTTGTTTGTTCCCCTTGTTAGTAATTATGAGGTCTTTGAGTTCAGTAATTTCATCTCTCGATAGAATTTTTACCTGGTACCAACCCTTTGATGGGGTGGCAGGTTGCTTGGATATGATTCTAATTTCAGATGGAGAGTTATGGGGAACGACATCCTAGTGGACCCTGCCTAGAGATGTGTCAGATCAGTGTACAATATTTCTCATATACTTCATTCAGTTGTTTGGTCCTAAGATTTTCTAATTCAATAATCATTGGCTTTCTCATTCATGACTCCTAGACATGGTGTTTAGTAGTTGGTCTAGTTCTCAGTTCTTTGGCTGAGAAGGTTTTATTCTGAAAGAGAAGCTCAAATCTCTCAAAGGTGCTTTGAAATCTTGGAATCTTAAAGTTTTTGGTAACTTAGAATCCCAAATTTCATCCTTAAGAGATAAGGTGAGCTATTTAGATTTGAGAGTTGAGCAAGGTGGGCTTTTAGTGGAAGAAATTGACTCTAGTAAGAAAGTTGTCTCAGATCTTTGGTCCCTACTTTGGATTAAAGATGTCTAACTTTTTCAAAGGTATGGAGTCAAGTTTCTTAAGGAGTGTAATGCCAACAATGGTTTCTTTCATGCATATATCAAGAGTTGGTCTAGAATGAATGGTGTATCAACTCTTAAGGTAGATGATGCGTAGGTAAAGAGGGTGTTGGAGATTCCGAAAGTGGTGGTTAACTATTTTCTAATCATTTTAGAGAATTTCTCCTTGGTCAGCCTAGGTTCGATGAGGTATTTTCCCCATCTATTTTGGAGGAGGACTTTGTCAGTCTTACCGCCTCATTTCTCTCCTCTAAGATTGATTGGGCCGTCAGTTAGTGTGTTGGGAACAAGAGCGTTGGTCCAGATGGTTTTGATTTCTACTTTTTAAACAGATCTTGACCTCTTCTCAAGGATGAGTTGGGATTATGTTAGAGCAATTCCATTAGTTTGTTTCTCTTCCTCATGGTTTTTTTTAACTTACTTTGTGACTTTGATCCCTAAGGCCGACTATCCTTCTCAGATAGGTGGTTTTTGGCCCATATAATTTCTTTGGTAGGTTCGCTTTATAAACTCATTGTCAAAGTTTAGTAGAGATCCTTTCTAGGTTATGGATAAGCTAATTTCTTTTAGCTAGTCAATGTTTATTAAGGATAAGATTCTTGTGGATGGAGTAGTTTTTGTGAATGAGCTGGGTGGATCTAGCAAAGAAGAGCAAAAAGTCTTGCTTTAGTTTTAAAGTGGATTTTGAGAAAGATTATGATTTGGTTAGTTGGTACTTTTTGGATTATATGCTTTATAGGTATGGTTTTAATGATAAGTCAGGAGATTGGATTTGTGCTTGTGTTTTTTCTGGTAATCATGCGGTCTTGGTTAACGATTGCCTGACCCATGAAATTATCATTTAAAAGTGGGCTAAAGCAAGGCGTTCTCCTGGATCCCTTCCTTTTTCTCTTGGTAGCTGAAGGTTTGAATGAGTTATATTCTAGGGCTATGGAAATAGAAACTTCTTTTAGGTCTCCGTGTGGGCTCCTCAGATTTGACGATCTATAATCTTCAATATGCGGATGACACACTAATTCAAGCAGATGCCTCAGTTGAAAATCTATGGTCCATCAAGGCTATCCTCCGAGCGTTTGAGTTAGCTTGAGGCATGCGGGTAAATTTTTCTAAGAGTAGTCTCATTGGAGTGAATTTGATCCTGTTTTTCTTGACCTAGCTTTTGACTTTCTTCACTATCAACAAGGTTCCCTTCCGTTTAAGTATCTTGGTCTCCTGTTGGGAGCGAATCCCCGTTTGTCCTCTACGTGGGAACCTCTAGTTAGTCTCATCACTAGGAGGCTTCAATCATGGAGGCACATATAAGTATCCCTAGAAAGGTAGGTGGTTATTCTTAATTATATTCTTAATGTTATTCTTATCTTCTACATATCTTTTTTAAATATGTCTATTAAGGTTTAGAAGCGGATTGTGAAATTCAAAGGAGGTTTTTGTGGGGTTGTGTGATAAGGGGGTCAAATATCTCTTGGGCTAGGTGGTATGATGTCTGCAATCCTAAAAAGCTTAGGGGACTTGGTGTTTGTGACCTTCAGTTGGTTAATTTGGCCCTGTTAGATAAGTGGAAGTGGCGGTTGATCTTTGGAGACTCTGGTGTATGGTGATGTATTTTATCTACTATATATGGCGTTAGTCCGACAACTTCTATGTTAGAAGGTAAAACTTCCCGCCTCCACTCTGTGTCTCCTTGATGGAGAGGCGTGTCCCTCCTCGGTGCTAAAGGAGAGGATCCCTCAGACTGATTTCAGGATAGTGTTGTTAAGGAAGTTGGGCCTGGTCTTCTCACTAAGTTTTGGAAATATCCATGGCTTGGGGATACTCCTATTAGAGGTAAGTTTCGTCGGCTTTTTTCAATCTTTGATCAGAAGAATTGTTCAGTGAGAGAGGTTGGTAAGTGGGCAGGGCAATCTTGGATTTAGGATTTTAAGTGGAAAAGATCTCATATTTTTGAGCATGAACATATCTTGATATCTTATCTTCATTTAGTATTTAGGGATTTATCCCTTCCTCCAAGCCTCATAGGTACTTGTGGAGACATTATAAAGATGAATTTTATTCTGCGCCTTTGTGTATGATTTCCTTCTCTCTTGTGAGCTCCCTAGAGATGGTTAGGTGTCGTTTTTGGGATCGTTCTTCCTAGTATTTATTATAGTTGGGCCCTTTCTAAAATAATATATTTTTTGTGGCAACTAATGCAAGATAGGATCCCGATCAGAGAGAATTTACTCAAGAGGGGTGTATTCATTAGGTTGGAGGGTGCATATTGCCCTTTCTGTTCAATGTTCCTATAGTCATCCTCCCATCTTTTTGTAGCTTGTGAAGTAGTGGTATCTGTCTGGTATAACATTTTTAGGTAACTGGAATAGTGTGTAGCTATACCAAGGGAGTCTCTGGAATAAATTAATCAATGTTTTCTTTGATCGACAATATATGAAGATTATTACAAAAATACAACATCATTATATGAGATAGATTGTAAGGGCGAAAAAATATTTTGTTCAAAGTTGAAGAACATTGAAGATTTTTTCTGTCTTGCAATCCATCTAAAAGAATGACGCGTAAGACTTTGAAACGACTACATATAAGTTAGATTTTTAATAAAATTTGATTAACAAGTATTTTTATAATAAAATATGATAATAAAATCCATCGATTATTAAATATAATCGAAGGTATAGATAATTAATTTAAAAATTAAAAATTAAATAAAAAAAAGACACAACTTTTAAAGAAATAAAAACATAAACTGATGTTACTGAGATCCGAAGTATGTCCCGAATTATTTTTTTCCTCGGTTATATTTAGAAATCGAAAGAATATGTGATATTTATTTATAAAAGAAATATGACGCTCCTTGATCTTTTATCTCGGTTTTTGATTGGATGAGGTGTAAATGTTGTCATAAAATATATTATTTATAGTTTGTGTTATTAATATATATATATATATATTATATAATATATATATATATATAATATATAATATATATATATATATATATATATATATATTATATATATATATATATATATATATATATATATATATATATATATAATTTCTTAAAAAAACTAAAAATAAGTTTGTTTAAAACAAATATATGATAGACTAGATTAAAAAAAATTGACAGGAGGGGGCTTTAATCTTACAAAGTTTAATTCAAGCTAACGTATTTCTATCATTATAGTAGAGTATGAAAATATTATAGCATATTTTCAAACTTAAAATTTGATGTGAAGTATTCTCACAAACATGGTAAAACTTATGAAAAGATACTAACAATTCAAATTATAGATTCTTCTATTGCAGAGGATGCTATCATTGCTGAGTAGAATTACCGGTTTGTACAGCCATCTGTGGTAGCAGTTTGGTCCTACCTTGAACACATGAATAAAGTTTTCAACAAGTTGGTAAAACTTGATGATTTACCTCTAACTTTTGTCTTTGTCTAGGATTTAAACGGTTGAGATTGTACTTCAATCCAATGGTGTAATTGATTAGATATGAATGATTCTTTTAAATTATTGGAATTCATTCTTTTAGCTGTATGGTAAAAAAACTATAAAAGATAGCAAAATGAAAAGATACTTTTATAAAAAAATGTTGCATGCATGTATAAATTATAAAAGACCTAGCATGAAAAAAAGCACTGTGAGTAACTAAAGGTGGAGTTAAGTGGGCAAGAAGAGAGGACATGGTCCTACACTATATACACAAGAATAGCTACTGCAAAAGTCTCTCAGCTTTTCCACAATATATGTCCTCCATACTAGCTTATATATCAAGGGTAAAACATAATAATCAGTTTTTTTTTTCATTACTAAACTTATTTTCTCCTTACTTTTATAAAAAGAAACTAATGATCCAATGACCACTTTAAAAAAAAGTTATGACTTTATATTTCAATCTTGAATAGTCACACTTTAAAAAAAAATCAAATGTCAACTTTATATTTGAATCTTGAATAGTTACACTTTTTTTTAAAATTTAAATGTCAACATGTGTAAGAATAACATATTATCAGTATTATTATAATTGGAGGTACGATAGAATATTTTCAGAAAAATGTGACTTTAAACCACACTTTAAGGAAGGTGTTAAATGGTTTATCACATTGATTTTGCTCTAGAATGTTGTTGGAGTGAAGGAAGAGTAAGATGTTCGTGGATGTATAGTTAGTGACGCATATGAGGTGAAATGTCACTCAAAGAGAGTGAGTTTTAAAACCATCTATTGGGTCTATACATCTAATAAAGTAGGATTGTTACATATTGGACCATTGATAAATAGAGAGGCTTCAAGTTATCAATCACATAGATGAAATGACAGGTGATGCATTTGGGGTGAATGTGGCTTATGACGAACTTCAAGATTTTGATGTGGAAGAGCTCCCGAATGAGAAATCGCAAAATTTTTACCAATTGTTGAAAGAAAGAAATACACCATTGTTTGAGGGGTGTTTCGATTATAGACTATCAATGTGTGTGAGACTCTTGGTTGCCAAGTTAAATTAGAATATTCTTGATCAACGATTGAAATTCTCTGCAAAAAATGATGTTTGACGCTACTCTTGTGAAAGTAAATATGCCTACGAGTTATTATGATGCAAAGAGAAAGATGTCAAAGTTGTGACTATAAGTAAAAAAGATTGATTGTTGCATTGGAGTTTATGTATTGTTTTATGATATTGAGTTTGGTACAAATGATGGAGCATTGAAGGAATGTAAATTTTGTAAGATTTCAAGGTTATTTAGTTAATAATAAAAATAATTGATCATAAGAAAAAATGAGTGGTAATGAAGTCTGTGTTTTATCTACCAATAATACTAAGATTTCAGAGAATATTTGCATCAATGCATAGTGCGAGTTAAATGACATGGCTTCATACAAACAGAAATAGTTCAGGCATAATGAGACATCCATCTGATGGTGAAGCACGAAAATACTTTGATCGAATACATTCTAAATTCGTCATAGAATCTAGAAATGTCAGACTTAGATTATGCTCTGATGGTTTTACTCTATATATTCAAGCCTCAACATTTGCATATTCTTGTTGGTCAGTTATTGTTACCCCTTATAATCTCTCTCGTGAGATGTGCATGAAAAAACCTTACATATTTTTGACATGTCTCATTCTAGGACCGTCAAGTCTAAGAGTCGTAATTTGTGTATATGGACAACCTTTGATTGATGATCTGAAGAGGTTTTAGATTGGAGAATGGATATATGATATATCTTGTAAACAAAACTTTTTTATGCGAGTTGCTTTTATGTGGATAATTAGCGACTTTCCTACATATGACATATTGCCTGGTTGGGGTATACATGGCAAAAAGAGGTGTTCTCATTGCATGGGACACTCATAAGCGTTTACTTTGAAAAGTGGTAGAAAAAGTTCATACGTTGACTATCACCGCAGGTTATTACCCACAAACCATGTATTTAGAAGAAATAATAATGCTCTTAGAAAAGGAGGAAAGGTAACAGATCTTCCACCCCCTCAAGTGTCATCGACTGAAGTATGGAATAGAGTTTGTGAACTAACAAAATTCACTGATTACGGAAAAGCTTACACAATTTCAAGATACGAGGATAAACCTAATTGGACAAAAAATAGTAGTTTTGGGGACCTCATTTATTGGGAGGATGGTTTGTTGTGACATAATCTTAATGTTATGCATATTGAGAATAATTTTTTTGATAATGTATTTAATATAATAATGAGAAGGCTAGAAAGGTCTTAGAACTTTTGTGTAATTGAAAAAACCTGGAGTAGAAACCTCAACCTAATGTAAAATTATTAAATCCCAATGAAAATTACAATCTAACTCCTCAATAAGCTAAATCACTTTACCAGTGTTTATTCTTCTAACTTAGCAAGAAGTGGCGACGCCAAAAATGGGAAGTTACATATAACGAAAAGTCATGTTTTCATGGAACGATTACTTCCCGTTATTATTAGTTCAATACCCAACCATGTGCTTAGTCCACTAACTAAAGTATTCAATTTTTTCAAAGACATTTGTGCATCAACGTTAAGAGTTCCTTTCATTCTTGATAATTTGGAACAAGTTTTTATGCTAGGTTTCTTTGATTCTATGGAGTATTTTCCTGTGCATGTTGCATATGAAGCTTTCCTTGGTGGATTTGTTTAATATATATGGATGTATCCATTTGAAATATATTCATGGGTAATTCAAAGTGATTTGTAAAAAATAAGGCAATATATGAGGTTCAATATATGCATATAGGGTGTACACGGGTTTGGTTTGATCGGATTTGCCCTAACCCGTTACCCGTCCAGTTCAAACTTCAATGGAATGGGTTCATCACCCAACCTGGAATTTCACATTCAAAACCAACCCAAACTAACTAGTTCATTTATGGGTTGAGTTGAGTTCGCGGGTTATGTTTCAAATAAAAATAATTTTTTAAATAATTTTTTTATCTATAAAAAATTATAGCACAATTCAATACAATTACATTAATTTCTAACACTCAAATTAGATGAAACACGTCGTATAATATATAATAAAATTCATCTACATGACATAACACTTGATAACGGCAAAAAAATTCTACAAGACACGTTATTTTCATAAAATAGGTAAGTTAGAAATGAAACAAAAGACACGTTACAAGACACGTTATTGGTCTAGTAGTAGTATTGACGTTGAATATTTATTTTGGCGAAATTGTGGTTAGTAGTGAGATATTAATTTTATATTTTCATTTAAAATAATAATAATAAAAATAAGAAATCACTAATGTTACATCAACGAATTAGGTCAACGGGTACACGGGTTGAGATACTCAAACTCGATATCTGAACCAAAAATATACGGGTTATTGCAGATTGTGTTGGATATACCCGTAAATGAACAGGTTTGGGTAATTTATGGGTTGGTTCGGTTTAGGTAAGCGGGATCGTGAGTCGACCCTCACCCATGAACACCTTTATATTCACATGTTGGCTCTTATTCAATCATATGATGTTGACTCCAGGAATCATAAGGAACACAATTGATGTTAGTGAAAGAAGTCAGTTTGCTTTATCAATCTTCGGTTGTCCCACTCATCCTTCTGGAAAGTTGAGTTGTCATTGTCTGATTGAAAAAGAATTACAATATGCCCATGTTCATGTGTTAATTAATTGCGTTGAAGTTAAACCATATCCCGAGTATGTATATTAAGTACATATTTATTTTGATCACCTTGGATATAATACTTATTACCTTCTAGCTTATATTGTATTTTGATATATGACATTTAATACATACTATTTCCAAAACACGGGTGAACAAGCATCTACTAGTTACATACATGCTTATTTTCCAGCATGGTTCAAGCAACAATTATCATACATTGTTGCTCCAAATCTAGCAATACTGTATTTGAGAAGCTTGCATGAAGGCCCTCATCAACATGTAAATGAATGACACATATACTTTGTGAATGAATATAAATTTCACACTCAAATATAGACATAAGAAAATAAACCCATAAATAGTGGTGTATTCGTAAAAGGAGTTACTGAGGGTGGAAAATATGACTTCTATGGTGTTGTTACACAAATTTACGAGTTGGTATACAATTATACGTACTCTGGAAATAAAATTGTTTTGTTTTATTGTGATCCATCTTCCAGAGGGACTAAAATAGATAAAGAAAACTATAACACTGTTGAAATTCAAATGGATATAAAGTACAAATAGTGTGACCCTTTCGTAATGGCCCATACTATTAGGAAAGTTTATTACGTACCATATTGTAACACCTCAAAATTTGCCCTCCTCTCTGGGGACTAGCATCATATATTGCATTGCATTTTTAGGTCATTAGGCATTGCATATTGCATATCATGTGGTTACATTGTGCAAGCCATCTTCCCAAGTCTTGATCAGAAGATAAGAGGTGGAGATACAAGCTAGGGTTTCATTGGACTGGTCATTGATCATCTGAGGATGTGGAGGTCCAAATTAGGGTTTCATGATTCTCAAAGGATATTGGTCTTCATCTTGATTACAATGATTCATCATCATCATCATGGTTTGATTTCATCAGGTGTTGGATCAGATTCTTTGAGATTAGGGTTTGGACCACTGGTCAACCCTAATCAGTTGCATTGGGCCAGTCAGGGCATGATCAGGAGATGGGGTCTATGAGGTATGTGAGGATCATTATTTGATTTTATGGAGATTATTGAGGCTAGGGTTTCATCCTTGAGCCATTTCATCAGAAGATTGGAGCTCAGATTGATCTATGCATTGCCAAATTCATCTATCAGTTGAAAAAGTCAACTGTGGTCAACTGTACATGATTTTATGGATTTGGAGGTGGAAATGAGTTGGATACACTTCATTCATGTTGGAACAAGTGTTATTTGACATTTCAAAGCTCAAGAGTGGAGAAAATCAAGTCAGGACAAGAATTGCCAAAAATAGAAAGTGACTTGTAATTGGAGTTTCCAAAAATGGAAAGTTTTTGACCTCAAAATTACATGTCCAAGGAAGCTTCAAATGAAAATTTGTTCAACATGAAAGTTGTAGATCTTGTTCTCACCTTTCCAAAAAGTCCAAGAACTTGAAAATCCCATGTATGGTTGGCAAGTTATGGTCCATTCAATTTCAAAAATGACCCATAATTAGAGGGGCATAACTTCTACATGGAAGGTCCAAATGGGATGATCTCTTTATGTGAAAACTCCATTTGACATGTACTTTCATGGTGCATAATTGGAGTTCATCAAAAATGGTCAATGCAAAAAGTCAAATTTCAAGTGTACAATTAAAGATCCAAGGGCAAAATGGTCCAACTTGAGAAATAATGAGAATTTTTGAGTGGGGATTTTTGCAACATCTCACAAATGCAATTTGAAAATGGTTGGAATGGTCATAACATGTCAAGGTCTCATATTTGGTCAAGTCACTTTTGAACTTCACTTGAAAAATGCATAAAGTGCCATGACATAGTGAAAATGCAAATTATACATCCAATGGCCATGGGACAAGTTTCAACACATCACACATGTCATTTTGAGAGTGTATGAGCTGTCAATGAGCTGTCACAGGGCCTGTGGTGAAATGGCATTTTTGCCCTTGCTTAAGAAAATGACATTTTGCTAATCACTTGCACTTTTGCTAATTGGATGATTAAGAGTTGATTAATTGGAAGTATATATTCATAATCATAACTAACTTCTGATTAGAGGCACATTTCACAAGAATTCAACAAACTTTTGGCTCCAAATTCTCCAAATTCTTCAAGAAGCTTCAAGAGCAAGATCCATTGGAACTTCTTCATTTCTTCACCAAATCGTGTGATTTTTCTTGCTACCTCCTCCATTCATCTTCTTCCTCAACTGTTTTGGCTATTCATCATCCAAATCATCACCAAACGCAACTGTTCACTCTTGATGCATCAATGGCATTTGGAATTTTCGTGCACTAGGAGCTACTTCAACTGAACCTAACGCTTCTATTCATCTTCCCTAACACCTTACTTCAACTGTTTTTGGAAATTGGAGCGCAACACATCAAAATTCATCACTGCCTTCCAATTAAGGTGAGATTTCGAATCTCACGATTTTTTCAATTGTTATATGTGTTTTGAAGAGTGATTAACATAGAATGCAATGCTGCAATTGGTTTGTGAATTGATGAAACATAGTTCGAGTTATCTTGATTTGAAGTTAGGATGTGGAAACCTAAGTTGCTCGATTCAGGGAATATAGGAAGAATTGGACAAAACCATTGGCATATTTGTAATCCTGACATTGAGACCTTTCCAACGAGTATTAGTTTGTAGATTTTGGTTAGGGTTTGATGTTCATGTGTTCGTCCCCAAATCTGGAAAATGTTGATGAAGATGATGAGAATTCTGGAAAATCCTTGAGTTTGATCCGTTTTTTTGCTTTGCCGTTTTCAAATCCTGTTTCCCGCGGAAGCCTTCCAATCACGCGCTTCCACCTCAATTAGTGATGTTGTGTCGTTTTGGACCGGCCAGGCTTAATTACCATCGTGCCATTGGCAATAATTAAAATCATTTTAATTAATAAAACATTTAGATAATTATTTAATAATTCATTTAAACTTAGAAAAATTCATAAAAAATTAATGGAAAGTCAGAAAAATATGAGGATTTTTTTTATAGTTCCCATTTTTCCTCTAGAATTTTATGGACATGATTTTACAAGTTGTGCATGATGAAATGTTGACTTTGCCTAGGGATGTTTGACTTGTGTGCATTTTGTATACATTTTACCATTTTCATTGTGAAATGCTCATACATTAAAAGAAATTCCTAAAATTTTTTGTGCTCATTCTGGACATGTTGATGGTGATTTACATATAAAGTTTGTGATTTTTGGATACCTGAGGAGTGAGTTATGATTTTTTGAATCTAGGTGTGACAATTTGTGTCACACCTAGCTAGGTCAACTTTCTGGATTTATTTGCATGACCTATGATTGTTGGAATGGATTGAAATTTTGCATGGATGATTATTGATATGTTGAGATGTGATGTGAATTTTTATGGATTTTTTCTATGGCATTTTCAATTTGATTGATATTTTTCATCTCTGTTGGTTAATTGTGCAAGCTTATGTGACACATGTTTGTATATCTTGTGTGAAATTCTCATATGGTTTTAGATGAATGTGAAATTTGGTATGCTGGTTATAGACACATTGTAGGACATCCCTGTTTTGGTCCCATTCATTTCTTAAATGTTCTCACTGACTTATGAATTTTTGAAGTGAATGTTTGTGTTGATACCATGAATTGGCTTGAATAATTGTGTCTGGATTTCTTGATTTTCATTGACCTAGTTCCTTTTGTCCAATTGAGCTGAAAATTGACATGCTATACCCTGAATATGTCCTGTTTAGGTGTGAATTATTTGAGGATTTTTGGAATTATTTTGGTATGCTTTTGATGGAATTCATTCTGTTTGGACATTGGATGTTGCATTTGACCTAGTTTGACTTGTTTTGGTCATGAAATAATATTGATGAATGATATGAGCATGGGACCAATTGCATTTGCTTTCTATTTGCATTAATTTGGTTTTGGTTGAGAATTGTTTGCTGTTTAGAATTTTTTCTCCCTTTTGGACCCTAGGCTTGGCCTAGTGGTCTAGTTTCTCACATTTGGTTTGACTTTTCAGGATGAAATGCACAAAGCTTAAGGAGAATGATTCAAGTCAATAAAATTGAATTTATTTGATGTGGAGAACTAACATAACTTTGTTTTGTAGGTTGTGAAGCTTGAGCTTGAGCTTGTATCTTGCGTTTATGTGCTTGTGTTGTTTGTATAGTCTGACTGATTAACATTTGCTGTTTATCGTTGTCTGTCTGAGTACTGATGATACTTGATTGATTTCAGGTACATTTAGTCGCTTACAGTTCTTTAAGAACTTGCTTGCTGCTGCTTGGTTTTTAAACCACTTGAGGTAGGACTTCTACTCTTCATGTAGTCTGGAAGACCCGGCCTGTTACTTGGCCGGGCAACTGTCTGAAGTCCTCCTTAAGAGGCGATGTTTGTGATTGTTTAATATTGTGCCCAAGCAGGTGAAGTCCTCTATGAGGCAATTGGTGGAAGCCAAGGGATATACAATCTATCCCCCACTATTCTGTGAGTCGTCCCTCTGCTCACACGGCTGTGTGTTGATGCATTGGGACACAAACCCAAGATCTTGTGCTGTTGCACAATCGAGTCAGAGTCTTTGAGCGTAGAAGGGTCCCTCCATTCTGGACCCACGCTCCTTTGTCTGAAGCTCTCCCTGGTTAGGGATAAGAGCTGTGAAGTCTAATCTTCACTCACCTTTCATCTGCTTCACCTTAGCCTCGTAATGGCAAGGTTAAGAGCGAATGCTACCCATGTACAGACGACTTGCTTCGGCAGTCAAACCCATTGTTTGAGCCTCACTTGATTGGTTATAGTGTGTGCTATGTGAATATTTGTTTGAAATGCTTGTTTTATTTTGATTGATGCCTGTATGCTTGTATGCTTGCTTTCTTCCTGGATAGGATTAGCTTGCAGTTGTGCAAGTAGGTAGAAACCTGAACGTAGGGTAATGATGCATGACAACACTAGGCTCGAGTCCAGCTCCCTGGTAGTGTGTCTTCCCTCAGTTTCTGGCTAGATTTTCTTTCCCTTGAGGGGGAACTACATCGCCCTGATCCTCGTTCCAGACTAGGTATGTAGGCAGGAGGTCGGGCGAGACCTCTCCGGGCACCTTTTTTTCTTTTTGTGTGTGTTTACTTGTCATCTGATTGTGTCTGTTTGGTTCGGATGCTGACGTAAGTCCAGGGATTGGCTGTCGGGCTCCACGTTGGCCCTTTTGAGTGTGTTTTGGTTCGGATGCTGACGTAAGTCCAGTGATTGGCTGTCGGGCTCCACGTTTGCCCTTCTTGTGTATGTTTGGTTCGGATGCTGACGTAAGTCCAGTGATTGGCTGTCGGGCTCCACGTTTGCCCTTCTTGTGTATGTTTGGTTCGGATGCTGACGTAAGTCCAGTGATTGGCTGTCGGGCTCCACGTTTGCCATCTGTTTATGTGTTTTGTGTTGTTTGGCGTGCGTAAGCCGAACTACAGTGGCTCTGATTCTTGTTCCAGACAAGATATGTAGGCATAGGATGCGACGTCCTATCGAGCTCGCTTCTTCTAACCCCACCTGCGTTCCCTGTGTGTGTGTGATGTTTAGCAACCTTTTCTTTATTTTAGAACGTGGATCCCGTCGAGTACGACGGACGTGAGGGGTGCTAATACCTTCCCCTTGCGTAACCGACTCCCTTACCCTTTCTCTTTGGTCGCGAGACCACGTCTTTTCCAGGTTTCTCTGAGCGTTTCCTTTCCCTATTTTGGGATAAATAACGCGCAGTGGCGGCTCTGTGTTGTGTTTTTATTTGAGTCCCGCCGGTTGTTTTTCGCGGATGCGACACATATCCTTCAATTTGGAAACATAAACGAGGATGATGTGTTGTAATCAAGTCCAAATCAATGGATCATATTGAAACTGACGATCTACTGGAAGATGTTTCATACCAAGATGATGATGATATTTCACCAATTAATAAGGTGATTTAAATTGAAGATATTACAAGTTTGTGTGATACTGTAGTTGAGAGCTGATCACACAGAATCACACCGTGTTTTTGACTCGGATTTCACATGTTTATTAGGTCTTTATTATCATTTTGCTTGTGTTATGCTCTCTTTTATGTTGTTTTCAGATATTTAGCTCTTTCAGGACCTTTTTAGAAGAAACGAAGAAAAAAGACCAAAAAATAGGGTTTTTTTGGCTAATATTGTACACATGGCGTTATGCATGACGACCGCTATAGGAGAAGCCATGACACATCAACCCTCAACCAGGAGGTAACCACCACGACCCCATGAACTTTCCCATTCACACACATGGCGAGCGCCATGAAGGGGTGGCGGGCGCCACCTTTGTATTTCACGTTCCCACTAAGGAGAAGTTGAAGGGCATCATGGTCTTTACAAGCTGCTGAATTCCTCTATAAATAGGCCGTTCTGGTTCATTTCCAAATCATCCGACATAGTTTACAACACTAAGACTATATTATCATCTGTAAAAGCGGTAATCCGTCACATCGAGGGGTTATCGCACCGTAGTGTAATTGAGTTGGAGCACTTTGATTTTGCTGTTGTCTTTATCTTCAAAGTCAAAGGTTTATTTTCCTTGTACCAGATTTAAAGCCTCTGTTTGGAGCAGGTTCTAATTTAATCGCTTTTATTTATTTTACTTGTCATGCTTTACTTTATTTAATTTCTTGCTATGTTTTACTTTATTTAATTTCTTGCCATGCTTTACTTTATTTAATTCCTGTCATTGTCTTTACTTTATTTAAATTTCTCGCCATTATCTTTATTGCTCGTTTTAATTATTTTACACACTTTACTTGTTCTTTACGCCTTACATTCTAAAACAACTTTTCATTATGATCAATATCGTTGTGTTTGTTTGTATTACCATGTCTGGCTAAATCTTTCAAAGGTTAGAATGTAAGGATCGCGGTTAAAGAGATGTTTCACATATTGAATATGTAGAAATGTTTTAAAGGTTGTTTTGATTTTTAATTCGAATTTTCTGAAACAAACTTGGTTAGTTTTAACTACTCAAGGAGTGCGAAAGCACCATAACTTAGTTAACTAGGAATTTTTATCACTTTAAGGAAAAACGATTTATGAAACTGTTTTCGGACGCGTTGATAGATTTAAAATCAGGAAACTCCTTGGGTAAACTTTCCAAATCAAAATCACTTTTCAACTAAGTTTACGAGTCTTATTTCTTAAAAATAAGTTTACTACTTTAGCGTTCTGCGCACCTTTTATAAGTGACAATAAAAGGCCTTAATTTAAGGGTAAACTCGGTTCTGAATAGGCGAAAGCAACAGTTCCTGTTACATGGATTCTTTTCAAGAGTAGAAAATATTGCCCCCTAAGTAGTTTTATTTAGACAATCGAAACATCGTTTAACTGACGTAAAATACATTCAAACCTGTCTTTATCTGCACTGTATTTATTATTTTCTTTATTTACTATTATGTTGCAACATCAATATCTCTTTTATACCGCCTTAGATAAACATCGTAACGATAGTAATTGATAGATTGACGATTTGGTCTTTGTGGAATCAATATTCTTTTATCTTACTCTGACGCGATTGGTGCACTTGCGAATAGAGCGATCAAGTTTTTGGCGCCGTTTCCGGGGACCAACTTCGTCAAATTTCGTACCCTGTTGTTACACCGTCTAGACTAAGGCATTATTAGCTGGTAAATGCGAAGAACCCGTAGTACCGAAAATTTAGTAGATCCTTTAGCGGAACCCGAACGTTACACTCGTACACGCCTCTTACTCATCCGAATTAAGAAAGCTATGGCCGAGAATCGCGACCGGAGACCTCTTAAGGAATATGTCCAACCCTCTGACGAGGAACCTAGTTCTAGTATAGTAAACCCCCTCATTCCTGCCAACAATTTCGAACTAAAACCGTCTTTACTGCAATTAGTGCAACATAACCAATTCGCGGGTCTCACTACTGAGAAGCCAAATCAACATTTAAAAGTCTTTATCCAACTGGCCGACACCTTTAAATCCAACGGTGCTTCACCTGATGCGATTCGTTTAAGATTATTTCCTTTCTCCCTCAGGGATAGAGCACGTTCATGGTTGGATTCACTTCTAGCTAACTCAATAACTACCTGGGAAGACCTTAGAAGAGTATTCCTTGCTAGATATTTTCCCCCCAGTAAGTCTGTTGTTCTTCGAAACCAAATAACTAGATTTACTCAAAACCAAGGAGAAACACTTTTTGAAGATTGGGAGAGATATAAAGAGTTGTTAAGAGTCTGTCCACACCATGGCCTAGAACAATGGTTGATCGTTCATACCTTCTACAATGGACTCCATTATAACACAAAGATGAGCATCGACACTGCCGCTGGTGGCGCGCTGATGAACAAACCTTACCAATTGAGGATATGGCCCAAAACCATTACCAATGGGGAACTGAACGAGCATCAATAGAGAAAAAGGAGACCCAAGGTGGGATACATGAGATAAGCTCTATGGACATGATGCAGGCGAAAATGGACGCTTTAGCCCTTAAGGTCGAACATATTTCTACAAACACTAACACCGCAGCCGTAGTCCACACAGAGTGTGAACTTTATGGATCTAAAGGACACGAATCGACGGAGTGTAACCTTTTGAACGACCTGAACACCGACCAAGTGAATTACGCCCAAGGTAACCCATTTTCTAATACTTACAACCCTGGATGGAAAAATCACCCGAATTTTTCCTATAAAAACCAGAACCCTATCCAAAACTATGCACCTCAAAGGCCACAAGGTTTTCAATCCAAAAACCAAATCAACCTATGCAAGTTGTGCACCAGAAGCCTAACCTTGAGAAGATCACGAAGAGCTTTATATCAGGCCAGACTCAGCAAAATAAAGAATTCCTAAACCAAAACATTCACGTAAACAAACTGATAACGCAATTAGGGACTAAGGTTGATCAGATAATCACTCACACCAAGATGCTTGAAACCCAGATCTCATAGGTAGCACAAAACCAAGCCCCACAAACTACACCTGGAGGACAATTCCCTAGACAACCTCAACCCAACCCTCGAGGGCAAGCTAACGCTATCTCATTACGATGTGGGACCGCTTACGAAGGGCCTCATAACCCAGAAATGAGCGAGTCCAAAGCCTCTAAATAAAATATACTTACAAACCAAGGAGAAGAACTGGTGGAACCCGAAAAACAAACCGACCAAGAAGGAGAAGCCAAGGATAAAACTTACAAACCACCAATCCCATATCCGCAAAGACTTAAACAAACCAAAATCAATAACCAATACCAAAAGTTTATAAAAGTAATAGAGAAGCTTCATGTAGAGATTCCTTTCACCGAAGCCATCACCCAAATTCCATCTTACGCCAAATTTCTCAAAGACATCTTAACCAACAAGCGTAGGCTTGACGATCCCAACCCCTTGGAATGCAATTTTATTTTCGAGAATAAACTTGCTAAGAAGGAGAAAGACCCTGGGAGTTTTTCTATACCTTTCATTCTAGGGAGTCATGTGATCGACAAAGCTTTCATAGACTTAGGCGCTAGTGTGAGTTTAATGCCCTTAGCTGTGTGTAAAAGGTTAAACTTAGGAGAATTACAACCAACTAAGATGTCCCTCCAATTAGCCGATAGGTCTGTTAAGTATCCTGTAGGCATTTTAGAAGACATCCCAGTTAGGATTGGTGAACTTTATATCCCAACAGACTTTGTGGTCATGGATATCAAGGAAGACGACGATATCCCTATCCTTTTAGGTAAAGCATTTTTATCAACAGCCGAAGCTATAATAGATGTTAAAAGAGGAAAATTAACTTTCGAAGTAGGGGATGAAAAGATAGAGTTTATTCTTTCAAAGTTCCTGATGGCACCAATCATAGGAGACGCATGTTACGCGATCGATATCATAGATGAATGCATAAGGGAATTTGATCGAGAAGAACCTGTGATCGAACCATTTTCAAACCCGAATGAAAAGGATGATGAGCTAAAGGAAACGGAACCTCACACTAATGAATGTTTGGCCCTTACTCCGGACCTTTCACCAAATTCTTAAAAACCAGCTCAAGAACTTAAGGAACTACCCAAGAACCTAAGATATGAGTTTTTGGATAAAGAAATGAATCTCCCAGTAATAGTTAGTGCCACCTTAAACCATGACGAGACAAACCAACTCTTGAATGTTTTACGAAGATACCCATCTGCCTTAGGATACAATATCTCTGATTTAAAAGGTATAAGCCCATCCGTGTGTATTCACAGGATCTCACTAGAGGAAGATTCAAAACCTTCCAGAGAACATCAGAGAAGAATCAACCCTGTAATGAGTGAGGTGGTAAAGAAGGAAGTCCTTACACTACTAGAAGCTGGTATAATCTATCAGATCTCTGATAGTAAATGGGTAAGTCCTTTACATGTGATACCCAAAAAGGGAGGCATCACAGT
This sequence comes from Lathyrus oleraceus, assembly GCF_024323335.1. Lineage (NCBI taxonomy): Eukaryota > Viridiplantae > Streptophyta > Magnoliopsida > Fabales > Fabaceae > Lathyrus > Lathyrus oleraceus. Next base: position 481,191,558 of record NC_066582.1, on the reverse strand, counting down.
CGGGCAGAACGAGAAGGGCGAGCACGTAGCTAAACATATAGAAGGCGGATGGTGTATGTGCATAGACTATAGGAAACTCAATAAGGCAACTAGGAAAGACCATTTCCCCTTCCATTCATAGATCAAATACTTGAGCGTCTTACCAGACACTCTTACTTTTGTTATCTGGATGGATATTCTGGATTTTTCCAAATACCCATACACCCCGAGGATAAAGAGAAAACAACCTTCACCTGTCCTTATGGAACGTTTGCTTACAGACGAATGTCGTTTGGACTCTGTAATGCACCAACTACTTTCCAATGTTGTATGATGTCAATCTTCGTAGATTATCTCGACGGAATTATGGAAGTATTTATGTACGATTTCTCGATATGTGGGTTCGACTTTGAGAATTGCCTCATTAATCTTGAGAAAATCCTAGAGAGATGCGTAGAAGTTAACCTTGTCTTAAACTGAGAGTAGTGCCACTTTATGGTTAAAGAAGGCATAGTGTTAGGACATATAATATCTGAAAGAGGCATTACGGTCGACAAAGCAAAGATAGAGGTTATAGAAAATCTTAACCCTCCTAAGACAAGTAGAGAAGTCCGTAGTTTTCTTGGACACGCCGGTTTCTACCGACGCTTCATCAAAGATTTCTCTAAAATAACAAAACCCCTGACCGGCCTTCTGATGAAAGACGTTGAATTCATTTTCAATGAAAAATATATCGAAGCCTTTAATCGTTTAAAACAAGCACTAATTTCAGCACCCATTCTACAAACTCCGAATTGGACTAAACCCTTTGAAATAATGTGTGATGCTAGCGATTTCGCTATAGGAGTTGTTTTAGGGCAAAAGAAAAGATAAGAAATTACATGTAATATATTATGCTAGTAAAACCCTAGATGCCGCTCAAATAAATTATACAACAACAGAGAAGGAACTCCTAACTGTAGTTTTTGTAATTGATAAATTTAGGGCTTATCTTGTCGGATCTAAGATTATAGTCTATACAAACCATGCAGCTATCCGTTACCTTCTAAGCAAAAAGGATGTGAAACCTAGATTATTCAGATGGATCCTTTTGCTACAAGAGTTCGACTTAGATATTCGAGACAAAAAAGGAACAGAAACGTAGTTGCTGACCATCTTTCTAGACTAGAGCAGTTGAAATCCGGAACAATTCCTGTAATCCATTTATGGTAAATGGACAAAGACTGAAGCAATATCAAGGAGGTGACATCCCCACAGAATTCCCTGGCCATACTCTGATCGACCCTCCGGTTCCTACCTCTGATATATAAAGTTCGAATCGTCAAGCTAATGACGTTAAACAAGCGCTGCATGGGAGGCAACCCATGATTTCTTTTCCTTTGCTTTACTTTTACTATTTTAATTTACATTTTCATTTGTTATATATATATATATATATATATATATATATATATATATATATATATACACACACACACACACACATATATATATATGTGTGTGTGTGTGTGTGTGTGTGTGTGTGTGTGTGTGTGTGTGTGTGTGTGTTTAGACTAACATTTACAATATTTACGATTTCAGGTGTCCTCTGTTTTTAACCTAACTTTTCAGGATGGAGAATTTCGACACTATGCCAGTGATCTTTCGTGGCCCAGTTCAGGAGCAGCGCTAGACCATGCTTTCCCAGCGTCCAATGCTGCCCACCAGATATCTTGATTCAAGCTGCATGGAGGCATTAGGCATTGAGCCTAGTGTCGGGCATTTATGAAATCAGTTGCAATGGGATGAGTATACTGATGCGATGCATGTGACTTACAGGAACCTCACTTTGGAGTTCTTGAGCTCACCGAACTACGAGCCCTATGTTGGTCATGCTAGTGATGGTGGCTACATTAATTTCAAGTTGTTTGGGACAGAATACACCTTCAACCACAAGCGTTTCGGTGACTTACTTGGGTTTTAGTCTGCTTATGATGCCTCATCTGAGTTCCCCGTGAGCTATTTCCTGAGTAGAGACGTTGAGAAGTTCTTGAGTGACATTACATGTGGAGGTAGCCCTGACCCTTCCACCCAAATCTCTAACAAGATCCATAATCCTGCTTTCAGATACTTTCAGATGATTATTACCCACACCTTCCTGGGGAAGAGTGACACTAATACACATCTAAGTGTTGAAGAGATTTTCTTCATGTACTGTACCACTCAATCAAGTCCAGTAGATTTCGGAGCTTTTCTGATCAAGAGTCTCTATCTTAATGCTCGCTCCGCTGTGAGCCCTATACACGTTGGAAGCACGGTGACTCATATAGCCTCCACCCTAGGACTTGATAGAAGACTATTTCACCTGACGTCTTACTGCAACTATACTTTGATGGATATTGACTTCTGTCTGGACCGTGGCCTCACGAGGAGATCTTCCTTCCAACCGGATCGATACAAGCTCTTGATCGAGGGTGAGACTATTCACTACTTTACTTTACCGGACCCTCAGGTAACCTGTGTTTATGATCAGGCCAACTGGGCATATGCCATAGAAGGCTAAGGCGAGACAGTAGATGAACAGAGAATCGCACCTACCAGAATCAAAGTCCTCACCAATAATCCAAATCTTCAGAGTCCAAGCATGCATTTTGAGCTGGTTAAGCTCCGTATGGAGATAGCCCAGCTCCGTCAGGAGCTCGCTGACGTTGCTTTGCAGGTCGAAGTGTCAGATGCCACACATGCCACTGAAGCCGATATACTGAAGAATGAGATCACCGACCTCCAACACCAGATCGCAGAGCTCTGAGGATACAAAATCGAGGAGACTCCACTATTCCCTGAGCATTGATGCTATCGCCAACCGAGAGATGCCGTTTGATTTACCTATTTCCCATTGTTTATTATTTATGCTTGTTTTTATTGTTCCTTTTTTACTTTATGCTTGATTTTTCTTTCCTAGGATCTCTCAACCCGTGACTTATTACTAACTCTTCACACACACACACACACACACACACACACACACACACACACACACACACACACACACACATATATATATATATATATATATATGCATTGTTATCATTATGTTTTTATGTCCATTTTATTTTATTTTATCTTATCTCACTTTACTTTTTTATTTTATCTTATTTTATTTTGTCAAGTTTAATCGGAAAAAAAAAACAGCATACCATAGAAATATATGTGCACCCCCCTTCTTGCAAAAAAAATAAAGACAACAAGTTGTGGCCCAAGAAGCAATGAACAAATCCGGCCCAACCAATTCCGAAGACATGGCGGGCGCCATGAGGTCTGAACATTTAACAGGACAGAATCCCTAATTTCACCATTTTCACCTTCTTCAACCTCTCAAAACCCATATTTTCTTCCTCCCAACTCCACCAAAGTCCACGAAAAATCCTAACTTCCTCATTTTAACTCCAAGCCATTACCATTTCCAAACTTCACTCATCCATTTCTCCTCTAAAAACCCACTAAAACTCCATTTTCACTTCCTTTCCATAAACACCCATTTTTCTCGTCACTCACCATCAATGGCCGGAATGGAGTTCAACAACATCATTCTTCGCGGAGGAAAACCCGGAGAGCGACAAAACAAAATTTTACAAAAATTACAATCACGGGAAATTCTCGCTACCAGGTATGTAGACAAAGATTGTTTGTATACTTTAGGGACGTACCATAGTGTTTTTCATATGCTTGATACTTTAGGATTACATGATATTTTTGCTAATAAAGCACCCACCTATGGTAGGCTGACTAGGGAATTTTTGAGTTCCCTAATTTACACTGTTTACCCTGGAACTGCTAGCACGGTTGGTACCGTTTGTTTTAGAATGTTTAACATGGAATACGAGTACACTACCGATGCCTTAGCAGGTTTATTAGGAATGCCTTACGGGGAGGGTGCCATCTGTGAGACACCCTTAGATGCTGAATGGGCACTCGAAGCATTTACTTTTTGGAATAGATTATCAAATGTGGTTGTCACTTCCTTTGAAGGAATTTTAGCTTCCAATATTCATAACCCGGTCATCCGTATTTTTCGATATCTTTTGGCATGTACTATTTTCGGTCGGGAGAATTCTAATAAAGTAAATGCTCGCGAGTTGCTATTTTTACAGGGTTGCCTCACTAATCGAAGGATCATTCCTGTTCCTTTTATGCTTGCACATATGTCCGTCATTCTTAAAAAGGAAGGAACCATTTCTTTTGGTGGTTTAATTACTTCTATTGCTAGAGCGTTAAATCTCAATGCTGAGTTAGCCACCTTAGAACCACTCCCTCACCGCACCATTAACTTAAAATTTTTGAAGGATATGAAATCACGCAAGGTGCGGCGAGCAGGTGGTTATAACCTCATGATCCATGGTGTAGCTATACCCCGTGTTGTTTTACCTTGCTCTCAGTGTACAGATGTGCGACATGCAAGGAACTGGACGTATGATCTCGATGCTCCACCTTTTACCGGTCCTTTGCCACCTAATGTTCCTATGGACGATGAGCAAGGGACCGATGATGAGTATGACCGGCGCGACCAGTCACCTGCTCATGATATTCCTACTGCATCACCTGCACACACTGCACCTTATTCTTCTGACCATTTTGCAGGTACCACTCCCGGTTTTTACATCACTGAGAAGATGTGGCGCGAGCACCTGGCGTGACACCCTTCTGAATACCATAAACCAACAATTGACAGATAATATGAGTTTTATGGTAATCTCCTAGCAGCGTAGTGAGAAAGCATATCAGACTATCATTGAGTCCTTACTTGCGATCACTAATGAGCAGCATCGCCAACGACAGACTACTGTGCGTCACTTCGCACTTATTGAGGCCAACCAATGGTCTCTCTTAGGTCTCTCTAGGAAGTTGCAGGAAGGACTTAATACTCGTAGCAGGTGTCGTCGACCAAGGCATCCTGACCAGGGCGGTGACGGTGACAGTACCGGTGATCACCCATAGTTCTCTCTCTCTCTCTCTCTCTCTCTCTCTCTCTCTCTCTCTCTCTCTCTCTCTCTCTCTCTCTCTCTCTCTCTTCTAGGTTACTCCTACCCTATCTCATATCGAAACATTGAGGACAATGTTCGGTTTAAGTGTGGGAGGAGATTTTTATCGTTTTTTTATCACTTTCCTTTATTTTTAGTATGTTTTGTGTGTTTTAGTTGTTTGCCTTTTCTTTTCAATAAAATAACATGTGTTTGACGAGTCATCTGTTTAGTGTATCCGTATTTCTCCCATTTCTTTAACCTTACCAAAAAAAAAATTGTGAGCAAAGACAACAGTGCATCTTGAATATTTAGGCTATAAGACAGGTTTATGACGGGATGTAAAAGACTTGGGAAAACTTTTTCCAAAAATCGATATTGTCTTAACACCGTAGGCTTCATGATTATAAGAGTCGATCCCGATACCCCATATGTTGTGGCCCTAATTTTTGTTCCAAATAAGTCCTTAAGTAGTTTATCCTTTGCAGTCAACTCCGGCTTAAGCATGCTCTACGTAGGGGACCGATGAAAATAAGTGAATGATCACAAAAATTCCTGCTTTGTTCTCTAGTTGTATGAAAATCCGGGCTAGGTGACTCTCACACGGTCATTTAACCCATCAAAATAAAGACATTTGCGAAACATGCAAAAGAAAAAAAAATACATACATGCATACACACACACACCACACACACACACACACCACCACACACACACACCACATATATATATATATATATATATATATATATATATATATATATTATATATATATATATTATAATATATATTATATATATATATATATATATATATATATATATATATATATATATAATGATATGCCTATTGTTGGTCGGTTCAGAGGTATCTGGTGCTGAACTTGGTAGGGTGGATTACGATCCAATCCCCCACAACTACAAATTGGGTTAAATAAAGGGGTTACACCAGCTTATGTACCAGAGTCCCATGCTTAAGATCATAATCATTAACCGGTCACCCTACTACGAGTATGTACGGATAACAGGCTTAATGTGATTGCACCTGAATGAAAAGGACTTGAAGAAGATGAAAAGAATGCTTAGGTATGATGGGGTGATGTGGATTCATTTGTATAGGAACGAAGCCTATGACCGCATTTGCGAGAAGTGTCACTACAATATCCTTAGTTCGATTCGTTAGTACCTATCGATACATTCCTTGAATGAACTTATAAGCCTTTTTGCCTTGAATCAACTCTGGTTGATACTGTTTTTCTTGCATGAGCTATAAAGAGTTTTGCTTGAGGACAAGCAAAGGTTTAAGTGTGAGAGAATTTGATCACACAGAATCACACCGCATTTTTGACTCGGATTTCACATGTTTATTAGGTCTTTATTATCATTTTGCTTGTGTTATTCTCTCTTTTATGTTGTTTTCAGATATTTAGCTCTTTTGGGACCTTTTTAGAAGAAACGAAGCAAAAAGACCATAAATTAGGGTTTTTCGGCTAATATTGTACACATGGTGTTATGCATGGCAGCCGCTATAGGAGAAGCCATGACACATCAGCCCTCAACCAGGAGGTAACCGCCACGACCCCATGAACTTTCCCATTCACACACATTGCGGGCGCCATGAAGGGGTGGCGGGCGCCACCTTTTCATTTCACGTTCCCACTAAGGAGAAGTTGAAGGGCATCATGGTCTTTACAAGCTGCTGAATTCCTCTATAAATAGGTTGTTCTAGTTCATTTCCAAATCATCCAACTTAGTTTACAACACTAAGACTATATTATCAACTATAAAAGCAGTAATCTGTCACATTGAGGTGTTATCGCACCATAGTGTAATTGAGTTGAAGCACTTTGATTTTGCTATCGTCTTTATCTTCAAAGTCAAAGGTTTATTTTCTTTGTACCAGATTTAAAGCCTCCGTTTGGAGCAGGTTCTAATTTAATCGCTTTTATTTATTTTACTTGTCATGCTTTACTTTATTTAATTTCTTGCTATGCTTTACTTTATTTAATTCCTGTCATTGTCTTTACTTTATTTAAATTTCTCGCCATTATCTTTATTGCTCGTTTTAATTATTTGACACGCTTTACTTGTTCTTTACGCCTTACGTTCTAAAAAACTTTTCATCATGATCAATATCGTTGTGTTTGTTTGTATTACCATGTCTGGCTAAATCTTTCAAAGGTTAGAATGTAAGGATCGCGGTTAAAGAGATGTTTCACATATTGAATTTGTAGAAATGTTTTAAAGACTGTTTAGATTTTTAATTCGAGTTTTCTGAAACAAACTTGGTTATTTTTAACTACTCAAGGAGTGCGAAAGCACCCTGGCTTAGTTAACTAGGAATTTTTATCACTTTAAGGAAAAACGATTTATGAAACTATTTTCGGACGCGTTGATAGATTTAAAATCAGGAAACTCCTTGGGTAAACTTTCCAAATCAAAATCACTTTTCGACTAAGTTTACGAGTCTTATTTCTTAAAAATAAGTTTACTACTTTAGCGTTCTACGCACCTTTTATAAGTGACAGTAAAAGGCCTTAATTTAATGGTAAACTCGGTTCTGAATACGCGAAAGCAACAGTTCCTGTTAAATGGATTCTTTTCAAGAGTAGAAAATATTGCCCCCTAAGTAGTTCTATTTAGATAATCGAAACATCGTTTAACTGACGTGAAATACATTCAAACTTGTCTTTATCTGCACTGTATTTATTATTTTCTTTATTTACTGTTATTTTGCAACATCAATATATCTTTTATACCGCCCTAGATAAACACCGTAATGATAGTAATCGATAGATTGACGATTTGGTCTCTGTGGGATCGATATTCTTTTATATTACTCTGACGCGATTCGTGCACTTACGAATAGAGCGATCAAGGGCTAACAAGTTGGTGTAAATATCTTGCTGTCAACAAATCATGTGGATGAACAACATGAAAAGTTTAAGTCTGAAGACAATATCTATCAGAAGATGATAATGAAGACAACAATGATACACCATTTGAATATGAATTTGTTGTAATATTACTTAAGGCTTAAATAGTCTATTGATCCCTGTAAGTTAACATGTTTTTGAATTTGCTCCCTGTATTTTTTTTTGGTATGAGTCCCTATATCTCACTTTTGTGTTGGCGCCATTAAAAAAATAGTGACTTGGCAAACAACACAAATGTGACAGGTTTTTTTTTCTTTTTCCATTTTTTTATTAACCATTATATCCACGTCAGTTTTTTGTTTTGTTTCGGTCTTGAATCTTAAAAGGAAAAGACATGAAATTTTGGTCCTAATAAGGCGTTTAATATAATGTTTTTCTAATAACAATGATACACAGTTTGAATATGAAGTTTTTGTAATATTACTTAAGGCTCAAATAGTCCATTGGTCCATTTAAGTTAACATGTTTTTGAATTTGGTCCCTATATTTTTTTTGATATGAGTCAATATATCTCACATTTGTGTTGGCGCCGTTAAAAAAATGGTGATTTGGCAAACGACACAGATGTGACAGGTTTTTTTTTCTTTTTCCATTTTTTTATTAACCATTATATCCACGTCAACTTTTTGTTTTGTTTGGGTCTTGAATCTTAAAAGACAAAAACATGAAATTTTGGTCCTAATAAGGCGTTAAACCCATGAACTTTGAAATGACAAAGGTTCTCTCTATCCATTAGGCCAACTATCCAAGTTATTTAAGACACTACAACACAAATATATATTACATATAAGTATTTTAGTATTTCCAAAATGATTTATTAAATACTTTAACTATTTTATATTTCAACTATTAATATTTAATGACTATTTAATATTTCAATTATTAATATTTAATATATATTTTTATTATTAGTTGATAGTCAAAATATTAATATTTTAAATAAACTAACTTATTTAATTTATTAAATAATTTATTTATTCAATATTTCAACTATTTAATATGTATTTCTCACAATATTATTAAATATTAAATAAATATTTAATAAACTAATTAATAGTTGAAATATTAAATAATAGAAATATTTTATAAACAAACTATTTAATAAACTAAATAATTGAAATATTAATATTTAAAATAATAAATAATTGAAACATTAATAGTTGAAAATATTTAAGCAACTAATATCAAATAAAATTAGTTGAAATATTAAATTATGAAAACATTAAATAATTAGTTTATAAAATATTTCAATTATTTAATATTTTAATTATTAATATTTCAATTATTTAGTTCATTAAATAATTAGTTTATAAATATTTCAATTATTTAATATTTCAACTATTAGTATTTCAACTATCAATTAATAGTAAAATAGTATATTAAATATTAGTAATTGAAATATTAAATAGTTTAATAAATATTAATAGATTAATTAGTATTTCAACTATTAATATTATATTCCAATAATAAACTATTAAATACTTGAAATATTAAAAAGTTTTTATTAAATAATATATTTCAATAATATATTTTAGTAATATATTTTAGTAATATATTTCAATAATATATTCTAGTATTAAACATGTAATGAACTAAACAAATAAATTAAATAGTAAATATTTCATTTATGTAATATATAAATATATTGCAATAAGTTGAACAATTGAGTTGGTTGGTCTAGTGTTTAAGTACTATGCTTATGATCTAAGGGTCAAGGGTTTAACCCCTTTTTGACAACATTCATTATTAAACTTTGCATTTTTGGATTTGACCTTAAAACAAAAAAAAAAACAAAAAAAGCTGACTAAACTCAAAAGGAATTCAACATAATGACTTGCACAAAAAAGAAGAAGATACAACGATCAAATTCAAAAACACGCTAATTTATAGGGATCAAAAGACTATTTAAGCCTATTACTTAATGTATTGTGTAATATATTGCTCGAGTTAATAGTTTTTTTACTCTTTGTACTGAAAATATATTATATTGATATATTTATTATTTTATGTCTTCTCTCAAAATAGACAAAAATGTCACCTCGAACTGAGAATAAGGGCAAAGTTAAGGCTCACCACTCTAAGATCACGAGACATGAGATTCTTGAGTCGCCTGTGTTTATTTCTATGCCACAGTTGAGTCAGGTGGCTCACCCAACTTTGCTTCTTAATCCACATCATATTACTATATATCTACATATTTCACTACATTATTATCCTCCCATGAATTCTCTATATTCCCATCTGGTTGTGCATCCGCTTTTATCTATCCCATGGATATATACCCTCATCATACCATCAACTGGGTGTATCTAGGATTCCGCATGCTGCACATCTACCTATGTCATCCATGCACTATATGGGTCCCATATTTCGCATCCCCCACAAGAACCTTCACCATTCTTGCAGGTTAGAGGATCCCACATTTTGTATCCCCCACATGTACTTTCATCATCCTTTCAGCTTGGGGGTTCCGTATTCTACATCCCACACATATACGCTCATCATACCAACAACCAAGTGGATTTAACATTGGGCATCCCATACATTCATCTTCATTATCCAAACATTCTTCACATGAGGATAAGGATGACCATGATACTGAGGATCATGGGTGTAACACCCTAAACCTCAAACACTTATATTATAAATACATGCAAATAATTTACACAAAAACAGGGTATCATATTTTCTCAGCATAAACATCTCTCTCAATTATCGTATTATAGCAGCGGAATTAAATAATAACAACTCAATTTTAAGTGTCTTGTAATTAAAAATCAACTTCATTTCAAATCATAAAAGAAGTAGTTCAATAACTATCAGAACACAAAAAAGAAAGGTAACTTGTCCCAGTGTTACACTATTAGATCTGTCGTACCCCAAGTTTTGATCACCTTTCTCCTAACTTAGGATTCAAATCACTAACATGTCCATAGGCCGTATAAGACATCTGGTCAACCCCAATGACCTAAAAAGTCAAAGGGGGACCATTTTGACTTTTTAAGGTGTTTGGCCCATACGGTTTTGGTTAAAATATAACATTTTGTTTTAAAATTAATTAGATTAATATTATCAAATGATTTAAATATTGATTAATCAATTGAATTGATTCATGATATTAATTAAATTAATTAGTTTTTTTGTTTTGTTTTTTTATAATTGATTTATTAGTATAGTTAGATTAATTAGAATAATAGTTATAAGTGGATTTATAATTAAATTATTAGATTAATTAAGTTAATTAGAATATTAATTAATTGATGGCATCTTTTATTGAATTTTGTTTTCTTTTAACTGGGTTTTGTTCGGAATCGGTCAAGGTATTAACCTAGCCCGATCCAGGCCCATTGGGATAAGCGAGTAACCCAAATCCCTTTTCAACTGGGTCAAACAAGACCTAGTACCCTTCACTTGAACCGGGTCAAACGCTGTAACACCTCAAAATTTGCCCTCCTCTCTTGGGACTAGCATTAACATATTTGCATGTCATTTTAGGTCATTAGGCATTTCATATTGCATATCATGTGGTTACATTATGCAAGCCATCCTCCCAAGTCTTGATCAGAAGCTGAGGAAGTCAAGTGCACGCCTAGGGTTTATTGATTGATCATGGCCATCTGAGGATTGGGCTGTGAATTAGGGTTTCATGATTCCAAAGGATATTGGTCTTCATCTTGATTGCAATGATACATCATCATCATCATGGTTGGATGTCATCAGAAGATTGAGGAACATTCCTTGAGATTAGGGTTTTGACCACTGGTCAACCCTAATCAGTTGCATTGAGCCAGGCAGGGCATAATCAGGAGATGGGGTTTATGATGGTTATGAGGTTCATTTTATGATTATATTGTGCTTATGGAGGCTAGGGTATCACCCTTGAGCCATTTCAGTTGGAAATTGGGGCTCAGATTGATCAATGCATTGCCAAATTCATCTGTCAGTTGAAAAGTCAACTGTGGTCAACTGTACATGATCTGGTGAATTTGGAGATGGAGATGAGTTGGATACACTTCATTCATGTTGGAACAAGTGTTAAATGACATTGCAAAGCTTAAGAATGAAGAAAATCAAGTCAGGACAAAAACTGCCAAAAATAGCAGGTGACTGGTAACTGAAGTTTCCAAAAATGGAAAGTTTTGACCTCAAAAACAGAAGTCCAAGGAAGCTTCAAATGAAAAATTGTTCAACATGACAGATGTAGATCTTGTTCTCACCTTTCCAAAAAGTCCAAGAACTTGAAAATCCAATGTGTGGTTTGCAAGATATGGCTCAGTGAATTTCAGAAAAGACCCGTAATCAGGAGGCCATAACTACCACATACTTTGTCCAAATTGCAAGTTCTTTATATGCACAAACTCCATTTGACATGTACTTTGAGGGTGCATCATTGGATTTTCCCAAAAATGGCCAAGGCAAAAAGTCACTTTTCAACTGGACAGCTGAATTGGACCAGGGGCAAAATCGTCCAAATGTCAAAATAATTGGAATTTTTGAATGGGACTTTTTCCAACACCTCAGGAATGGCATTTAGAATGTGTTTGAATTTTCATTTCATGCATAAGGCTTATAATTTGGAATGTGGTTTGAAAAGTGGAATGGTTAAAAATGGACAAATGCATCCACATGGTGATTTTGAGATTTACACAACCAATGAGCATGGGGCAAGTTTCTACAGCTCACATATGATAATTGGAAGGTGTATGTGCTGTCAAAACAGGTGGCATTGGCTGTTACATGGAAATTCCATTTTTGCCCTTTCTTACAAATAACCATTTACACTAACATTCCAATTTCACTTAACAATGCATTTGGCTAATTAAGTGGATTAATCTTGGTTTAAGAACACATATATAATCTTAATCTCCTTCTAATCATAACAGAATTCACACACTCCAAGATTGGATCTCAAAACCTCACAATTCTCTCAATTTTCATCAAGAACACCAAACCCTCAAATCCTTCAATCTCCCTCAATTCTCAACCAAACTTCGAAATTCCTTTTGCATTCAACTCATATCATCATCCTCATCAACTGTTCGTGCAAATTGGAGGGAGAAGAGTGGCAAAACGCAGCTGTCCAAAGTGCATTCATTAATGGCAAAACGAGTTTCCATGCAATAGGAGCAATATCAAGTGAATCCAAGCGTTCTACTCACCTTCTACTAGTGTATACTTCACCTGTTTGGAGCTTATTTGCAGAAAGAACGGCATGAAATACACTGCCATTTCAGGTTTGGAGTTTTTTCGAATTTCAAGATTCAATGAATTGTTGTATGCTTCGTATAGATCATGCTTCGTAGATTACGGTGATAGTTTTAGAATTGCAAATGATGAACCATAGGAGAAGAAATCTTGAATTAAAGTTTCGTGTCCAAACCCTAGCGCGTTTGATTCTTGAGATTTAGGTACTGTTAGGATAAATGGAATGCATATTCGTGATCTACAGGTTTGTGCGGTTCCAACGGATATCTATTTGTCCGTTTTGGTGACGATTTGAGAGATGCGTGTTCTTGAGTGTTTATTGAATTTCTGGAAAATCTGGAACTGAAAGTGATGAAGCTAGGCTGTTTGATCTTCAATTACGTTTGAATTTTCAAAATTCCTGTTTCCCGCTCCCGCTCAAAAGATTTACCAAAATGCCATTTGCTTAATTTAATTATTTCATTTAATTATTGAAAATTCATATGATCATTAAAAAATTCATAAAAAATTGTAGAAAATTCCTAAAAATATGGAGATTTTTTCCTTGACTTTGTTGACTTGTGTAGGATTTTTTTGACCTATTGGTCAAAGTTGTGCTTGGTAAAAATGTCATTTGCCCTAGGGTTTTCTCACATGTGCTTCATTTTGATACATTTTGGCAATTTGATCATGAAATACTCATATCATAAAATAAATGGCTGAAAATTTTTGTGGTGGTTCTTGACTCATTGAGGATTATTTATATGTAAATTTCATGAATTTTTGATACCTGGTTAGAGAGCAGCAAATTCTGGAACTTAGGTGTGACAATTTGTGTCACACCTCTTGATGTCAACTTGTTGAATTTAATTGGATGACCTATGCATGTTGGAATTGGCTGAAATTTTGCATGATGACTTGTTGATATGTTAGGATGTTGTATGAATTTTTGTAGAATTTTTCACTGCCTTTTCTAATTGATCATGATTTTTCATTTCTGGTTGTTGAAATTGCAAGCTCATGTGATACATGTTGGTAGATTGATTGGGAAATCCTCATATTGTATTGTATGGCCATGAAATTTGATATGCATGAACTAGACACATTGTGTGACCTCCCTGTTTTGGTCTCATCCATTTCTTTTTGTTTTCAATGAGATATGAATTTTTGAATTGGATGTATGCATTGATGGTGTGAATTGAAGCATGTAATTGTGTCTGTTTTTGTGGATTTTCATTGACATGGTTTCATTTGCCCAATTGAGCTCAAATTTGACATGGTAGACCTTGAATCCCCCCTGTTTAGGTGTAATTAATTTGAGAATTTTTGGATGTGTTTTGGTATGGATTTGAATGCAATACTTCTGTTTGTATGTTTGATGCTTCATTTGAGCCCATTTGGATTGTTTTGTGCATGAATTGAACATAATGGATGATATAAACATGAGACCAATGATGTTTGCTTTTGTTTGATGATAATTTGATGTTGGATGGTGGATACCTTGCTGTTTTAAGTTTTTTCTTGCTTTTGGACCCTAGGCTTGGCCTAGTGGTCTAGTTGCTAATATTTGCTTGATTTTTCAGGATCAAAAGCATAATGCACATGGAGAATGATCCAAATCAATTTTAATTGGTGTTGTTGATGTTTGTATACTAATATAACATTGTTTTGTAGGTTGTGGAGCTTGGGGCTTGAGCCTTGAGCTTGCCTTGTGTTGTGCATAGTTTGTTTAAACTGATTGATTATACACTTGTTGTTTATGGTTTGTCTGCTTGATTACTGACTGAGTTTGATTGTTTCCAGGTACTTTAGTTGCTCAGTTCCTTGTGAACTATTGCTTTGCTTTGCTTAAGCAACTTGCATAGAGGTATAACCTTCTTACTTCATGTAGTCTGGAGACCCGGCTGTTACCGGGCCGGGCAAATTGTCTGAAGTCCTCCTTAAGAGGCAATGCTTGTGTATGTTTATTTTTAAGCCCAAGCAGGAAAAGTCCTTCAAGTAAGGCAATTGGTGGAAGTTAGGGACAAGCAGTCTGTCCCCCACTATTCAGTGAGTCTTCTCCTTGCTCCCATTACATGGTTGTAGCATTGAGATCAAAAGCCCAAGATCTGTTGTGTCAGAGTCATCGAGTATAGAAGGGTTCCCCTATTCTGGACCCATGCTCATTTGTCAGCTCTCCCTGGTTAGGGATATGAGCTGTGAGGTCTGATCCTCACTTCACCTCTTCATCTGCTTCACCTTAGCCTCGTAATGGCAAGGTTAAGAGCAAACACAGCCTGTACAGACGACTCGCTTCGGCGGTCAAACCCCATTGATTGAGCCTCTTGTTTGGTTATAGTGGGTGTTTTGTGATTATTTGATTGACATGTTTGTTTGAGATGCCTGTTCTCATTTAATGTTGATATATGATGGTATGCTTGTGTGCTAGCTTCTTTCCTGGTTAGGTTAGTTTGCTTATGCAAGTAGGATAGAAAACCGAACTTAGGTGAACGATGCATGACAACATTAGGCTCGAGTCTCAGCTCCCTAGTTGTGTATCTTTCCCCGGTTTCTGGTTAGCAATTTAGTCCCTTTCAGGGGAACTACATCGCCCTGATCCTCGTTCCAGACGAGGTATGTAGGCAGGTGGTCGTGCGAGACCACTCCGGGCAACCTTTTTCTTTTTGCGTGCGTTAACTTGTTATCTGATTGTGTGTTTTGGCTCGGATGCCGACGTAAGCCCAGTGATTGGCAGTCGGGCTCCACGTTTGCCGTTTTGTACATATTTTGGTTCGGATGCTGACGTAATTCCATCCAGTGGTTGTCGGGCTCCATGTTTGCCACCCTTGTGTGTTTAACTGTTTTGTGTTGTTTGGCGTGCGTGAGCCGAACTACAGTGGCTCTGATTCTTGTTCCAGACAAGATATGTAGGCATAAGGTGCGATACCTTATCGAGCCCGTTCCTCTTAACCCCACCTGCGTTCCCTGTGTGTGTGTGTGATGTTTAGCAACCTTTTCTTTATTCTAGGACGTGGATCCCGTCGAGTACGACGGACGTGAGGGGTGCTAATACCTTCCCCTCGCGTAACCGACTCCCTTACCCTTTCTCTCTGGTCGCGAGACCATGTTCTTTCCAGGTTTCTCTGAGCGTTTCCTTTCCCTATCTTGGGATAAATAACGTTTAGTGGCGGCTCTGTGTGTTGATTTTATTTCAGCGCTCGCCGGTTGATTTTTCGCAGGATGCGACAGCTGGCGACTCTGCTGGGGACTCTCGATGTAGACCTGTGCTGGTCCATCGTCCCTAAGCGAGTCCTTCCTAGCGCTTTAGGATAGTTTAGGTTGCTTGTGTTGTTTATTTATTGCATTTATTATACTAACCCTTGTTTATATTTGCATTAAATATGTGCATGCATCATTACTGTCATGTTGCCATCTTCCTCTGCAGGTGGTTCTGTTGTTTGGGGTGGGTGTTCTGAGTGGGGCTAAAACCCAGGCCCGAGTGTACACCTAGGATTAGTGTGGGTCTCGCGTACCTCACATGTCGGTTGGGCATGATGTTGCGACGTGACATACCACGAGCCGGACGAGGTTCAGTCGATAGTGCTTTCCATTGTGGAACATTTCACGGTGGCTTAGTTACTGCTTCTGAGCTGTTGACTCTGGTGACCGATCATTCCCGGATCTTTGGTTCAGACGATTTTAAGAGAGCTACAATGGCACACCCGAAAGGGCAAACCCATTGAGTATCTCCGCCCGATTGTCGAGACTATTATCCGCCTTAGGGTGACCTGATTAGAATTTACCTGTGAGGGGAGGGTGAATCTTTCAGATGCATAATCAGATGAGCTCAGATGGTGACTTTTGACCCGTGATGCAGAGACATATTTATAAGTCGGATTTATGGTTATTATCGCTGTGACGCCGGAGTGCTGTCCGTGATTTATCAGCGGGGATCCGTTTATTTCAGGATTCCCCGGGCCGATTCAGATGGTGGTGATGTGTCTGCTCAGAGACTGATGATGATGATGATGATGTATCTGTCTTCCGTTTATTTCGGAACCCGTGGGTCAGAATTGTGGTTGTTTATTCCTCAGATGTTTATGATCAGTTCAGAATCCAGATTCAGTGCAAATGATCAGAGGACTTGGAGGATGGCCCAGTGCACTCATACATCTGCATCATCACATCTTGCATTCATCTGCATCAAACCTGAGTCTAGCCATATGGGGAATATTATGGATTGAGAATCTGGTTGAGAGACATTCGGATGTCAGAATGTTATTGATGAAATATTATTTGTCTCGATGAAACCAAAATCAAGAGACAAAGTGTTCCTCATATGGATGGACGTTGCATTCATGCATATTAACCTGTTTGCTATTTTGCAGGTGTCGGGTTCTAACGTGCTTGTCTGTTTCAGGAACCATTGCTCGTGCTCGTAGAACTGTACCATTGCACTCAACTCGACCTCACAGATATTTCACCAGAAGAAATACACCCAGACTCATGGAACTCCCAAATGCTGACATCCTCGAGCTGAAAGACAAGATGAGTGAACTGATCAACATCATGCAGGGCTTTGCAGTTGGTCAGAAGGCTTTGGTTGATAAGGTTGAAAAGCTCGAGCGGGCTTCAGCAGCAAACAGCGGTGTTAACCTGGATGGTGTCTCCAATCAGGGGCTGGGTGGATCCAAAGATGGTGGTAAAAGAGAAACTGTGGGTATGGTGCACAATAATGCTGGCGGATTCGGTGGTACTGGTGGTCAACCTGGGCCCGGTCAGGGGCAAAATCCGAGAGACGGTCTGTTGTCTCCATTCTTCGGGTTTGATGAAGACAGAGAGGAAGACCGAGAAGCTGATCAATTCTCAATGCACAACGAACCGTTGGGGCAGTATAATACCCAGCCACAAAGCAAAGAGATCCAGTTGCTGGCAGAGAAGATTAAAGTGCTTGAAAGCCATGCTACTCCGGGGTTTGTCAACATGTCTAACATGGGGTTAGTCGAGGGGATTGTGATCCCACAGAAATTCAAAGCGCCAGCATTTGACAAATACAACGGTAGTTCCTGCCCGGAAACTCATCTCCAGGCATTTGTCCGCAAAATCTCAGCATACACCGCGGATCAAAAACTGTGGATGTACTTTTTCCAGGACAGCCTGTCTGGAGGCTCCTTGGAATGGTACACCAAGTTGAGATCGTCCGATATCAAAAGCTGGCAAGATTTGGGAGATGCTTTCTTTAAGCAATACCAATTTAATGCTGATATGGCTCCGAGTCGTACCCAGCTGCAGGGTATGTCTCAAAAGCATAACGAAGGATTCAAGGAGTATGCTCAGAGGTGGAGGGAGTTGGCGGCCAGAGTTCAACCTCCTTTGGTGGATCGGGAGATGTCCGATTTATTCATGGGTACCCTGCAAGGGGTCTTTGCCGAGAGAATGGTGGGTTGTCCCGTCACCAACTTTGCTGATATTGTGGTGGCAGGGGAAAGAATTGAAAGTTGGCTGAAAATGGGGAAGATCCAGGGTGGTAGCGCTTCGTCATCGGGATCAAAGAAACCATTCGGGAACGGTCAGCGCAAGAATGAGGGTGACTCGAGTGCTGTGTATGAGCAAAGAGGATATAGTGGGGGTCGTTATTATCAGCATGCTGCTGCGGTAAACATCCCTGTTGGTAATCAGTCAGCCAGACAGCAACGTCAGCCACCGCAATCGAGAGCCGGGTACCAGGTGAAAGGGAAAGGAGTTGATCGTCACTTCGACAAGCCGCCCGTGTCATATGCCGTGCTGTTCAAAAAGTTGAGGGATTTGGGGTTGGTCCAGCCGAGGGCGATGGTTCCGATAAGAACAGATCAGTGGCCTCCTGATTACGATGAGAATGCCAAGTGTGAATTTCATTCTGGTACGCAGGGGCATAACATTGAGGGCTGTAGAGCATTCAAGAATGTCGTCCAGGACCTGGTAGACTCCAAAGCTATCAATTTTGCGCCATCACCGAATGTTAATGCTAATCCCATGCCGGTACATGGTCAAGCGACGGTGAGTGCAATTGCTGAAGATTCAGATCACGCCTGTGCGGTAGGTGGAGAGACTGACAGTAAATGCGGGTTTGATGGTTGGATAAAGCCGTGTGCACCAGGGATGGAAGTCCAGCACTGGAAGGCCTAGAAAGATCATCACTGACACTCAGCCGGAAGAGTAATGATTTCCTGTTTTCAATTTTATTTGCATGAAAGCCATGCGTGTTGCCCGACACGTAATGGTCCATTGTAAGGGCCACCTCATGTTTAAATTTGCATTTCTGCATCATTAATAAATGGATGTTTTTCAGTCAAAAAACGGTGTTCCCTGTTTTTCATTTATTTTTGCAGTTTAAAAACAAATAAAAATGGCAATGTTTATTTTCATTTTTCTTTTTTGATTTGTCTCGTCCCAATTTCAAAAATAATTCTCCGGATCTCGTTGATAACAATTTGGTTACACCTCATATGACTTCGACAATCCGAGCAATCAGGCTGAAGAAGAAGGCAAAGAAGACTGTGACCTGCTGGAATTAGCCAGGTTGTTAAAACAAGAGGAGAAGGTGATTCAGCCGCATGAGCAGCGGATTGAGATTGTGAATCCAAGCACCGCCGAGGTCAGGAAGGAAATAGGAAAATGGAGCCGTTTCAGAGGCAAGCCGAGAGGAGAAGGGTAGTCCTGATACCTTCACCTGGTCATGTCAGGATATGCCAGGGTCGGATGCCGGTGTCATTGTGCACAAGCTACCATGGGGAGAAGACTGTTCTTTAAAGGAGCAGAACGCCGAGGCCACTTGTAGCAGAGAGCCATGGTGACTTTGCTTCATGATATGATTCATCATGAAATTGAATGCTATGCTATGACATGATAGCAAAGTCCCAAGCAGGAGTGGGGCATCTGGTTGAGATAATTCAAACTGAGGTTGAATTCAAGTAAGTGCACGTTCAGAGTGCGATCCGGTAAGATGCTGGGGTTCATTGTAGGAGAGGAATCGAGGTTGATCCTGCTAAAAAAAAAATGCCTGAACCGAGAACATAAAAGAGAGGTTCGTGGTTTCATAGATAGATTGAACTACCTGTCATGGTTCATATCTCATTTAATAGCCACGTATGAACCCACATTCGAAATGTTGAAAAAAGAAAGATCAAACGGTCAGGTGAAATGATGATTGCCAAGGGGCATCGAAAAATAAAAGAAAAGTTGCAGGAGCCTCTGATTCTGATACCTCCTATGGAAGGAGCAATTGTTAATCTGTACTTGACGGACTTCGAGGGGTCTATGAGGTGTATTGGGTCAGCATGACGAGTCTTATCGAAAAGAGCATGCAATTTACCTTAGCAAAAAGTTTACCGACTGTGAAACGATACATTCACTGTTCGGGGAACTTGATGTACTTTGGCATAGGCTGCTCGCCGACTGAGACAGTATATGCTGATTCATGCCACTTTGTGGATTTCCAAGATGGATCCGATCAAGTATGGGTTTGAGAAGCCAGCATCGACAGGACGGGTTGTGAGAAGGGAAAAATGTTGATCAATTCGTAATACTCTCAGAAAGCAATCAAGGAGTGTATTGTCTAATTACATTGCTCCGCAACCTATTGAGGGTTATCAACCGAGGACGTTTGAGTTCCCTGATGAGGACATCTCGAGGTGCTCTAATCGAAAGATTGAGAGTAACCGATCCCGGAGGAGGGGCCTGACCCTGAATCCGAACGGATTATGATGTCTGATGGGGAGGATAAGGTGGATGAGTTAGTGCTTCCCGGGGCACGATGGAATGTACCAACGATGGTGACCGAGTACGAAGCTGGTATCCTGGGTACTGTACCGCGGTACGTACGTCTGCTGGGGCACACGCCTTTCTCACTTAGAAAGCTTGATTGAAGAAAAGAGGCTAGCAGCCATCTATCAGGGGCAGTTATATTAGCAGGGAATGAAGCGTGCTCTTGACAAGAAAGTGCGATCTCGGATGTATCACGTGGGTGATATGGTGCTGAAAAGGATCATTCCTCCTCAAAACGATCGAAGGGGCAAATGGACACCGAATTATGAAGGTCCATTCGTGGTCAAGAAGGTTTTCTCTGGAGGAGCCTTGTTGCTAACGACCATGGATGGCGAGGATTTTCCATCCCCTGTGAATGCGGACGCAGTTAAAAAAAATACTTCGCATGAAGAGACCCGCTGGACGAAAAGAACAAAATAGTCCAGGCAAAAATGGGCATCCTGGCGAACCAAAAACAGAAAGAAAGGTCGGGAAAAAATTAGGGATAAAATGAAAAATGTACACCCGGCAAGTCGAAAACCTGAGAAGGCGACTTGGGCAAAAATGGGTATCCCGGTGGACTGAAAACCCGAAAGGGCGGTCCAGGCAAAAGAGGGATTGAAACGAACAACTGCGTCCTGCATGATCGTTTGCGCTTTGGTTAAAGCATCATGGATAATACCCGGTAGGGATCAGTCAGAAACGTCTTGTTCCGAAGGCAGAAAGCATGGAGAGTCTGAGGACATATGGGGTGTAACCGAGTTGGAACTTGATAAGGTCACGGGTTTCACATTGCCATTAGGATAGATTTTTCCTTTTGAGCGCAATTACCTCTTTTCAGGAATTGCTTCCTTTTGTATTGCTCACTTGAGCCACGCTTTTCAAATCAATAAAATGCACATTCAGTCAAATAATTTTGTTTTTGTTTTTCATTACCGCTTTGATTGCAAAAACGTCAGATTATTTTGATAAAGAATCTTGCATTTTAAAAACATACAGGTTTCCTTCCAATGCATGTTTATAAGATTGAAAGCTTGAAATCTTATTTGGAAGGTTGAGTGACCCAAGTGTTGAAATCTTGACACGTCTGGGGCACGGTTTTATCTGACGGTCTGTTTTGCAGGAACTGTTAGATATTCTTCACTCACTTGCAGGTTGTGATGTGGAAGCTTTGTCACAGATCCCCAGAGAGTTCGCTCAGGAACGAATCAGTGAAAGAATGACGAAGTGACGTTGCGGCGTACGACGTTCCTTGATGATAATCAAGAAGACTCTTCAAAATCAGAAGATTTGAAAGTATGTAAATCCCCGCAGGGTCCAATCAGGGATGAACGAATGGGTAGAGAAGCAGTGAGAGACGTCGAGACGTCCGACGACAATTGAAATAATCAAGAAGACTCTTCAAAGTCGGAAAATTGAGAATCTTTGTATATATCCCAGGAGTACGTCTCTCGTCGAGCACGAAGCGACTTGGAATACAAGATGATGGAGCAGAAAAGGTCCAGATGAGTCTGGGAGTTCTCAAAAGTGGAAAGCTGATACAAGAGCAGGAGGTGGATACCATGGTTCGACGAGTCGATGGGTGTTCTAGACCAACTGTTCTCATTTCCCGGCTAGGTCTCCAAGCAGAGTCATAGGACTAGCTCCCCAGCAGATCCAAGGTCTGTGAATTCCCCAGCCGAGTTAAGATGGTTATCCCTGGCAGGTTCAAAATGGTGTTTCCTCAGCAGCCGGGCCAGAAGGTTGTGTGTCCCCGAGTGGAGCGGGTCCAAAGAAATATATCTCCAGCTACTCCCCGAGTGGAGCGGGTTTTTTTCAATGACATATCTCTCCAACAGTGTCCATCCTACCAGTGGATTGGACAGGTTTCCGTAGCGGACGGATATTTGCATCCCTAGCCGAGGGTATCCTACATGTGGATTGAATGGGTTATCCCCAGCGGAGTAGTTTTTGTTCCCCTAGCAGGGTCTGGATGGTATTCCCCCAGCAGGTTGTAGATTGCTCGTTCCCCAGCGGGAGTATCGGTGAGGGTTCCCAAAGCGGAGTTGGGACGTATATCCCCAGCAAGTCAGAGAGATTGTGGTATCCCCACAGAGTATGGTGATGGTTCTTCTTCCCCAGCATGTCCTCGGGAGGGTTGGGTGCAAAGGAGGTATTCCCCAGCAAGGGTTGCCTATTTCTCAGCAGTAATGCTATTCCCCGGCAGGATGGAAATCGGAGCAGTGGCGAGTTCCTCAGCAGAGAGTCTCGTATTCCCCAGAAGATTCCCTTGAGGGGGATATTTTTATGCATTCATCATGTAGAATAAGCATTGCATATTGCATAGAAAAATAAATAATCGCGTAGCATTTCCATAATTATGGAGCATTACGCAGAAGAAATCAAGCATGCATCATTGCAAACGTCAGCTAGTCTCAAGCCGTGGTTACTGTTTGAGAGGTATTTTGCCCGAAAATGAAAGTGTTACTCCGAGTAGTATAGCCTCATGATTGGATCACAGGTATTGTCCCAGTGGTACGACACTGGAGAAGACTCCTTCCGTCGGACGGAGATGGAAAAGGGATGTATTCAACGCAACCCAAACTGTGGTTACCGCTTGAAGATTTGGGGTTCACCAAAGGTGAAGATGTTACTCTGAGGAGATTAGCATCACAACGTCAGATCAGCAATGTTCCCCAGTAGTGCGATATTGGAGGAAATGTTCCCGTCGGACAAAGATGGGGATACAGTCAAAAGTCGTTACGCGATCAGCGCGATTCAAGACGTGGTTACCGCTTGAGATTTGGTTTTGTCGGACAGTGAAGACGATGCTCCGAGGAGTTCAGCATTGTGAGTTTGGAACCACCGTTTCTTCCTAGACACCAGTAAGTGTTTGGTCGATCATTGTTTGATGTCTGTCCGCATCATTGATTGATGTCTGTCCGCATCATTGTTTGATGTCTGTCCGCATCATTGTTTGATGTCTGTCCGCATCATTGTTTGATGTCTGTCCACATCATTGTTCGATGTCCTGTCAACATCCTTGTTTGATGTCTGTCCGCATCATTGTTTGATGTCTGTCCGCATCATTGTTTGATGTCATGTCAACATCATTGTTCGGTGCCTGTAAACATCGAGTTTCCTCCCGGTCATTGGTTAATGTCTGGTCGAGCTTTTTTTGGTGTCAGTAAACATCATCGTCCGATGTTCAGTAAACGTCGAGTTTCTTCCCAGTCATCAGTCAGTGTCTGGTTGAAGGTGTACCCTCTGACGTGTTGCCCTTAGAGTGGTGATTAGTGAAGTTTCCGACTATCAGGTTGAAGCACTTATGGTATTCAGGCCAGTTTTTCGGAGTTCAGACCGAAGTGGTTTTCGGACCAGGTAGAAGAAGAGAAAATTTTCGGGGTTCAAGAAAAGCAAAAAAAGAATGAGAATCCCGAGTGGATGTGTGGTGATCAGGCCATGGTTATCCCTGCGCTACCATTTATTTTGGTATCCAGGTCGACGTTTTTTCGAGATTGTTTCTTCGCCGATGCTGACAGGCGTTGTTAATTATTATCCCATCAGAGCGCAAATTGTTCGTCTGTTCTTGGTATTCAATCACTCTTCATCCTGATCATCCGAAAGCCGAGGCTATTTCGTATCGACAGGTTCATAGTGGATTGAATAGGGGCAGCTGTAACACCTCAAAATTTGCCCTCCTCTCTTGGGACTAGCATTAACATATTTGCATGTCATTTTAGGTCATTAGGCATTTCATATTGCATATCATGTGGTTACATTATGCAAGCCATCCTCCCAAGTCTTGATCAGAAGCTGAGGAAGTCAAGTGCACGCCTAGGGTTTATTGATTGATCATGGCCATCTGAGGATTGGGCTGTGAATTAGGGTTTCATGATTCCAAAGGATATTGGTCTTCATCTTGATTGCAATGATACATCATCATCATCATGGTTGGATGTCATCAGAAGATTGAGGAACATTCCTTGAGATTAGGGTTTTGACCACTGGTCAACCCTAATCAGTTGCATTGAGCCAGGCAGGGCATAATCAGGAGATGGGGTTTATGATGGTTATGAGGTTCATTTTATGATTATATTGTGCTTATGGAGGCTAGGGTATCACCCTTGAGCCATTTCAGTTGGAAATTGGGGCTCAGATTGATCAATGCATTGCCAAATTCATCTGTCAGTTGAAAAGTCAACTGTGGTCAACTGTACATGATCTGGTGAATTTGGAGATGGAGATGAGTTGGATACACTTCATTCATGTTGGAACAAGTGTTAAATGACATTGCAAAGCTTAAGAATGAAGAAAATCAAGTCAGGACAAAAACTGCCAAAAATAGCAGGTGACTGGTAACTGAAGTTTCCAAAAATGGAAAGTTTTGACCTCAAAAACAGAAGTCCAAGGAAGCTTCAAATGAAAAATTGTTCAACATGACAGATGTAGATCTTGTTCTCACCTTTCCAAAAAGTCCAAGAACTTGAAAATCCAATGTGTGGTTTGCAAGATATGGCTCAGTGAATTTCAGAAAAGACCCGTAATCAGGAGGCCATAACTACCACATACTTTGTCCAAATTGCAAGTTCTTTATATGAACAAACTCCATTTGACATGTACTTTGAGGGTGCATCATTGGATTTTCCCAAAAATGGCCAAGGCAAAAAGTCACTTTTCAACTGGACAGCTGAATTGGACCAGGGGCAAAATCGTCCAAATGTCAAAATAATTGGAATTTTTGAATGGGACTTTTTCCAACACCTCAGGAATGGCATTTAGAATGTGTTTGAATTTTCATTTCATGCATAAGGCTTATAATTTGGAATGTGGTTTGAAAAGTGGAATGGTTAAAATGGACAAATGCATCCACATGGTGATTTTGAGATTTACACAACCAATGAGCATGGGGCAAGTTTCTACAGCTCACATATGATAATTGGAAGGTGTATGTGCTGTCAAAACAGGTGGCATTGGCTGTTACATGGAAATTCCATTTTTGCCCTTTCTTACAAATAACCATTTACACTAACATTCCAATTTCACTTAACAATGCATTTGGCTAATTAAGTGGATTAATCTTGGTTTAAGAACACATATATAATCTTAATCTCCTTCTAATCATAACAGAATTCACACACTCCAAGATTGGATCTCAAAACCTCACAATTCTCTCAATTTTCATCAAGAACACCAAACCCTCAAATCCTTCAATCTCCCTCAATTCTCAACCAAACTTCGAAATTCCTTTTGCATTCAACTCATATCATCATCCTCATCAACTGTTCGTGCAAATTGGAGGGAGAAGAGTGGCAAAACGCAGCTGTCCAAAGTGCATTCATTAATGGCAAAACGAGTTTCCATGCAATAGGAGCAATATCAAGTGAATCCAAGCGTTCTACTCACCTTCTACTAGTGTATACTTCACCTGTTTGGAGCTTATTTGCAGAAAGAACGGCACGAAATACACTGCCATTTCAGGTTTGGAGTTTTTTCGAATTTCAAGATTCAATGAATTGTTGTATGCTTCGTGTAGATCATGCTTCGTAGATTACGGTGATAGTTTTAGAATTGCAAATGATGAACCATAGGAGAAGAAATCTTGAATTAAAGTTTCGTGTCCAAACCCTAGCGCGTTTGATTCTTGAGATTTAGGTACTGTTAGGATAAATGGAATGCATATTCGTGATCTACAGGTTTGTGCGGTTCCAACGGATATCTATTTGTCCGTTTTGGTGACGATTTGAGAGATGCGTGTTCTTGAGTGTTTATTGAATTTCTGAAAAATCTGGAACTGAAAGTGATGAAGCTAGGCTGTTTGATCTTCAATTACGTTTGAATTTTCAAAATTCCTGTTTCCCGCTCCCGCTCAAAAGATTTACCAAAATGCCATTTGCTTAATTTAATTATTGAAAATTCATATGATCATTAAAAAATTCATAAAAAATTGTAGAAAATTCCTAAAAATATGGAGATTTTTTCCTTGACTTTTTTGACTTGTGTAGGATTTTTTTGACCTATTGGTCAAAGTTGTGCTTGGTAAAAATGTCATTTGCCCTAGGGTTTTCTCACATGTGCTTCATTTTGATACATTTTGGCAATTTGATCATGAAATACTCATATCATAAAATAAATGGCTGAAAATTTTTGTGGTGGTTCTTGACTCATTGAGGATTATTTATATGTAAATTTCATGAATTTTTGATACCTGGTTAGAGAGCAGCAAATTCTGGAACTTAGGTGTGACAATTTGTGTCACACCTCTTGATGTCAACTTGTTGAATTTAATTGGATGACCTATGCATGTTGGAATTGGCTGAAATTTTACATGATGACTTGTTGATATGTTAGGATGTTGTATGAATTTTTGTAGAATTTTTCACTGCCTTTTCTAATTGATCATGATTTTTCATTTCTGGTTGTTGAAATTGCAAGCTCATGTGATACATGTTGGTAGATTGATTGGGAAATCCTCATATTGTATTGTATGGCCATGAAATTTGATATGCATGAACTAGACACATTGTGTGACCTCCCTGTTTTGGTCTCATCCATTTCTTTTTTGTTTTCAATGAGATATGAATTTTTGAATTGGATGTATGCATTGATGGTGTGAATTGAAGCATGTAATTGTGTCTGTTTTTGTGGATTTTCATTGACATGGTTTCATTTGCCCAATTGAGCTCAAATTTGACATGGTAGACCTTGAATCCCCCCTGTTTAGGTGTAATTAATTTGAGAATTTTTGGATGTGTTTTGGTATGGATTTGAATGCAATACTTCTGTTTGTATGTTTGATGCTTCATTTGAGCCCATTTGGATTGTTTTGTGCATGAATTGAACATAATGGATGATATAAACATGAGACCAATGATGTTTGCTTTTGTTTGATGATAATTTGATGTTGGATGGTGGATACCTTGCTGTTTTAAGTTTTTTCTTGCTTTTGGACCCTAGGCTTGGCCTAGTGGTCTAGTTGCTAATATTTGCTTGATTTTTCAGGATCAAAAGCATAATGCACATGGAGAATGATCCAAATCAATTTTAATTGGTGTTGTTGATGTTTGTATACTAATATAACATTGTTTTGTAGGTTGTGGAGCTTGGGGCTTGAGCCTTGAGCTTGCCTTGTGTTGTGCATAGTTTGTTTAAACTGATTGATTATACACTTGTTGTTTATGGTTTGTCTGCTTGATTACTGACTGAGTTTGATTGTTTCCAGGTACTTTAGTTGCTCAGTTCCTTGTGAACTATTGCTTTGCTTTGCTTAAGCAACTTGCATAGAGGTATAACCTTCTTACTTCATGTAGTCTGGAGACCCGGCTGTTACCGGGCCGGGCAAATTGTCTGAAGTCCTCCTTAAGAGGCAATGCTTGTGTATGTTTATTTTTAAGCCCAAGCAGGAAAAGTCCTTCAAGTAAGGCAATTGGTGGAAGTTAGGGACAAGCAGTCTGTCCCCCACTATTCAGTGAGTCTTCTCCTTGCTCCCATTACATGGTTGTAGCATTGAGATCAAAAGCCCAAGATCTGTTGTGTCAGAGTCATCGAGTATAGAAGGGTTCCCCTATTCTGGACCCATGCTCATTTGTCAGCTCTCCCTGGTTAGGGATATGAGCTGTGAGGTCTGATCCTCACTTCACCTCTTCATCTGCTTCACCTTAGCCTCGTAATGGCAAGGTTAAGAGCAAACACAGCCTGTACAGACGACTCGCTTCGGCGGTCAAACCCCATTGATTGAGCCTCTTGTTTGGTTATAGTGGGTGTTTTGTGATTATTTGATTGACATGTTTGTTTGAGATGCCTGTTCTCATTTAATGTTGATATATGATGGTATGCTTGTGTGCTAGCTTCTTTCCTGGTTAGGTTAGTTTGCTTATGCAAGTAGGATAGAAAACCGAACTTAGGTGAACGATGCATGACAACATTAGGCTCGAGTCTCAGCTCCCTAGTTGTGTATCTTTCCCCGGTTTCTGGTTAGCAATTTAGTCCCTTTCAGGGGAACTACATCGCCCTGATCCTCGTTCCAGACGAGGTATGTAGGCAGGTGGTCGTGCGAGACCACTCCGGGCAACCTTTTTCTTTTTTGCGTGCGTTAACTTGTTATCTGATTGTGTGTTTTGGCTCGGATGCCGACGTAAGCCCAGTGATTGGCAGTCGGGCTCCACGTTTGCCGTTTTGTACATATTTTGGTTCGGATGCTGACGTAATTCCATCCAGTGGTTGTCGGGCTCCATGTTTGCCACCCTTGTGTGTTTAACTGTTTTGTGTTGTTTGGCGTGCGTGAGCCGAACTACAGTGGCTCTGATTCTTGTTCCAGACAAGATATGTAGGCATAAGGTGCGATACCTTATCGAGCCCGTTCCTCTTAACCCCACCTGCGTTCCCTGTGTGTGTGTGTGATGTTTAGCAACCTTTTCTTTATTCTAGGACGTGGATCCCGTCGAGTACGACGGACGTGAGGGGTGCTAATACCTTCCCCTCGCGTAACCGACTCCCTTACCCTTTCTCTCTGGTCGCGAGACCATGTTCTTTCCAGGTTTCTCTGAGCGTTTCCTTTCCCTATCTTGGGATAAATAACGTTTAGTGGCGGCTCTGTGTGTTGATTTTATTTCAGCGCTCGCCGGTTGATTTTTCGCAGGATGCGACAAACGCGACCCGTGTTCATCCCTAGCATCCCCATTCGAAAAACCCTAATTCTTGCAAACAGAAATTAGAAATGGATCAAACATTGAATCAAATATTTCCTTTTTCATTACAAACATACATTACAAAAATCATATTACGGGTAATTCAGACCAGATACATTACAATCATAAACCCTAATTCTATTTCTAAAACAAAATCAAATTTACAATGAATATGATACAAATAATCAACCAAATTAAATTTCTAAACTTAATTCTAACTTATAAATAATCTAGGAATAATCAGAAAAAAGGGGACCCTGAAAATGTTTCCAGATTACAGTTGTGACTAAACCCTCACCAAAGCTTGAATTGCAGTGAATTAGGGTTTTACATCAAAATCCTAATTTTCCCAAGCTCAGCATTACACCTCGCATCCACAAAAAAAAGAACATAAGAGAATTAGAAGAGGAAAAGTGAAAGATTCAGAGTAGAATGAGCATATCAAAACTCACTTTTTGAACCAGAATACTCCTTGATTCCGTAGGTTGGTAAAATTATGTTTTCTTGCTTATTTGTTGATTGTCTGATGTTGTTGTTGTTGATGTGTGATGATTGGGGGTTAAAATTGAGGATTAGGTTTCAGATAGATTGATTTAGGGTTTACAATTTGGTAGGTTAAAATTGTTGTTTTGATGTTTGATTAAGGTTTAGGGGTTTGAGATCCATGGTTTGGGGAAGATTTGGGGTCGATCTGGGTAAGTCTGGGTAGGTTTAAGGTTTTGGAGATGAAGGACAGAGGTTGAAGATGAAGATCTGGGTTAGGGGTCGAGGATTAGGGTTAGGGTCCATCCACCTTAGGATAAGGTTCTTTGGATTCTATGTGAAGGGGGTTAGGGTTAGGCTTCTTAAGTTCTAAGGGTTTATTAGTTGATGTTCATCACCCAGATGAACATCGGTTGAAGATCCCGATTGAGCTTCAACTGGAGATTTGGGGTTCATGGCGGTTTCATGGGGATGGCGGTGGTTTCTAGGTTGTGTTTTTGGATATGGGTGGACGTTCATTTTCTTATTCATTTTGAGAATACACCCCCTATGTTTTATTATTTATTTTAATTAATTATTAAGTTTGTTTATTAAATTAATTAACAATTATATTAGTCAATTAAATTAGTAATTAGGGTTTTCAATAATTCAATATTTATTTATTTTTATAGTTTGATTTTATTATTCCAATAATTATATAATTATAAAATAAAAACATATTTATTTAATTAGGGATTAATACAACTAGAAATTAGGGTTACTTAAACTTGAAATGTTGGAAATAACTCTGGGATAAAATTCTAGTATTTTGAAGGGATAAAAATTGGGATAATGGATATGTCATATAAGTATATATTTATTTATTATCTTAAGTAAATTAAGTATTATATTTTTGTAATCAATATTTGGGATAAAATCAATCTAACCTCAACTCAAACTATAAGTCATCTGCCTTAGTGCATTGAGACATTTTTCCAAAATCAATTACTTCTTCGCCCTCGATGTTTGAGAATTTTTAAGGGATAAAAACAACAAACAAACGAGTATTTTCTACCAGAACTACAGGACTCTGATCCTTCAATGAACTTAAGGGTACGTAGGCATAGAGTTATAAGACCCTAGCGAGTATAGTAATTGTAAGACCCCAATTTTGACCCTATGATCCCTCATGCTATCTCATCATTTGCATTGGCTTTGGGATCACACCTTGGCATCCTCCTTACCCCTCATTCATTAGGATTGTATTGAGAGAGATCACCAAGCATATTTGATTGTATCATACTTTATTTTTTCTTTGTTTACTAACCAAAATACCAAAATATGTCTACATATAGCTTTGTTTCTTTTGTAGGTAGTATGTGTATCCACTAATGCCTCATCAAGCTCACAACTAGAGTTTGAGACCCTCAGTACAAGGATATCAATCAAGGGATGGTTCACAATGGTTTTAGACATCATATATAGATCCCCATGTTCTTCATTTATCATTTGGATCAAGAAATCATCAAGAATTTGAAGCTTGTTTGCCTTTGAAACCCTAGTTCAATTGGGTATCTTGTGTGACTTCCTCAACAAGTTTCTTCAACATTTGATCAAATATTTCACGGGATACTTCATATTACATCATCTTATACATATATGATCCTCCACGAGTCCTAAATATCAAGAAAACTTCAAGTTTGCAAGTAGGTTCAAGGTGGTTTACCAGAGAAAGTCAATTGGTCAAAACTGGGGTTCCCTAGACCCTATATCCTACAACTTTTGTGATATGAAAATTATTCCAATAGAAAAGTTACTATTTATGACATTTCAAACAACTTTAATGTTGGAATCAAGAGCTAGTTTTGCTTGGAAATTCATTTTTTATAGTGAAAGATTATAGGTCATTTTGTATGTCCCCTAGTTAGGAGGTCAACTTCCAAGGACCATAACTTGCTCAATATTTATGATATAGAGGCCATCTAAGCTTCATAATCAATTTCAATATGTCTTATCCAAATTTTATTCTTTGAAAAATGTCAAAATCAACTTGCAAAGGCATGTGCCAAGAGGAAACATTATAGGTCATTTTGGGTCATCATCATTGAAAAAGCAATTTTCTTCAACTTCTAAAATGCATAACTCCCTCATTCCAAATCCAAATGAGGTCAAATTTGTGACCAAATTGAATAGGGATGAAAGAGCTACAACTTTTATCAAGGTGGAAGAAATAGATATTTGACTTGGTTCTTAGAAAATTTTCAATTATGATTGAATCCTTGTTTGATCAAAAATCCACTCAATCTCTCATACCAAGCTCTAGGAGCTTGATTGAGATGACATATGACTATTTTTAACTTAATAACATGATTAGGATTATTGTGATCCTCAAAACTCAGAGGTTGTGAGACGTACACCTCTTCATTTATATGGCCATTAAAAAAAAAAGAAAACTTAACGTCCATTTGGTAAAGCTTATAGTCCAGACAACGGGCGAATGCCAAAAGGAGTCTAATGGCTTCTAGGCGGGATACAGGCGCATAAGTCTCCTCGTAGTCTATCCATTCAACTAGATTATATCCTTTTGTCATGATAACACGAAATTATATCATTTTTTAGGACTTAATTCAATTAAACTTTATTATTATTTATTTCAGTTCACTTCATTTTATAAGATATTACGCGGTATTTTCTTCCTATTTGTCTCAGGTGGCTTATTTTGAAGCACAAGTAAAAATGAAAGAAAGGGAGGTGCAAAAAGGAAAGAAAATGAACCAAATGTCAAAGCCCAGCCCAAGACACAAACGCAGGTGCCGTGCATGTGACGGACGTCACAGAGGGCGTGACGAGCGTCACGCCTTGCACACTCCTGTGACGGACGTCACACATGCTGTGACGAACGTCACACCATTCCCCTACTTTTTTGGCGCAAGGAACGCCTCAGAGACGTTGAGGAGACGTTGAGGAGTGTTGAGCCCTATATCCACGCCATGCATTTATGCACGTTGAAGACTTTTTGGCAGCGGAAGCGGTTACTCAAACATATATAAATAGCCACTTGCAAAAACCAAAAAGGGTTCCGAAGCTTTTCCACACTTTTCCTTTGCCGTTTTCGCCTTTTGCATATTTTATTTTTCCAGCAGCTTAGGCATTGTTTCTTTATTATTTTTACGAGTTCTACTTTACCTCTTTTGCAATTTCTATTTTCCTTTTTTCTTTTTAGCATTTAGTTAATTCTTTTCGTGCAATAGTTTCTACACCGGAAACTATTGTGCACCTTTTTACCGGATCTAACCTCACGTTAGAATCTAGTTTCATTTCCTTCGTTTTAATTTGTTGTTTAATTGAAGAATCCAAGAACAAATCCTACCGGCTTGTGGTGGAGTGTTCAAGACTATTGTTTACCTCATTCAGGTTCTTTAATTATTATTTAATGCTTTGTTTTATTATTTATTTATATTATCTGCCTGAGATGAGTCTGTTTATGCATGATAAATATTTTAGTTTGTTTAGCATGTCTGGCTAATTCGCCTAGATATCGGTATGTAAAGTAAGCGGAATAAGGAATCAAAACTCAGTCGGTTAAATTAAGTTTAGAATTAAAATCACTCTTTTTACGGTCTCAATTTACAGGTTTAATAACAAAGGTTTTTACGAAAGTAAAAGACATAAAGAAGTTAAAATCAATAGAGCGAGAGTTTGAGGTTTTAACTGGACAGTGTAAATTAGACATTAATTCTAGATCAGGGCGAGAGCAAGTTTTAGAGTTAATTAAATTCCGATCTTTTCCAAAAAGTATTTTTAAAGATTGAACGTGAGGACGAGAGTTAAGCATTCGAATTTAACTATATAACCTAAGTCAACAGAGCGAGAGTTTGAGATAAGAGTGTTTAAACGGTCAGTGTTTTCTTGAAAAGAGTTTCTATGGACTTTATTGCTTTCAAAAAATGGTTTTTGACTTAATTATAAGTGACAGCTACATTAACATAAAATCATGGTTTATTCAACAGAGCGAGAGTTTGAGATAAAACTTTTAATCAATATAGTCAACTGAAAAGATTTATTTTAAAACCAAGAGACCGACGAAGGATTGATTCCATAATTACGACGAACTACATACCGATATCTGTTTTATTAATATTTAATCTAGATCTTAGTTTAGTTTTTAGCCTTCCCCCAAACAATCAAGCATTGTTCACCTTAGCTTTACGAAGTAACCTTAGATAACGGTATATCGATTCATAAGTCCCTGTGGGATCGATATCTTTTAAAACTACGCGATAGAACTGTGCACTTGCAGTTTGTACCCCAAATTCGACTCATAAAGTCGCGATTAAGTTTTTGGCGCCGTTGCCGGGGACTTTTATTTAGTCGATATCGTAACTCTTCCGTTACACTGTAGAGACTAAGGTTTTTTTTCTTCTATTCTTTCTTTCGTTGATTTGTATGCCACGCACTCGCTCACAAGGCGAACCGCTCTATTTACGAATCAACGATATCGAACTATATCTCCGAGTCCTACGACGAATTCAGGAATATCGTGCTGCAAACAATCTCCCTCCTGTAGAACTTCCTGATTTCAAAAACCTTTTTCCTTCGATACCCGAGATGGCAGAACCAGCTCGTGCTCTTAGAGATTACGCCGCTCCATCGCAAGATGAGCCGCATTCAAGTATTGCTCCGCCCGCAATCGAAGCAAACAACTTTGAACTTAAACCTTCGCTGTTGCAGGCTGTGCAACAGAACCAATTCTCTGGAAATCCTACCGAGGATCCAAACCTTCATTTATCCGTATTTGTCCAATACGCTGATACCGTTAAAGCTAATGGTGTCACTTCGGAGGCAATTCGACTTTGTCTTTTTCCTTTCTCATTAAGAGATAGCGCTCGAAGATGGCTTCAGTCTCTCCCTTCAAACTCTGTCACCACATGGAACGAGTTGAAGAAAGTTTTTCTTGCCCGATACTTTCCGCCAAGCAAAACAACTATGTTAAGAGCCCAGATAAACGGATTTAAACAGAAAGACAACGAGTCTCTTTTCGAAGCATGGGAAAGATACAAAGACATGATGAGACTTTGCCCACACCATGGTTTGGAAGACTGGTTAGTAATTCACACATTTTATAATGGTCTCTTGTACAACACAAGGTTAACAATAGACGCCGCTGCAGGTGGTGCACTAATGAACAAACCTTATGCTGATGCCTACCAGCTTATCGAAAGCATGGCCCAAAACCACTATCAGTGGGGAACCGAACGAACAACGGTGGAAAAGCCTCAAACGAAAACTGGCATGTACGAGATAAGTAACCTTGATCACGTTAATGCAAAAGTGGATGCTCTGGTCCAGAAAATTGAAAGTTTAAATGTATCGCCTCCAACCGCCGTGGTTGCTATAACTCAGAATTGCGAGGTCTGTGGAATCCAAGGTCACACTCCTACGGATTGTCAACTCTTGACAGGAATCCAAGCAGAGCAAGTAAACTATGCTCAAGGAAGCCCTTACTCGAATACCTATAACTCAAATTGGAAGAACCATCCAAACTTTTCATATAAGAGTAATAATGCTTTGTACGCACCTGGACAGTCTCCAAATCAAGCCACAGCTATACCTCCGGGATATCAGAAACCGAACCCATCCATGCCTAACAATAACGCCCCTAGGAAATCCAACTTGGAAATCATGATGGAAAACTTTATAGCTTCCCAACAACAAACCAACAAAGATTTCTTAAACCAGAATGTA
Organism: Lathyrus oleraceus; assembly: GCF_024323335.1. Lineage (NCBI taxonomy): Eukaryota > Viridiplantae > Streptophyta > Magnoliopsida > Fabales > Fabaceae > Lathyrus > Lathyrus oleraceus. The sequence continues at coordinate 481,155,829 of NC_066582.1, read as the reverse complement.
CACACTGGCGAACAACTTAAACAACTAGCAAGCAAAGTAGATGCCTTGGCTACCCATAACAAAATGCTGGAAACACAAATTTCACAAGTAGCTCAACAACAAGCGCCTACTGCTGCCCCAACTGGTACATTCCCTGGACAGCCCCAACCTAACCCGAGAAGCCACGCTCATGCAATTATATTAAGAAGTGGAACGGAAGTGGAAGGACCGTCTGATCCAAGGATAGAAAACCAAAACCCTAAGAAATCAACTGAGGAAAGTGAACCTAAGGAAAAGGAAGAGAGTAATAAGGAAACCACAGAAAAGAAGGAACCTTATGTACCTCCACCACCTTACAAACCACCTATCCCTTACCCTCAAAGGCTTGTTAAAACCAAAGATGCGGGCCAATTTAGAAAATTTGTTGATCTCCTTAAACAATTAAACGTTACAATTCCGTTCACCGAAGCTATTACGCAGATGCCCTCCTATGCTAAATTCTTAAAAGAAATTCTTTCTAATAAGAGGAAACTTGAAGATAGCGAAACCGTTACACTCCCTGCCGAATGTAGCGCTATAATCCAAAACATGCCTCCTAAACTCAAGGATCCGGGTAGTTTCTCTATACCCTGTCACATAGGAAAATTTGTCATCGACAAAGCCTTATGCGATTTAGGAGCCGGAATTAGCGTTATGCCTTTATCCATATGTAAGAAATTGGAAATGGGAGAATTAAGACCAACCAAAATGTCTGTGCAACTAGCAGATCGTTCCATCAAATATCCTGTAGGAATTCTTGAAAACGTTCCCGTACGCATAGGTCAATTCTACATTCCAACTGATTTTACAATTATGGACATTAGAGAAGATGATATTACACCCATTATACTGGGAAGACCGTTCTTAGCAACTGCCGGTGCAATCATAGACGTAAAACGAGGACGACTCACCTTCGAAGTAGGTGAAGAGAAAATTGAGTTCATTCTCTCTCAATTCTTGAAAGCACCTGCAATAGAAGATACATGTTACTTCATGGATATCATCGATGAATGCATAAAAGAAGCAGAGCTAGGAGAAGACAAATCATCAGACTATCTTTTAAAAGACAAATCTAACCAATGTTTAGCAATAACACCGAACCCCACGCAATGTCTTAACAAACCAACCCTTGACCTGAAAACACTTCCCAAAAATATGAGATATGAATTCCTAGACTTAGAACTTGAACGACCTGTGATAGTTAATGCAGACCTAGGAAGACTCGAAACAGAAAAACTCCTACATATCTTAAGAAAGTATCCAACCGCACTAGGTTACCACATCACCGATCTTAAAGGAATAAGTCCTTCTATTTGTATGCACCGCATCATGCTAGAAGAAGACTGTAAAACCTCTAGGGAACACCAGAGGAGACTAAATCCGATCCTGAGTGAGGTAGTAAAGAAGGAAATAACCAAGTTATTAGAAGCAGGCATTATATATCCTATATCTGATAGCAAATGGGTTAGTCCTGTACACGTAGTACCAAAGAAAGGAGGCATAACCGTTATTGAAAACGAAAAAGGGGAAACTATAACTAAACGAATCGAATCGGGATGGAGAATGTGCATTGACTATAGGAAACTAAACAAAGCAACCCGAAAAGATCATTTCCCTTTACCATTCATCGACCAGATGTTAGAACGATTAGCAAAACATTCACATTTCTGTTATCTAGACGGTTATTCAGGCTTCTTTCAAATACCAATTCACCCTGATGACCAAGAAAAGACAACGTTCACGTGTCCTTTCGGTACCTTCGCTTATAGACAAATGCCGTTTGGCCTGTGTAATGCTCCTGCAACCTTTCAAAGATGCATGATGGCAATTTTCGCCGACTTTCTCGAAAACATCATGGAAGTATTTATGGATGACTTTTCCGTATATGGACAAAGTTTTGAAGAATGCCTTGAAAACCTAGAAAGAGTTCTTGAGCGATGTGTAAAAGTAAACTTAGTACTTAACTGGGAGAAGTGTCATTTTATGGTACAAGAAGGAATTGTTTTAGGACACATCATCTCGAACAGAGGAATTGAAGTAGACAAAGCCAAAATAGAGGTAATCGAAAACCTTCAACCCCCAAGAACCGTGAGAGAAGTACGAAGCTTCTTAGGACACGCCGGTTTTTACCGACGATTCATCAAAGACTTCTCTAAGATAACTAAACCTTTAACCGGACTATTGATGAAAGATGCTGATTTCATATTCGACGATAACTGTTTAAAAGCATTTCAAGCGCTTAAGCAAGCATTGATCTCCGCACCCATAATGCAGACACCCGACTGGAATGAACCATTCGAAATAATGTGTGATGCCAGCGATTATGCTGTAGGTGCTGTTTTAGGACAACGAAAGGATAAAAAGCTTCACGTTATATATTACGCAAGTAGGACCCTAGATGAAGCGCAAATGAATTATGCCACTACCGAGAAAGAACTCCTAGCAGTTGTATTTACGCTAGATAAATTTCGTTCCTACTTGGTCGGAGCCAAAATAATAGTTTACACTGATCACGCTGCTATCAAGTACCTTTTAACAAAAAAGGATGCTAAACCTAGACTCCTAAGATGGATCTTGTTGCTACAAGAGTTCGATTTAGAAATCAAAGACAAGAAAGGAACTAAAAACGTAGTAGCAGACCACCTCTCTAGACTTGAGAACCTTGAACCGGAAAGAACCTCAATTAACGATGATTTCTCGTACGATAAACTTATAGCTACTTTGGAAGAGAACAACTCCGACAAACAAGTAGAAACCACCTTAGCTATATCTGTCACACCATGGTACGCTGATCTCGTAAATTATTTAGCTGCCGGAATAGTTCCACATACCTTATCCTACCAACAGAAGAAACGATTCTTCTACGAGATAAAACACTATTACTGGGATGATCCCTTACTTTTCAAAAGGGGCCCCGATGGTATTTTCCGTCGATGTATACCCGAAGAAGAGGTGAAAAACATAATCCAACACTGCCACTGCCACTCCGCTCCTTATGGTGGACACACAAGTACATCCAAGACCTGCTCTAAAATCCTACAAGCCGGCTTTTATTGGCCAACTATATGGAAGGACGTACATGCAGCTATTAAGGAATGTGACAGATGTCAACGCACAGGAAACATATCTAGACGTGACGAGATGCCACAAAAAGGTATTTTGGAAGTAGAGATCTTCGACGTGTGGGGAATAGACTTCATGGGACCTTTTCCATCCTCTTTCGGTAACAAATACATACTCGTGGCAGTTGACTACGTATCAAAATGGATCGAAGCTATAGCTTCTCCAACAAATGACACCCGAGTAGTAACTAACTCTTTAAGAATATAATATTTCCGAGATTTGGCATCCCAAGAATAGTAGTCAGTGATGGTGGATCGCACTTTATATCCAAGGTACTCGAAAAATATTGTTTAAATATGGCGTGAGACATAGGATAGCGACACCTTACCACCCTCAGACCAGTGGACAAGTGGAAGTATCTAACAGAGAAATCAAGCAAATACTAGAAAAAACAGTCGCCACTTCAAGGAAAGATTGGTCATTGAAATTACCAGAAGCTTTGTGGGCATACCGAACTGCTTATAAAACCCCCATAGGGACGACCCCATTTAAGCTCATTTATGGAAAATCCTGCCACCTCCCGGTAGAATTAGAACATAAAGCCTATTGGGCTATTAGAAATCTGAATCTAAACTATAAAGCCGCCGGTGAAAAGAGAATCCTTGACATAAACGAATTAGAGGAACTCAGAAGAGACGCCTATGAAAATGCCAGAATCTATAAAGAAAGAACAAAACAATGGCATGACAAGCGTATATCAAGGAAAATCTTCAAGCAAGGCGACGCAGTCCTTTTATTTAACTCTAGACTAAAGTTATTCCCGGGAAACTACGATCCAGATGGTCAGGTCCTTTTCATATCACTAACATCTTTCCCAGTGGAGCGATAGAAATTAAAGGCAAATCCACTGAACCGTTCACCGTAAACGGGCAACGTCTAAAACACTATCACTATGCGGAAACCAATGGAGATTCGCAAATCCTACACTTAGACGAAATGCCTCCAAGATTAATAGATTATATTTAACAGTTTCTTTGTCGAGCTTGCGACATCTAAACAAAGCGCTTAGTGGGAGACAACCCACAATTATTATATTATCTCCTTATATTATTATTATTATCTTCCTATTTCTTCCTTAATTATTCTTTTAATTTCTGCTTAGTATTCATTCCTAATTTATCTTAATTTAATAATAACTTTTTTTTCTTCTTTCGGCATTTGGCCAAATCCTGACTAAAACTCATGTTTTCTTTTCTCTAGCTAACACTAACCAGATGGGACATAGTGATCGTATGGGTATCAAATTCAGAGGGATGGCTCAGAAACAAAAGTTTGAAGAACTAGCCACTAGAGAGATGCTACCTAGTTTATATGCTGATGATTGGGCTATGACCGCCCTTGGACTGAGGCAAAGTGTCATGTATTTGCTGAATCAGATAGGATGGGAGACATCCCCTATCCTAAGACATTTCACCACCTACCGGAGACTCACACTAGAATTCCTTAGCTCATTAATCTATCTACCCAGCCATGAAAAAGGAATTAGCAGAGGTTTTATCCAGTTCAGAATGTTCAACATGGAGTACCAATTTAATATTAGAGACTTTACCAACCTTTTGGGTTTTCCTACCTCCTTTGACACATTCACAGTAAGCCAGGAAGAACTTTTTGAATATAGAGAACTTGAACACTTTTGGGGTAAATTGACTGGAAATGACGAGCCCGAGGAACATGAGTTTCTCTCTGGAAACATACACAACCCGGCCTTCCGCTATTTCCATAAGATCCTGACCCACACTTTATTTGGGAAGAAGCCAAACAGTACTTCAGTTTCACGTGATGAACTCTTCATCATATTTTGTGCTTCCCAGAACCGTCCAGTAAACGGTGCCACTTTTATGTTAGCTAATTTGGACCACCTTATCCAAGATGAGCGAGCACCAATCCGAATAGGCGGTTTGATAACTATGATAGGTAATGCTATTGGATTACGTCAGCCTATGCTTGACCTAAGCCCTTTTTGTGGCATTACTACTATGAGTATACCCTTCCTCTTCAACACTATGTTTATAGCAAACCTAGGGTCTGACGAGTTTGAGCTTATTATTGATAACCAAGTTCTTTGCCTATTCACCATGCCTGATCCTAGGACTAGTGTTCATAACCGCAATAACTGGCTCTACAACCTGAACGAAACCCCCTCTCCGGCTAGATCCACTGAATCCATCCAGGACTATGAGATTTGTGATGACTATGAGACTTATGATGACCAGATCCCTCATGCTGAATCTGACCCTCAGACACCATCTGGCTATTATGATATTGACCCTCCTCCTCAGCCTGTTCAGACCGAAGAATCAGCAGTATCCGACCTCCGACATCATATGCCCGGAACTGATTATAACACCGCCATTGAAGCTTTGATGTCAGAACAAGGCGCCCTCAGAGAAGATTTTACTGACATGAGACACGAAGTTCTAGGATACATGAGCAGTATGACAGATCAGTTTCACGAGTTGCTACATCGTGTTAACTCTTTTGCTCCTCCGGCCAGAGATCGTGCAGATGGATAGTACTTATTTGTTTTTCTTAGTTATTTAGTTTTAAGCTAGATTATTCATTAATGTTATTTGAATTCATGTTCGCATTTGTTTTCCTTTTCGCATTTCTTTTGTTCTTCTTTCCAATATTACATTTTGATCATTTTATTGAAGTTATTTATTTAATTTTATCATGCAATAGCTATTATGTTCTCTACTGTTGCTACCTATGATTTATTATACAAAGTAAAATAAACATGCAGGAGAAATTAAATTGCAGAATAAATCATTCAGTAGAAAACAACAAAAAAATAAAAATAAAAAAATAATAATAATAACAATATATAATAACGTACCTGAAGGACGCTAGCTGAACATTGGCCAAACAGACAGTGTGACGAGCGTCACACATTCTGTCACGGACGTCACACTAAGAACCTGTTACGCCCGTCATGCACCTGTAACGAGCGTAACGCCCTTCAGACTAGGTGAACGTTAAGGAGCCGTTGGAGACGAACGTTACACCCCTTCAACTTTTTACCTTCCCCAGTTATTCACATTTACCCATATTCATTCACTTTTCAACCACCTCCTTTCCAACTTCCAAATTCTTTTCCTATAAATACCCACCAAACCTTCCTTCATTCACAACAAACCATTCTCTCCTATCAAATACATTTCTTTTCTTTCCAAATCACTCCTTCAAAATTCATTCATCACAATGGCAGGAAATCAGAATTTCGGAAATATCATCTTCCGATCCGAAGATGAAAATTATCAAAGGGAGCAATTCGAGCGTTTCCAACAGCGAGGCGTCGTTTCCACCAGGTATCCCGATTTAACTTGTTTACAACAATTAGGATTACTCCAAGGTATCGAATGGATGCTCCGCCTAGCCAACTTAACCTTCCTTTGCACTCATAATCAACCCACCTACCCATCCCTAACCTTAGAATTCTTAAGTTCATACGACTACACCACTCCCACCGGTGAAGACGAATTTTTAACCGGTACCGCAACCTTCCGTATGTTTAACACCGAGTACTCCTTAACCCAAAACCAATTGAGTACCATGCTACAATTTCCCATAGAAGGTCTGGTACACCCGAGAATCCCTCCAAACTCAAACTGGAACACAGTTGACGTCTTCGGCCTTTTCAAGAAAATTTCCGGTGTAGATACCTACAACTGGGAAGAGCTCCTTCTTTCCCATATACATAACCCAACTATCCGGTACTTTATCCGCATCCTGCAAAACACAGTTTTTGGAAGACCAAACAACAGCAAGGTCAACTCAAAGGAGCTATTCTTCCTCCAATGCGTCTTCGAACCGGATACTAAGGTAAACGCCACCTCCTTTCTATTTCATCATATCCGCACCTTATGTGCTAGAGGCCGGCAACCTTTTATAATTGGTGGATTAATTACCACCATAGCACTTGGCCTAAACCTAGGGGATAAACTCCAAACTTTAGAATCTCTACCTCTCCTATCTATGGATATCAGCTACTGTCGATCCAGCCGCCTGATTAAGAACAGAGTAAGCGGAGGATATTATCTTATGGTGAACAACCAGGCAGTCCCAAGCGTTGTTCTACCAATATCACCCTAACTGATGTCACAAACCCCGACCGCCACCTCTATGATCTAAACGCCCCCGAAGCCACCGAGCCTTCACAAACAAACCCGCACATAGACGAGTTTGAAGCAATGGAGCACGATGATCATCCTCCTACACAACAGTCAGTCCCGCTCAACCCTTCCGGTAATGCAACTGGCCCATCCTCCCAACGTCGTCGACGAAGAAGGCCTGCAACCAACGACGACATCATGGATGCTATTGATGGTATGCAGGCACACAATGTCGAGATGATGCAAATGATGCGTCAAATGCAACAACAACAAGATGCTAGGAATGCCATAACCGACCAGCGGTTTACTGAGTTGTTCAGCAGGTTCGACAACTTAGACTTACGTCAGAGATCACCAGGTCCAAGAACCAGAGGCGGAAGGCAGCCTTCGTTGTAGTTTCTTTTTCCCTTCCATATTGTATTTCATTTCCTTAAAACATTGGGGACAATGTTTAGTTTAAGTATGGGGGGGGGGGGGGAACCATGTTCTTTCTATTTCCATTTCTTCAAGTATGTACCTTTCCTTTCATTGCTATTTTAATTATTCTTTATTATTTAAAAAAAAAAAAAAATCTATTATTTTAAGTTAAGTCCCGAGTGTGAATAAATTTCCATTATCTATTCCCTCAAACTTTCATGAGCCACAAAAATAATAAAATAAAAAATTCAACACCCAATAAGTATAAAGGTTGCTCATCTTATCGATCTTGAGACGAATCAAGACAAAGACTACTACCGCCAAACACTCTAAACGAACCTCAACATGTTAGATTAGGGTAAGTACCTATTATACCAATCCCTTGAACTTTTAGTTTTATAGTAACCCCGAGTAGTTTATACGAGAAGTCAGCACCATCTTAACAGCAAACTACGTGGAGAGTTGATGAATATAGGTGAATGATTCCCAAAGTAACATAAAAAATATATATAACAGGAAATGCACTAATTAAGTTAGGTGATCCTTACCAGATCATTTAATCTAAAGGTTGCAGATCATACAAAAACACAATATGAAAGATCCATTATGAGTTGGTTCAGTAGGTATCTGGTACTGAACTTGGTAGGGCGAACTACGGTTCGATCCCCCGCAATTTGCAATGGGCTGAATAACGAAGTTAACCGACTTATGTACCAGAACTTCTAGCTAAAAAGGGGATCATAATCACTAACCGGTTACTCCACTATGTGCGCGAAAAGATAAAGGGCTTAATGTGATTTCGCTTGAATGAAAACGGGTGAAATAAGATTGAAGGAACTAGGATAGCTATCACAGTGTACTTGAACTGATTTGCATAAGGCGGGGTTATACAGGTTGTGACGGTGGTTGTTGATGTCAAGATTAAACTCAAGTTGCCTCTAAACAAAATCCACTTGCAACCTATTACGAATTGATGTGTGTTTTGAAATTTCATCTGGCTAAATTTTTGAAACGATTTCTATACTGTATTTTGCTTGAGGACAAGCAAAGATCTAAGTATGGGGGAGTTTGATAACACGAAATTATATCATTTTTTAGGACTTAATTCAATTAAACTTTATTATTATTTATTTCAGTTCACTTCATTTTATAAGATATTACGCGGTATTTTCTTCCTATTTGTCTCAGGTGGCTTATTTTGAAGCACAAGTAAAAATGAAAGAAAGGGAGGTGCAAAAAGGAAAGAAAATGAACCAAATGTCAAAGCCCAGCCCAAAACACAAACGCAGGTGCCGTGCATGTGACGGACGTCACAGAGGGCGTGACGAGCGTCACGCCTTGCACACTCCTGTGACGGACGTCACACATGCTGTGACGAACGTCACACCATTCCCCTACTTTTTTGGCGCAAGGAACGCCTCAGAGACGTTGAGGAGACGTTGAGGAGTGTTGAGCCCTATATCCACGCCATGCATTTATGCACGTTGAAGACTTTTTGGCAGCGGAAGCGGTTACTCAAACATATATAAATAGCCATTTGCAAAAACCAAAAAGGGTTCCGAAGCTTTCCACACTTTTTCCTTTGCCGTTTTCGCCTTTTGCATATTTTATTTTTCCAGCAGCTTAGGCATTGTTTCTTTATTATTTTTACGAGTTCTACTTTACCTCTTTTGCAATTTCTATTTTCCTTTTTCTTTTAGCATTTAGTTAATTCTTTTCGTGCAATAGTTTATACACCGGAAACTATTGTGCACCTTTTTACCGGATCTAACCTCACGTTAGAATCTAGTTTTATTTCCTTCGTTTTAATTTGTTGTTTAATTGAAGAATCCAAGAACAAATCCTACCGGCTTGTGGTGGAGTGTTCAAGACTATTGTTTACCTCATTCAGGTTCTTTAATTATTATTTAATGCTTTGTTTTATTATTTATTTATATTATCTGCCTGAGATGAGTCTGTTTATGCATGATAAATATTTTAGTTTGTTTAGCATGTCTGGCTAATTCGCCTAGATATCGGTATGTAAAGTAAGCGGAATAAGGAATCAAAACTCAGTCGGTTAAATTAAGTTTAGAATTAAAATCACTCTTTTTACGGTCTCAATTTACAGGTTTAATAACAAAGGTTTTTACGAAAGTAAAAGACATAAAGAAGTTAAAATCAATAGAGCGAGAGTTTGAGGTTTTAACTGGACAGTGTAAATTAGACATTAATTCTAGATCAGGGCGAGAGCAAGTTTTAGAGTTAATTAAATTCCGATCTTTTCCAAAAGTATTTTTAAAGATTGAACGTGAGGACGAGAGTTAAGCATTCGAATTTAACTATATAACCTAAGTCAACAGAGCGAGAGTTTGAGATAAGGGTGTTTAAACGGTCAGTGTTTTCTTGAAAAGAGTTTCTATGGACTTTATTGCTTTCAAAAAACGGTTTTTGACTTAATTATAAGTGACAGCTACATTAACATAAATCATGGTTTATTCAACAGAGCGAGAGTTTGAGATAAACTTTTAATCAATATAGTCAACTGAAAAGATTTATTTTAAAACCAAGAGACCGACGAAGGATTGATTCCATAATTACGACGAACTACATACCGATATCTGTTTTATTAATATTTAATCTAGATCTTAGTTTAGTTTTTAGCCTTCCCCCAAACAATCAAGCATTGTTCACCTTAGCTTTACGAAGTAACCTTAGATAACGGTATATCGATTCATAAGTCCCTGTGGGATCGATATCTTTTAAAACTACGCGATAGAACTGTGCACTTGCAGTTTGTACCCCAAATTCGACTCATAAAGTCGCGATCATGTCACTAACCTAGCTTTATTTCTCGTAATTACTCCATTTTCATCCATCTTGTTCCTAAGTGCCCATCTTGCGCCTATGACAGTTTTATCATTCGGACATGAAACAAGGTCCCAAACGTAATTTCTTTTAAATTGGATTAGTTATTCTTGCATAGAAAGTAACCATCCCTCGTCAAGTAAGGCATCAAATATGGATTTAGCTTCAATATGAGAAATGAAAGAAGAGTACTTACAGAAATTGTCAACATGTGACCTAGTACTTACTCCCCATTTGATGTCTCCTAAGATTTGATCTTGTCGCGACTGGAAAAATGACAGAGTCGCCACCATTCTTTATTTGTTTCCAAGGAACTAAGAAATAATGATAAAAGCTATATACTAAGGGTGAAATGCTAGGTTCAGGAGCCGGTTAATTAAGGGGAAGGTGTTAGGCACCCCTTACCTCCATTGTACTCAATGTGATCCTCCTTCAATTCTAGGGTTAATGTGTGTTTCTAAGCGTGTTTGCTTAATTATTAATTAATTGTTAATTATTTTCCATATTTACAAGGAAAACATTTTATTATACTAGATGGGGAACCAAAGAAGATTTTTTATTTGTCGTACTCGCTAGAGTTTACAACTTTACGCCTATGTACCTTCGCATTAAGCGAGGGATCAGAATACCGTAGTTATTGTAAAAAAAGATTAATTTTTGATTGTTTGTATCCCTTGAAAATTCTCATACATCGGGGATGAAGAAGTGATTGATTTTTAAAATGCCTCAATACACTAGGCTTGATAACTTGCAGTTTGAAGTGTGTTGAATTTGATTTTATCCCTTAATTGTTTGCAAAAATGTAATGTTTAATTTATTTAAGAAAATAAATTGGTGATTATAGTTAAACCCATATCCCTCATTTTATTCCCGATTCTTATCCCTTGAAACCCTAAAAGTTTATCCCAAATTCCCAATTTATTTATCACAAACTATATCCCTTAATTATCCCAAAAAAATCCCACACAATTAACCATAAATATGTATAAATCCATAAACTAATTAAATTGCATTTCCTAATCATTTAAATAATAGAGTGATAAATAAATAAAATATAAAATAAATACATATATATATATATATATTATATATATATATATATATGTAACGTATATATATATATATAAGATATGTATATATATATATATATATATATATATATATATATATATATTATATATATAATTATATATATGTATGTATACGTATATATATATATATATATATATATATATATAGAGATATATATCTATTAATATATCTATATATATATAATATATATATATATGTATACGTATATATATATAGATATATATATATATATATATATATATATGTATATATGTATATATGTATATATATATATGTATATGTTATATATATATATATATATATATATGTATACGTATATATATATCGGGGATGAAGAAGTGATTGATTTTTAAAATGCCTCAATACACTAGGATTGATAACTTGCAGTTTGAAGTGTGTTGAATTTGATTTTATCCCTTAATTGTTTGCAAAAATGTAATGTTTAATTTATTTAAGAAAATAAATTGGTGATTATAGTTAAACCCATATCCCTCATTTTATTCCCGATACTTATCCCTTGAAACCCTAAAAGTTTATCCCAAATTCCCAATTTATTTATCCCAAACTATATCCCTTAATTATCCCAAAAAAATCCCAAACAATTAACCATAAATATGTATAAATCCATAAACTAATTAAATTGCATTTCCTAATCATTTAAATAATAGAGTGATAAATAAA